>NC_091126.1:82068257-82409507 GCF_040183065.1 Periplaneta americana | reverse complement strand
TCTGTCATTTCACTTCTGCACTTATTTCTGTCACAGTAATATCACTTGGATAGCAATGCAGCTTTGCTTCTCGAACTTCATTGTACATTGGATATGAATCTACATTTCCACGTTTTGCTTGTAGTCTCAATAAAATCTGCTGGTACGTAGATAATTTCGCATCCATTAACAGGGCTAAAACGTCATCACTACTATATTTTGCAACATTTTTGCAGGAACCACTATTCTCGTTATATGCACTTAGAAATTTTGCTGCACGGATTGGTGTACTTAGAGCATTTTCCATTAGTTTAGTTGCTTCTCTTTACCAGAAGCCTTCAGACTTATCTGAGTAGCAAGAGCAAGCGCAGCAGGATCAGCAGCTTCTCTGAGATGTTCAGTTTTCTCCTCTTAGTCTTCTTAGATGATTCATAGAACAATTTTCTTGGATGACCAGAATGACTATACAATTATGAACACCCAACAACATGTTCAACATGAAATTTATTATATGGAGGCAGCTTAAATTTTGATCCAACGAAATGCCATATTTTTCTTCCTATTTATTTTTCACTCTGTAGCAATTTTGCTATCTTTTATTAAAATTACTGCAGAATGAACTAATTTTTTCTTTAGTTCTGAAGAAAAATCTTGTGGACAATTTTAACGTAATCTTAATTATGAAATAAAAACTCATGTACTGCTGTCTTATTATTATTATTATTATTATTATTATTATTATTTCCATGATTTCACAGTGTAAAAACAGCGGCCATCTGGAATAGTAATGAATAATACTGTACGTAGGTATCTGAATTTTCGAACATTAAACAGAAAAGTGCAATTAGTTGCAGCTGAATACGTCTTTTCTGAAATCTATAGGGTCTGTTTAAACCATCTACACAAAAGTTTTCGTAACATCGAGTGACACGCACTTTATAACTCTCTTTAAATTTTGAAAACTAAAATATATTAGCTTAAATTGTATCTGTCCGAGTTATCACAAATATTTACATTCTATTTAAACCAATTCAAAATTACATATATTCCTAATAAAACCTACTCTTCGTTCTAACATTCTCAGCTATTGTTATTTCTTTATTCATGAATGTGACCACGTAACACACACCACTGTCTCGAGCGCACGGCCTAGGACTGACAGGTGCACTATCGCCTGGTTACAATAGCTCTCTTTCGAGGATGTAGCCACAGTTGTTAAAAGGTGTTATCATGCATCATGACTTTAGTGCTCACCAACATCTCTGCTATGAGTATACACTGTCAAAAGTATTGTAAAAAAGTTCATTTTTCAATTTTGTCTCATTTTTTACTCAGTCTGGCCCACTGAGCAGTAGGACAATCAATTTATAAATGCGATTTCAACAAGTACATTATCTTAGCAAATTGAATATAAATATTGTAACAGATGAAAATAGGAAAATTGAATATTTCCAAGTATAAATATTATGTCAAGTGCAAATACGAATGGAATATTGCTTTGCGACTTCTTCCTCGTTCTCACGAGTTGTCAAGTAATTATTGCAAAAATTAAGCTGTCCGCAGAAATTGCTAGTGATCATTGCCTTTTGTCAATAAATCAATCTTTCTGACATTCTTTGTCTGGAAAGTCTAATACTTCCAATATATAGAGTGTAAAAAAAAGTATCCAATATTATAGGTGGTGATAGTGTACATCAAACCAAGGAAAATATTTCTAATAAGCATGGGTCCTACAACACATACTTTCTGAGATCTTAACACTTGTTCATAGAAAGTGTTCAATGTGACGTCCATTCCTCTGCCCTTTGGTGTAAGGATCACGCATTCTTTGAAATTGACCTGGTTGTTCTTGTATGTGCTGACATGCATTGAAGACGCGATCCTGTAGTATCTGCACATTGTCGATTGCAGTGGCGTAGATCAATTCCTTCATGTGTTTCCATAACCAAAAGTATAGGGGATTTAGGTTCGAGGAACGAGCAGGCCAAGTTGTGATGCCTCCCCGACCAATCCAGCGCTTTTGAAATGTTAGCGTCATGTGTTCACATACATTGAGGGGGAAAATGTGCTGGTGCACCCCGTGCATAAACCACATCTGTAGTCTTTGCTGACATGGCACATTCTCCAGCAAGATAAATAATATGTTAATAAGAAACAACTGATAACGCGTCCGAGTTGATCTCTGTGGCAGCACGTATGGCCCTTAATCTATAGCCAAGAACATGTGCCCATACGTTGATCGAGAATCGGTGCTGATGCCGTGTTTCTTCAACTGCATGGTGATTTTCATCAGTCCACAGATGCTGATTAGGAAAATTCACAACACCATCTCTGCTGAACCCCGCTCATATCCGCAACCAGACTTTTGTTTTCACTTCGGACTATGTATTCCTTAAGGAGATTCAAGAATAACTTAAAAAGTTGTGTATAAAGTGCAAATTAAAATTAAGGTGACATTTAACATTTAATTTTTTAAGGTGACATGTATTTATTTAGCCTGACGAGTTACTCCCTTGGTTTGAATTGTAAATTATTTAAAAATAGCGTGTAAGACGGTCTTAGACTAGAAATGTTTAGCTTAAATGTAATAATAATAATAATAATAATAATAATAATAATAATAATAAAAATAATAATAATAATAATAATAATGTTTTATTTTCGCTGGCAGAGTTAAGGCCATAAGACCTTCTCCTCCACTCAACCAGCCTTAAGTATAAATAAGGGTGTAATTATTTGTCTTATTTGAACTGTTGTATCAGTAAAGCGAGGTGAGTCAGTGAAGTTATGGTTTTACAGTGCAGTGAATAGTTCCGATCAGTGATTATTTATAGAGTCAATGAAATGTGTTCTATAGTGTCAGTGAAATGTGTCCTAAAGTGTCAGTGAAATGCGTCATAGTGCCACTACAGTGAGTGAGATGAGAGTAAAGTGAAAGACTATTGAAACTTATGTAGGGCCTATACTTATGTAGGTTGTATTGTAAAATTAGGTTATTTTATGTTTTATTATTAATTGTAATTATTGTGTTAAATTGTATTGTGTATTCTTATTGTATTGTGTATATAATTATATTGTGTATTTTATAATTGTATTGTGTATTGTAATTTTATTGTGTATACCACTGCCACCGGGTGCTTGCCCACTTGCAGTGTAAATACATACATACATACATACATACATGCTTACATACATACATAGTCTTTCTCGTGTTAAATATTACTGTACCTGGTTAACATGTTTCGGTTTGTTACTGTTAACATGTTAACATGAAACCTGTCAACCAGGTACAGTAAAATTTAACACGAGAAAGACATATAATACACATTCCGAAGTGATATAATGTTAAAAGTAGTGTAATCAAGACGTATAATTTGTTTTCAGTATTCCTTGTGACGTATCAGTATTCCATGTCAGGGATGTTAACTACGGTATGATTCTCCGGTAGTCTGCTGTATTGCAGGGCAGAGGAATGCACTGTCATAAATGGACGTCGCACTGAGCACCTCCTATGAACAAATGTTCAGATCTCAGAAAGTTTATGTTGTTGGACCCACGTGACTGTTATCGTAACAGCCGTTTTTTGTAGGGCCAAAAAATTAATATTTACGTAGATTCTTCGAGCAACAATGCAACTGTAGATTTCCGGCCAACAAGTCGCTCAAATGAATGCGCTCCTTGTATAATGGAAGTTGACTTAATATGAAAATGTCACCATATATGTCGAACTTGGAGTCAGGCCACAAAGGGAAAAACACTGGAGGAGAGGGTTTTCGATCCGCTGCTGTGGATTGAACTTCGGCGTAACTCAATGGTTAGAGCGCTTGGTACGTAGAACCAAGGACACGGGTTCCATCCCCGGCTCCAGAGAAAATTTTTCTCCTCTAATATTCATTGTTACCGTAATAGAAGTATTCTGTAGGACCAAAAAATTAATCTTTACGTAGATACTTCATAATTGCTTCCTCATTCTATTCTCGAGACAGCGATACAATCGATAGTCGAAACGATTCACAAAATCTCTGTCATCAATGATTTCATTTCAATTGCAATCAATAGTATGTTATTACAGAGCACTGGAATCATTAAGGGCCCTATTCATAGACATTCGTAGCGCGGGCTTTCGGTGGATGATCAGCGAACTAACGTTTTTCGTATTCATAAACCAGTGTCAGCGATATAATATGAATCCTATTTAGCACGCTCGTAGCGCGGGCTAGCGAAATGTCTATGAATAGCACCCTTAGAAAATTATACCGCAGGTAAGTACTTTAGGAAAAGACTTAGTTAAATCAATTGTTTCTGTTATTATACTTCCCGTATTCATTAATCACCGCCACAAAATGTAAGAACTATCGTTTTTTATTAAACTAAAATGAACTTTAATATTTCGTTAAGCATTTACATTTAATGTACATATTCTCAGCCTGAGCGGAAAAGAGTAGTACTTATCGCTTGGATAACATGGCGCACTGGATTGAGACGGTAGCCTACGTATTACCAGAATATTTGATTAGATTTCTCGAATGTCAAGGGCATAAACTTTCCACATCAAAATGAAAGTAAAGGATGTGGAAGAGCATTAGGGGTAAGCCTAGTCAAAATTAGTTTTTGCACAACAAACTTCTCAGTTTTGTCGAAATTCGACAGACTAGGTTACTTTGGCGAGAGTCCGTTACGTGTTTGGTGAGCATGCCATTTTAAAAATCATGTTACATAATCAAAATGACGTTGACTACCGAATTATAATTAGTTACAAGCGTGCACCATTCTTTGTGACTAATAAAAGCAGTATTTGCTGTTAAGTTACTGCGACTATTACACATTTACTACGTCATACTACTTTTGACCAATAAAACGGTACGAAAGGAAGTCTTTCAACCAATCATGGGTACTTATCTCTCAATTTTATCGTGTCCCTAGCATTTGTTTATTTTTATCACTACCCTAGCATTTGTTTCTTTGTTTGCCAACATTTCAAACTGCATTGGTCTGGTTAAAAAAAAAAAAAAAAAAGGAAATTACAAACCACTCCAGTCGATACACAGCACTTTCAAATATGACTCGCATTGGCATTCAAGAACAAGAATTATTAAAGATCACCAGTCATAGCTATGCATCTTCCCTGAAATCCTATTTACAAATAAATGAAGAGCACCATTCGGAAATCCTGAATAAGTTGAGGAATAGAACATGCACAGTTGTCAAAAGAAAAAGTGGCCGCTCTCTTGAAGCTAAGTTCCCTTCGGGTATCTTCGCTACAATTAGGAGACAGGCGATGTTACATGTTGTTGAAGCAAGTTGCGTGATATCTACAGTTATAATGAAAGTATTCTGTGTGTTTTTCGATAGCGTAATGGTAGCGTTTCGGCCTCTTATTCGTGAGGTCCTGCGTTCGAATACAACCTCGTGCTTTTTATGTTCTTTTTTGTTTTGTTTTTAAGAGAGAGAGAGACAAAATATACATAATTGCTCCTTTCTCTTTTACGATTATTTTAGTACGTAACTAACATCAGGTTCATTAATGTATTATGCCATGACTATCATTATGACATTGTGGCTGCAAATGGAAAGAAAAAAAGATTTTATTCTCAACAAAAATATTTTTCGTGTCATAAAGAAAACAAGCTTACTGGCGTCTGCCTTAGAACATTCAAACAATTAAGCGTTCAAAAAACAAAACAAAACGCCACGATTCAATATTTAGTCTATCTTCCCCTTATCTCGATCACATATTGCAGTCGAGTGGGCATGGAATCGACTAGAGTCTTTTTAAATAGCGACTGATCTCAGCCATGAAATTCTAAGCATCCTGGACATACATAAGTGGTCTGGTCATGGGCAAGTCTTTCATTGCAAACCCAATATTCTCCAATCTCCTATTTTCTGCCTTCCTCTTAGTCTCCGCACATGATCCACATATCTTAATGTTGTCTATTATTTGGTATCTTCTTCTGCCCCGCACTCTTCTTCTGTTCACCATTCCTTCCAGTGCATCCTTCAGTAGGCAGTTTCTTCTCAACCAGTTACCCAACCAATTCCTTTTTCTCTTTCTAATCAGTTTCAGCATCATTCTTTCTTCATCCACCTTTTCCAACACAACTTCATTTCTTATTCTGTCTGTCCACTTCATACGCTCCATTCTTCTCCACATCCACATTTTAAATGTTTCTATTCGTTTCTCTTTATTTCGTCGTAATTTCCATGTTTCTTCTCTACACAGTGTCACACTCCACACAAAGCATTTCACTAGTCTCTTCCTTAGTTATTTTTCCAGAGGTCCGCAGAAGATGCTCCTTTTTCTATTAAATTTTCTTTTGCTCATGTTTGCAGTTTTTCTTGGGAAGGATAAATGCGGTAACTTCCCGTTGCTTTCCGCACACCACTGTCTCTTTCGAATCTTAATAGATCCCAGACGCCTATTTGACTAATTGGGCCCTCCGGACTTCACTCAAATTCACCGCAAGAGTTAAATATTAGTTCTACCTGGACCTTTGACCCGATCAGATACCCGGAAATCCCAATTAACCTTTGCCCTCCGCTTTTACAAATCATCAGAAAATCTTGGAGGGGAATTGGGCCAATTTTTCCGCAAATGTTTCTATACTTGTGCCCTCGTAGTTCAGTCGGAAGAACGTCGGAATTTACATGTCAGCGTCTCAGGTTCAATTCCTCGTCACTCCTTTTCATTTTATTGTGTTTCAAGATAGTATAATATAATAATATCAAAAGAAAAAACTAACATCAGTATTATGCAACTGTTTTGTTCCAAACCTAATATCAAATTTATGTTATTTATGTCGCTAAAGAACGATAACAGGATATAAATGATAACTTTAATATTATTTATATCGCTAAAGAACGATAACAGAATACAAATTATAATTTGAATATTATTCATATCTCTAAAGAACGATTAAAGAAATAAAATGAAAACTTGAACAAGGCCCGAACTCACAACCTTAGAATCATTAACCAAGCACTCTACCGCAGGTCTACGAGACGCAGACAGGGAATAATTCCATTGTTCCGAAACTACTTCTACAAGCACATACATCGTGTAACATCGCCGTGACCCGAAGTGGACTTTGAAAATATTAGCTGTTCACGAGTGCGGCCACTTTTTTTTTGACAACTGTACATCAGCGAGTTCTACGTCTTTTACGCACACGTTCAACATAACATCAACTGAACCACCAACCACTAAAACATTGAAATTTGAAAATTGTACTTTCAATAATTGTTCCTTTTAAAATGATTCCTGTTTATTTTTTATTTCATCATCCTTAATTAAAACTTTTCTTATTTCATCATCCCTAATTATAACTTTTCAAACGCTTGTTTATTATATTTAGGTTATGTCATAGCTTCTGTCTGATATGGATAGTCACGTATTAGAGGTTGTTTAATGCTAAGATTTATTGAAAATCATCTGTCAAGTGAGGTTGATTACTGGGATCCGGATAATTGAAGTGGAATGCAACTGTTTTAATAAAAATGAAACTGAATCAATAAAGCCTTCTTGACTAGTAACCTCCACACAGTTCAATGAATATTCTATATTTGGCACAACTGATAACAAGAAAACAGCTAATCCTAACACACTATTGCCATCTAGCGGAATACAATGGTACAATAATACATTTGAAGACAGTTCAGTATTTTCTAAGTCAATATTTTATTTTATTAGAATACTTCGTTACTAATAATCTTTATATACTTTCTTCTAATCGTGTAATAGTCAATTAAATCCCACTCGAGTTTTGATTTTCTCTAGATAAATCAAAACCTCTAGTGAGATTACTGTTGATAAAAATATCTTGAAAACATTGATATATAACATCTTTAGGAGAAGTGAAAAATCAAATTATGACTGAGTCAGAAAGGTAATGCTCGTAATGAAAACGTCGATATATTAAACTGTGCTGCATATTTCACTTCTTCTTGCACTGACAACGAGCAAAAGTAACACAGTGTCCCAGATATTACTAGTTCTTAAGAAAAAGGATCCGATGAATAAGCTAAATGTTCTAATGAATCGATGGTTATCAACTAACAATTCACAAAAAAAATCTAAATTCTATGACCTGCATGTGTAATAAACTGGACTGATTTTAATTTTTAATATGTATTTAAGAACTAGTAAATGCCAGTCAGTGTTAATATCAATCTTCTTTTCGCTCTTCCACATTCATTTCATCATTCAAATTTAAAATGAAGAGCAGTAGTTTGGTAGTCAATCATCGAGTGTGTGTGTGTGTATGTATATAAAGGAACATAGTCTGCGGACCTCTGCAAAAAAGAGTGGGTGAAGAAAGAATGATGTGAAACTAAACAGGAAGAGAAAAAGTAATTTGTTGAGTCACTGGTTGAGAAGAAACTATTCACTAAATGATGAATTGGAAGGAATGGTGAACGCGAGAAGAGTCTGGAGGAGAAGATGATATCAGATGATAGACGACATTAACATACACGGATGACATGCGAAGGCAAAGAGGAAAGCAGAAAATAGGAAAGTTTCAATAATACTGAATTTGCAGTTAAGCACGATCCCTTGGGCAGAAAACTATGAATGGGGGGAAAAAAAACACACACACACACACGGTGAACCGTAAATAATGTCATTATTTTCAGGAGGTTATTCTTTGAGATATTTCTAGCAAAAATGGTTAATATGATATTCCTAATTTTTTCTTCCTTTTCGAGATAAATATATTTTGTACGAAACATTTCATTCCGTGTTTTGGGAAAGCCATTAATATTTAATTCCACACACGCTCAAACAATGTAAGAGAGCATTGTATTATTTATTTTTATTTATTTATTTACTGTATGTCTATAATAGGGCAAATCCCCAATTACAATAGACAGTACAGATATTTCTTTAAAACATAGAATTGCAGATAACATGAAAAAAAGATAAAACAGATACAAATGCAAGATTCAAGTGTAAATACAAATTAAAGATGAAAAATGAAAAAAAAAAAAACAGACAAATAGATACTACGTAAATAAAAGACACAGATATAGATATAAATGAAAAATACAAAATAGAAATAAATGAAAAATAGATAAGTATAGATATCAGAGCCAAAAATGTAAAATGTAGGTATAAATGGCAGATTACAGAGTGACAAATAGCAATATTATTTAAAATCAACTCCTTCAGTATATTAATAAGAAAATGTTTATATTTCATATAAGAAATGCTGAAATCTAGATCCCATGTTTTACATATTTCATTGAAATTTGAACACATTTTTAACACTGGTGAAATTTATGTGCTGAAATGTTTGTTTTTTTTTATAATATAACAGTTGACTATTTCTTAAATGTAATGTTCTAGCGTTAATCTAGATTTGTGATAATATTTCGCTGTTATCCAGTAGACCGTTGAATATTTTATATAACAAAAGTTGCTCAGAAAATAATCTACGACTTCCAAGAGACATTAAAATAAATTCTGCAAGTAGATTGTTGTACGACATTTTGTTATGATAATGGATAATTCAAACAATTCAGTTTTATCCTTTAAATGTGCAAAAATTTGATCCGAACAAATGTAATTGTTCGTTCTGCAAAGAAATTTAGAAATGTTACGTTTGTTCGGATTAATTTTCTGCACATTTAAAGGACAAAACTATTTTTTTTTCAATCACTTATGGTCACAATACACTGCTCTCTTAAATTTACTGACAAGCAAACGTTCTGATGGGGACAGGTAAGAAAGTTAATTTTTTTTCTTCCACCATGTTAATAATGTCAAAAAAGTGCTTATACAAATTTTGGCCACTCGACCGCCGTAAAAATTAAGTTCGCCAGGGGCCGTTAACAGAAAGAAAACACAATTTCATTGGACAAATTTATTCGAACAGGCACAGCAATTGTTGAGCTATTTTTCAACATATTTTTCATCGGAATTGAGACATTTCTCATATCATGGGATCGACAGAGAGAGGTGCAGACATAGTCAAACGCTGGTTCCGATCTGAGGCAACTGACTTCTACGACACAAAAATTGATCCCATGGTATGACAAATGTCTTAATTCCAGTGGGGGATATGTTGACAAATAGCGCAACAATTGCTGTATCTGTTTCAATAAATATTTCCATGCAATTGTGCTTTTTCCTATACACGGCCCCAGGGAAAATCACTTTGTGGACGGCCTCGTAATTGCGGTCGAGTGGCCAAAATTTGTATAAGCACTTCTTTTGACATTATTAACATGGTGGGAGAAAAAACATTAACTTTTTTATCTGCCCCTATCAGAACGTTTGCTTGTGAGCACAATGGGAATTAAATCAGTGGTTTTCACAAAACACGCTTTGGAATGATTTGTTTTAGTTGGTTACTTAACGACGCTGTATCAACTACTAGATTATTTAACGTCAATGAAATTGGTGATAGCGAGATGGTATCTGGCGAGATGAGGCCGAGGATTCGCCATGGAGTACCTGACTTCCGCCTTACGGTTGGGGAAAACCTCGGAAAAACCCAATCAGTTGTTCGCCCTAGTGGGAATCGAACCCATGCCCGAACGTAATTTCTGATCGGCAGGCAAGCGTCTCAACAGACTGAGCTATGCCGGTGGCTATGAAATGTTTCGTATAATGCATTTTTTTTTTCTCGAAAAGAAAGCAAAATCGAGAAAAATTGTATTAAACTTATTTGTTTCAATATCTTAAAGAATAACCTTTTTAAATGAATACGTATAAACACATACAGATATACACGCACACACAGATATAAAGAAATAATTTTCATCGTATTTAAGTTTGTAAATCAATTCTTCTTTATTCTTATACGTCTGGTTGTAAAAGGTCTCCGAATTTCAGATTTAAGTGAATAGAAAAAAAAAATATAAACAGAAATACCCTCAATGTCACAAACTGTAGAACAATAGTTCAAAATTAATTTAATTAATATGTATGTGCAATTACTTATTGAAATTAATTCCTGTCGTTTATGGAAAATATTTTATTGGTTAACTCGAAACAGAATACTGATGCACTTTTCTTACACATTGTTCTGTTCCTGGTCGATGTCTCCGGGATATGTGGAGGATGTATATGTCGCACTTGGTGCAGATATTGTGATTGCAACTTGAGAATTTGATGCGGTGGCCTTTGGACGAGTTGACAGATCGATCGGCACATCACTTTGAGATTCCTACAACAGGAAGAAGAAAATTTGATACACAAACATGAGGGGATAATAAAGTATACTAGTATTCAACAACTTTCACAATTGAAGGGTTCAGAGCATAGTGGGCCAAGCGCCATTTATTAAAAACGGAGAAAACGAGGGTTAAAGTTAAGTGAATACCATAGTTTAATGAAGAGTGACATATCATTTAGTTTGAATGTGTATACTTTTTATTACGTGCTATATTTTTCCATTGAATTATGGCAATAACTTCATTTTAACCCTTCTTATCTACAGTTTTAGTGTATGGCGCTTAGCCCACTATGGTTCTGAACCCTTCAATTGTGCGTTTCGTATCATAACACAATGGTTCCCAACATTTTTTGACTGACGACACACTTGACTGAAGCCCACGATATCGCGACACACTTATTTGTTTTTATTAATAATGATATAATAACAACCAGTTATTTTCTTCTGGAAAAAAAGATGATGGAACTCTGTGTAGAATATTTTTAGCGGATGGAGCGATGATTACTGTTCACTGCACGGGAATTTTGTCGTTTTTACCCTCATTTTTTTAATAGGTTACTTTACTACGCTTTATCAACATCTTAGGTTATTTAGCGTCTGAAGGAAATGAAGGTGATAATACCGGTGAAATGAGTCCGGGGTCCAGCACCGAAAGTTACCCAGCCGTTGCTCATATTGGGTTGAGGGAAAACCCCGGGAAAAATCTCAACCAGGTAACTTGCCCCGACCGGGAATCGAACTCGGGCCACCTGGTTTCGCGGCCAGACGCGCTAACCGTTACTCCACAGGTGTGAACTTTATCCTCGTTTTCGTCCAACTAAGACTTTCAAGGTCTAAGCGGAATTCAAAGAAAAATTATACTAAAAACGTAGATATTCACACATATTTCGGTTTCATGATGAATGCAACAAAAAGTGCCGGAACGCCGTTACAGCGCGTACCGCGAGAAAATAATCACTGATAACTTCTATGTAGTGTCGGTCGGACATCCAGTGTTCTAGGTAGATCGATGTTAACACGCAATCGAACATTCTTAATAAACCACACACACAAGCAGCAACTTGATTGACATTAGAAAAAAACAAAGGTATGTGTCAAAAATCCCAACCTATTTATACTGGATGTCGGATAATAGATTTTTATTATCGTTTTTGAAAACTCTGCTATTTGAATTAATGTGAAGTCTGCGCTTTGTGGATTGCACAGAGTTTCTCTATACGTGATCTTATGGTTGACAGGCCAACAGATAGATCAACTGAAAGATGCAGCAGTCTGTTCCTTTGTTTAGATTTCACAATTTTTATGCTAGAAAATGCTGATTCACATAAGTATGACGTTGCAAACGCCAGTTCTAAATGTAGTTTTAGTTTATTCGGCACCATTGACTGATTTGATAAACATTTCCGTATATAAAACACTCGGGATTTTGTTTATATTCATCTTCACGCCACGTAAAACCATATTGCAAATATTCATCACTATATTAACGAAAGGCAGGGAATTTTTTCTCACATTATTTGAAATAGCACTGCTGTCATCTGATCCAGAACTTGATTCAGATTGGCTTTATCGAATTAAAAATCTGTCTATGATAAAATCTAAATAAAACACTTTCGATAAAATAGTCGCACTATTACCCACTCACACGTGTACTATGTACTGAAACTGACCAATATGTTTGGACGATTCTAAACTCCGTTTATTACTAAGTGAGAAGAATAAACGAATTACTAAGCATTGTTGGAGGTGTTCACTTTTATTCGAATTATCGCCAGACAGAAAAATTAAACTGAACATTGTTGCAGGTGTTCACGTTTCATTGGTAAAGTCTGTCTCAAAATAAAGTGTACCATATCAAAGACTTTGTTGTAAATAAAAAAAATGCGTTATAAAGAGAGATTCTGGATGGCATAAAATTTATTTTTCAATTACAAAATTTCACGCACACTCCATGGGGCTGCGCGACACACCGGTTGGGAACCACTGTCATAACACATAAATTATAAGTAGGTTTCTTAGAGCAAAATTGAGATATTTGTCACTACCCACCCTCTGCGTGTGTGGGCAATGGGCATTCACTGTGCAGAGAGACTATAATAATAATAATAATAATAATAATAATAATAATAATAATAATATAATAACAATAACAATAATAAGAGTAACAGTAATAACAGTAATAGTAATAACAGTAATAATAGTAATAGTAATAAAAACAGTAATAAAACAACAACAATAATGATAATAAAAACAACAGTATTTTACCAGCAAAATTGCATTTAACTCTTCTGTCAGAAATATGTCACAAATTAAACCCCTGAAATTAATGACATGGCCCACGGTTCACACCGAATTATGCCTCCAATTGGGAAACAGTTTGGAGATCCATATTAAGATTTAATGTTTTCTATTCGAATGAATATGCCTAATTTATTGTCCATCGAATTAACGATAAAGAATATTAAATATATTATTATTTATTCTGTAAGAAGAAAACTGTCTATACACTTACCGGTATCAATTGATTTCAAAAGTATAAAAAATTAGGGCTTAATATATAGAATTTATTTTAAAAATATATTATGTTACATTTAGTGTAGGCCTAACCTAGGTAACCATAAAAATTCTCATTTGCTAAATCTATTTTACTCCACTATTGATATTATGTCTCTCTTTTTAAGTTTCGTAGAAGGCTTTTATGTTTCTTGCCAGATTTGTTTTGTTAAGGTTACCAGGCACGTTTGAAAATAGTATTTGAACATTTTGATCTAAAATCTGATGATCACACTGGAATTGGCGCCAAGTGTATCTAATCTTTTCACCTTTCTACAAAAGTTGATACATGATTGAACATTTTAAATGCATCACGATGGACGAGTGACGTGTCCAGTTTTATCGTGAAATAGAGCATTTTTATTATTTGCTCACTTAAAGTTTTAGGATTTTTAAGCTGAAAACATGACCCACTGTTTTAATGGAATTGTCGATGAAAAGGTCCTAAATTGTCATATGCTGACGCGGCCTTTATATTACACACTAATCACTGATAGACTCAACTGCCGTAGTATTTCCATATCTCAGAACAAACATATTCACCGGCATGTCTGTATGTATTTTAAGTACTGTAAGACTTAGCAATATCTGCGTCAAATATGCATCTCATTCTGGCAATTTCCTATCTCTCTCTCTCTTCTTTTTGCAACATTTTAACACATTCCTGTAATTTATTGTAATTTCATTTCACACACGAGGTCACAAAGTGGGCGTACCCCATGTATTACGATACTACGATGGGTATGGTTGATTGATTGGTTGACTGCTTGATTGATTAATTGGTTGACTGATATGGACATGTACCTGACAGTTTAACGATCCAAGACATCGGTATGAAGACATTCATTTTCATAGCATAGCTGAATTCTGCGCCATGTCCTGGCAGATGTTTCGCTGACATAATCAACGGCCACTTTGTTGAAGGCATCTTCCACACCTGATCGTAATTGTGCTGTTGTGTTATAGCGGTGATTTCGCACTTCGTCCTTGATGAACACCCAGAGAATATTATCAGGTGTTGTGAGGTCAAACAAAAGGAGCTTGATCATCTGCAGATCCTCTTCCAATCCATCGGTTGGGAAAGGACGTATTAAGGTAACGGTGCACTTGCAATGCGAAGTATTGCGAATGCACGTTTTTCCCATCCCAACATTGTTGCTTTCCTTGGCGGTTCCACACCAAAACGGTCACGAAATGACGTCTTCACTGTTTCCACGGTGTCGCCGATATGAAAATTTAAATTACGGTTTATTTAATGACGCTCGCAACTGCCGAGGTTATATCAGCGACGCCAGTGTGCCAGAATTTTGTCCCGCAGGAGTTCTTTCTCATGCTAGTAAATCTACTTCGCCGGTATGACTTCTTTCATGAAGCCAAACCACTGTCATTGATCTTTGTTCGACGGTAAATGGACTCTGGTCAGCCATGTTTCTTTATAACTGCACGGTTACCATGGTAGCATGTTTAAGTCGAAAACACCGTCTATCTCATCATGTAAAATAATTCGAAAAGTGAGGAGGGCAGCGATCAAGCATGTGATACGATGTTAAACGTCACTTCCTTAGCAAGAGAGATCAACAGAGATGATATGAGAGGGAAGGTTGTAAATGGAAGTCCCGCACATATTGTGTGAAATGTAACACTACATTGTGATTCAGTGTTTTCCTGTATTTCATCTCAGAAATAAGTAAAATGGACAGTCTGTAGCTTCAACTTGCACAAAAGACCATTAAAATATTGCATTGTTGTTCTATAAGTGTCTTGCTCATTAGTTGTACTATAATAAATGCATGTTCAAAACTATGATAGTATTTGTCATAAAAATATTATTATAACCCGCTGGCAGCGCTCAAATGAAGATGGATCCGTAAATGAGTCCAAACATTTTTCTCAGCAATGTAACTGCAATGCAACTGGTTTGTATGTATTCCACAACATAAATTCAAAGTTGCAACTTGTAAATTAAAAAAAAAAACATTTTTGGTCCTTAATGGGTTAAAAAATGAACCGTGGGACAGAAGACGAGAAAATAAAAAATCAACAAAGCGATATACAAAACAATTAGAGACGGCGAAGAAGCAGAAGAAGAAGAAGAAGAAGAAGAAGAGACAGTGAAAAATATGAACGTATTACCTCCATCTCTTCCATGTGTTCGGTGTACTGAACTCTGTCAAGATCCTCGGCTTCATTTTGTGTTTTGCAAACGGCTGCATTTTCCTCACGCCTGTAATCCAACACACAATATGTTACAAACGAATCATCGACCTTTTTATCTTTACCTTCTTCTGCTACTCCTGATCTTACGATTTTGTTTGATAATCGAATTTCTTCAGACTTCTTCAATGCATTATTTAAAAAATGCAACTTTTAGAACTCTATTACACTAGGCAATCGATTGCATGCAACTGATTTCCAAAAAAGTTGTGGGGAATTGGTTTAAATGGGAGCTATTACACTTACTGCAATTAGTTACACAGTCGGAAATCGAATGCAAGTTAGTTACAGGCCACGATTACGTAATTCATAATTAGACTGTGCTAAATTAATTATGTCTTTATATTCCCCGTATTTATTAATCAACACCATTAAATGCAGATTAATATTTTACTTTATTAAATCAAAATGAATTTGAATTTTTCGTTAAGATTTATATTTATAGCTAATATTCCCAGCCTGAGCGGAACAGTGAGATTCTTTTCGCTTGCGTAATGTGACGTACTTGGATGACGACACGGTAATAACAGAATATTTGATCAGATTTCTCGAATGTAAAGGTCATAAACTTTTCACGTTAAAATGAAAATGGAATGTGGAAGAGAATATGGAGTAAGACTAACTAAAACTAGTTTGTGCACAACAAACTTAACAGGTGTGTCAGAGTTCGAAACAAGGTTCTTTTGGTGAGAATCCGGCATGTCTGGTGAGCAAGTTACATACCATCAATGTGAGATTAATAAACGGAAGTGTAATGAGTTACAAATATATAACACCCTGTGTGAGTAATGAACTTATTAAATAGTGTTAAGTTGATGCAATAAACATAACTTCATAACACGGAAATTTTACAATTAGCTGAATCGAAAAATGTAATTTTATTGTTTGAGTCAGGAATGTAATTCTCATGACGAAAATTTCGATGTATCAAACTGTGTTATATATTTCACTGCTTTTGCATTGACAACGTAATGGCGGAATGTCCTAGATATTATTTTCTGTCTACTTCCCTACAAATGGAAGCCAATATATCAGCTAAATATTCTAATGAAGCGATGGAAATTAACCAGCAGTTCTTAAAAAAAAGACCTAAACACTATGATCTACATTGTAATGAAATAGCCCGATTTTAACTTTTAATATTTAGTTAAGGACTTGTCAATAGACCGCAACGCTAGTCAGTGCTAGTGTAAAGGCTGGTCTACAATAAAGCGAGAACGGTAACGACAACGAGAACGAGAACGGAAATAGTTAAAATAAGTGTATTTAAATGTGAACATTCACAATTAACTTTCATATTCCCGTTCCCGGGCTCCGGTAAGCTTCTCGTTAATTGTGAATGCTCACATTTAAATTACATTTTAACAATATTTCCGTTATCGGTCTCGTTGTAGTTTCCGTTCCCGGTTTATTGTGGACCAGCCTTAAAACTCTTTTCCCCTCTTCCACATTGTTGTCATACTTGAAATATTAAACGAAGAACAATATTTCGGGGTCAATCATCATGTGTGTACATACATATACATTTACATAATAATTCACTTTGCATATCACATGCGATTTCTCTCTTACAAGTCTACTTGTAAAAGTTATCCGATGTTATGAACTATATGAATACAAACAAATTATTGATATCGAAACAGAAATACTGCCAATGTCGTAAACTGTACAATATTTGTTCAAAATGAGTTCAACAAGTATGCAAGTGTCTTCAATTTCTTATTGAAGATAACCCTAGATCATATATGTAACAGATATCTCATCCTTATGTTAAAATAGGCAGCACTTTGAAGAGAATAACCGCCAGGATCGCTACCCGTCCGCTGTAAAGGAACACGAGATGGCAGTACAGTCGCTAATGCAATTCAAATTGGAATTATGACGTGACTCCTTATGTAATAACTAGATGGCAGCATAGTAAACCTGACAAAGTTGTTACTGTCAAAGCCTATAAGGCCGAGCTATCTGGGTATATATGATCTAGGAGATAACTGAGGACCTGGATACAATAACAGCGTAAGTCTACTCACGCTGTTATTGCATAAGCATCGTTTTCAAAATCCTTAAAACTTATGCTCTCTGATAAATTTCTTCTTAATTCCGTACGCAGAACCTAGAGATCAGGAGTTTACAGAAATGGTTGCCATGTGCTACGCTCTTATTGCACGGAACAAAATCGATATCTTGGATACAGCGTGAATGGCGCCTACTAGCGAGACATGTGTGAGAACAGTGCATAAAAGTGACGAGAGAAGTAAAAACGTTAATGAATCATACGTTAATTAATACAAAGAATCATCCAAACTTGTTTTCCAATCACAGTGCATTCATGTTCATCTGATAAATTAGTCAAAACTTGTATTTAAATAATATTTGTGCTTTCCATGCAATAACAGCGTATGTTAAGAAAATTTAATTATTTATATCCTTCAAAGGATCCAAGATATTCAAGTATAAACTTTAAAAATGCCTTATCTGATTGTTGGAAACTATTTGTGTAACATTTAACCTCACACTAGTGTTCAGTGTTCAGTTATTCAAAATTAAAACGTTGTCTTTCAATTTCTCAAAATAACTTAAATCTACTTACGCTGTTATTGTATCTAGGTCCTAAATTCCCGTTGATTATGGTAAATATTTTGTTCGTTAACTCAAAACGGAATATTTGTGTACTTTTCTTACCGATAGCGTTGTTCCTCATTAACCACACTGGGATAAGGAGTACTTGTTACTGGATACTCCTCGAAGCTGCCTTCAGAATGTGATGGTATCGTCGCAGGATAAATTGTCTCTGCGACTGGCACATTTCCTTCATTTTGCTACATCAGAAAGAATAAAATTTCTTACACAAATGCCAGGGCAAATATGTCAGTGTTCAATAACGTATTTCGTGAATCCCAACAGATGAATTGAGAGTACAGAGAGCAAAGTTCGGTTACTTGTCACTGCGTACCTACTGCATCTGTCGGCATTCACTTTGCATGCAGATTCTTGTTATTCTTAAAGTAACTTCCGTTTTCATATAGCGTGCGTAACAACAGGGGCAGTGGCGCCGCTCTTGCGGTGGAGTGTACCTTGAATAGTACGCGTCGAACAGCGGTAGAGTCAAGGTCGTGTCTTTGTTCCTCTCTGAGCCACGTGCTGTCAAAATGCGTGCTGCAATCGCAAGTCCCGCAAGGTCTGAGGTACGTTCTGTAATAAGATTTCTTGTGGCCAAAAACTGTAAAGCTAGTGAAATCCATAGCCAACTTTGTGAAATTTATGGGCCAGACGTAATGAGTGAAGGTGGTGCCATATGTTAAAAAATGGGTGAACCAATGTCTATGATGAAGAGAGAAGTGGTCGACCGAGTATCGCGAATGCAGATCTGATTCGTTTGGTTGAAGAAAGGGTTAGAGCAAACCGTAGGTTCACCATGTCGAAGCTTAGTGAGGATTTTCCACAGATTAGTCGTACTCTCCTGTACAAAGTGATTACCGAAGATTTGGGCTACCGGAAACTTTCTGCCAGATGGGTGCCTAAGCTCCTTTCTGAGGAACAAAAGGCTCAGCGGATGGGAGCAGTACTGTCCTTTCTTGAGCGTTACGAAAGAGAAGGTGATGCTTTTCTCGATCAGATTGCGACAGGAGATGAGACTTGGGTGTGGTATGTGAATGCAGAAACAAAGCATTAATCAATGCAGTGGGGCCATACTCACTCCCCGAAAAACCCCACAAAGTGTCGTCAAACACTTTCCACGAGGAAACTCATGGCAACTGTCTTCTGGGACAGAAAAGGAATTTTGCTAGTGGAGTTCTTGGAGACGAATGTCACAATTAACGCTGAGCGTTACTGTAACACACTAACAAACTTGAAATGAGGCCATTCAAAACGAACGTCGTGGTATCTTGAGCTGTGCGGTGATTTTCCTGCATGACAACGCCCGGCCGCATACAGCGCGTCGTAATGCGACCAAACTGCAAGAGTTGAACTGGAAGGTATTGGATTAGTCTCCCTATAATCCAGATTTGGCGCCTAGCGATTATCATCTCTTCATGCACATGAAGACGTGGCTTGGCTCGAAGCGCTTTGACGATGACGAAGAGTTGAAAACCAGCGTCGTATGTTGGCTTCAGTCGCAGGCGGCCGAATTCTACGACTGCGGAATTTCAAAGCTCGTCAAACGCTACGACAAGTGTCTCAATGTGACTGAAAACTATGTGGAAAAATAAACTAGAGTGTATACTTTCAAACTTATTGTAACCCAATTCTGTAACGTCATTCACAGGTTTGTAAAAAGTAAACGGAAGTTACTTTATGAATAGCCCTCGAAAATGTAACAGTACACTGGTGATTCGTCTGCAAGAGGCTGTCTACGTGTAAGGTCCCCGGCGTAGATGTCGATGGGAGCAACCCTCACAGAATTCATTCGTGTTGCTGTGACTGGTGTCATACTGCAGGTGTGGGAAGCTTTTACATCCAGTCACGGCAGTTTCTGGCAGATTTTGAACGCTTCACAAGCACATAAAAATGTCTTCTACAATTTTTTTGTTTAAAGAGGAAACAAAGGAGCTGATACAAACGTGTGAGTATTGCCCAGAGTTGTGGGATGTAAAATTCGCAGACTACATAAATCGCTCTAAAATATGAGCGCTACAAATCGACGGCACAGTTCAATACAGCAATAATTAAGAAAACAGACGTTCATATAATAGCGGTTAAAGTTTTTCCATTATTTTGTATTTAATAATTTAATACAACGAATTCCACACTGAAAAAACTGACATTTCTTCTACACAGAATTTAGATGAGCATATTTCTATTTCTGAACGGAAGTAATTCAAAATGTTCTACTGAATGGCTATTAAAAATAAAATATACATATTTATAACAGAATAATACCCTTTTATGACTGTAATACTCTGCATGTTATTTCTGTAATCCAAATTTAAATTTCAAGCCTAGAAATAAATTTAGAACTCTGTCACAAACCTGGCAATCTTCCTCATCTGAGATTCAAAGACAGCAAAATCCACATGCAAAAACAGCAATCTCCAAATGAACAGCTTTGTCATATTGTTATTTAAAATTGATTCCCTGGTGTTAAATTTACATATAGGAAATAGTTACTGTTCAATTTTCGTTCCGTGAACAACTCTAATAGTTTTTTGCTTATACTGTAAAGTTTTACAAAGTGGAGATTGCGGGCTTTGTTTCTAGGCAACTGAATCTTTTTCGACTGGCGACTCTGAATTTTACAATATTAAAATTGTAGAAGTGATACGAAGTTACTTTTTTACCTATTTTTATTGAAAAAAGGAGAAGACTGCCATAAAATTTATTTAAAATTTTCGTATTTGAAATATAAATATTATTTACGAAAATGTATATTTTTAGTTCAAATTAAACCAGTTTTCCTGATTTCTCAAATGACTGGTGAAAAATGTTTCTATCTTCAGGTATTTGCAGAAATGTGATAAATTAATTTTGATCATAAATTCGAAATTTCATTACTAATAACTGCTAAAATATTAATGGCAGGTGGCAATAAAAAGTTCATTAATTTCGAAATAAAATTATTAACAAAATTGGAATCCTAGACATTTTTTTAAAATTTATGTGATTTCACTAGGTATGAACGAAATTCCGAACCCTCCAGTAGTGTCACAGATAGGACCATGCTCAAGTAAGAGACAACAAGTTTGAAATTTATAGTAAAGGTAAGGAACCAATAAGAAACCCCTTACCTCACCTAACTTTCAATTTCTGCACTTCCAAGGTAAGCATGAAAAGAAGCACAAACAGCTTTAAAAATTGCCTTTGTTTTAGATCTGAAATGAAGATTCATTAAATTTCACTATAAATTACTACATTTCATATTATGCAGCATACCTAAATAAATTGATTGTTGGGTAGTCAGAATGAACAAAATTCATCCAATAGTATTTGAAGAAATCGCCGTACACATGGGCAGATAGCACGACCAGAACTACTCTTTTGTATCAGAGCTGCTGAGAACGTGCATTTTTGTGAAAATATTTAAATTCTTTTCTCGAAAATTCTCATTTAAATTTCATACAGCAGGAAACAAAAGAAAACTTTTGAATAATTATATTCTCATTATCTCTTACGGTAATGTTTTGAAACTGGCATTCATAGATTGAAAGCTCTGTACTTAGTAAAATCCACTTCACCATAAATATCAATACTAAATAAACATGTTCTTCACATATCTTGAAGAATATATTAAAAATGCTTGTTATTTAACGACGCTGTATCAACTACGAGGTTATTTAGCGACGATGAAATTGGTGATAGCGAGATGGTAATTGGCGAGATGAGGCCGAGGATTCGCCATAGATTACCTGACATTTGCCTTACTGTTGGGGAAAACCTCGGAAAAACCCAACCAGATAATCAGTCCAAGCAGGAATAGAAACCGCGCCCGCGCGCAACTCTGGAGCGGCAGGCAAGCGCCTTAGCCGACTTAGCTACATCGGTGGCATATATTATATAAAATCCACATTGGAGTTCGAAATTTTCGGAATTTTTAATGGTCATAGATGTAGGAATATCCAATGTGAAGTAGACAAGTCTATGTAGCATCTCCATCATCAGCATAAACAAATAAGAAGCTGTTCAGTTCTTTGCTAAATACACGTTTCAAGCATATCTGGTGCCGAAGAAGTGGTTTTAAATATGCTAATATGTCCTTCTTCGTAAAATTCTACTGTACATATTTTGTTCATTTAGTAACTACGAATCCATGCGTTTGCGAATGGTGCATAAAAAATTAAATAATTAGGCTTGTAAGAGTTAATAAATACTACTTGTCTAGAAATATTACAAATTTTCCATTTCCTCTAAATCTCTCCAACGAATTTTTCTCAATATTTTCAGTCTTACAATTTTATGTGATAATATGAGGTTATTGAAATAGTTTTGTAAGGGTAATTATTTATAAATTTCGTTCAATCACTCATTAACAGAATAAACTGCTTCCTTAAATTAACTGAGAATATTGGCTATTTTGTCAACATTTTTCTTAAAATACTTTTGTAAACGTTTCATTTAAAACATTTTTCTTAAAACAGGCAAACAACGAGCAAAACTGTATTTCACTTTTCTGCCTGAAATATCGCAGAAATTAACCCCCTGAAATTAATTACACGACTTGCGGTTCATTCTAAGTCACGTCTTTAATTGAAGAACAATATGGAAATACATTTTAGGTCATTAAAGCTTTTTATACAAATGACTACGCTTAACTTGCTTGTCCATTGCGTTAACAATGAAGAACTTTGAAAGCAATATTTATAATGTAAAAAGAGAATTAACTATGCACTTGTCAATTTATCTGAATATTACAAGAGAAATTTAGAGCCTAATTAATTATACAGGGTTGTTTCCGATCTCTGACAACGAATTTGAATGGCGTCATGTACGTCAAGAATCACATCGACAGCTGAATTGCGGCGAGAGGTGACAGACCAGTAGTGAGTGATTTCATAATCAGAGTGCACGATGTATCACAGTAGCAATGCCTTTTTGGGAGGGGTACATAACAACTCTTCCCGATGCCAAGTACAGTTAAGTGAAAATCATAGAAGCCTGCAAAACACGTGGTTTAGTTATTTCCAAGAAAGGCATCTTGTGGGTAATTAAGACTGGCAAAGCTCGGATGGGATTAATTCCAGAGTGGAAAAAGCAAGCAAATCCACCCCCGTCATAAGTCGCCGCACCCCACGAGATGATACAAATTAATTCCATTCGAGCTTTACCAATCTTATTAAGTACACAAATGATGTCTTTCTTGGAAATAACGAAACCTCGTTTATTGCAGGCTTCTTTTATTTTCATTTAACTGTACTTGGCATTGGAAAGGGTCGTAATGTACCCCTCCCAAAAAGGCTCGATTTTCTTGGGAATTTCTGCTGAGAGTGGCCGTGCACTCTGACTATGAGATCACTCACTACTGATCTGTCACCTCACTCCACAGTTCAGCTGTCGTGCGACTCCTGACGCACATGACGTCATTCAAATTCGTTATCAGAGATCGGAAACAACCCTGTAGATATGTATATGCAATTTAGTTTCAAAATAAATTTTACATTTAGTAAAATATACTATAACGACTAACATTCTTATTTCCAAAATATACTTCCTTCCCTTATTGTTGTTACGTCTGTCTTTTTAGGTAGTCTTCATTCGTTAAACGTTTTTTTTTTCCTTCCAGACCAATAATTTTATTTAAGACAAGCAGACATGATGCACCCAAATACTTAGCAAAATTCGACACTGAACGCACACAAATTATCAAGAAACAGAAAATGGAATGCTGAATGAAAATATTTGTGTATCAATTAAAAATTACCAATATCAATATCGGTTTACCTCCTGTACAGTAGCTGAGCATGGATGAGTCTGCATACGCCGTGACATACTCTGAATCATTAGCTATATCGGCAGTAAACAGCTTAATGCTTTTAACATACAACAGTTCCTTCTACACTCGAGTTCCATCGGCGCGCAACTAAGAATGATGCGTTATAATCTGACTCATAGCATTAAACATTATATGAACGTAATGAACTTGTCATTAGGAAATAATTAACAAGTTAACTGGCAATAAAGGAATGAGTAAATATATTTGCCTAGTGGCGTATATTTCCCATTTAAAGTGACCGAGTACCCGGGTAAAATATTCCAGTTATGGAAATTTATTCCAAATAATTCTTATTCCGTTACGTTCGGTTTCAATTCGCGTATGTGTATCAAGTGTATAGGTATGTTAAGCGAGCAAGACGGGGCAATATAAAAGGACAATAATTAAAATGTTACAAAGGGAGAAATAATACATAAGTTAATTTAGAAAAAAGCATGTGAAAATAGAATTCAAAGAAATGAAAAACGACTACAGAAAGGAACAAAAGAAGGAAAATTTTAAGAGAAAAGAAACGATATAAAATGAAATAATCAAGAAAATACAAGAAGAAATGAAGAAAGGGAAATTATAGAAAGAAATCCACAGGGAAGGAAAGAAAGACAAGATAAAATAATTTAAATGAAATAATACTACGGAAGAAGAATTGGATTGGAGAGACGGAAGATAAAAACAATTTATTCAAACATAAAAATTATATAAAATGAGGAAAGAAGGGAAATAAGGCGGCATGAAATGAAGGCAATTAAAATTAGGAATTAATGTAAGAGAGGAAGATCGCAACTGAATAAATAAACGAGTAAATGAATGGATAAATGAATAGATAGGTAGGTAGTTAGGTAGACAGACAGACAGACAGACAGAGAGATAGGTAGATATATAGATAAGTGGATGGATGGATGGATGGATGGATAGACAGAGACAGACAGACAGGCAGACAGACAGAGAGCCTAAGGGCCTGCACGCCACTCCATTCCAAGTAGTACATTGGGCCCACCCAAGCGTCCTACATGCAATAGCATTTCACATCCCATGCCCTACCCCCTCGTATATAGAGAGATAAAGAGAGGAATACATAAATAATGAAACAACAGTGGAAGGAAATATGAAATAAATGAAAAAAACGAGGAATGAAAAGAAATGAATAAAAATAAAATTGTCAGACGAAGAGAGAAATAAAGGAAATTATAAACGAACGCGCAAATTTAGAAGAAACAGTGACAACTAATATAGAAATGAAGCTAGCACCAAAAACGAAAGAAACTATGGAATATGAAATGAAGAATGAAGAAAAGCAGTGCTTGAAGGAATGTGCAAACATAAAATTAAAAGAAGATGGATGCAGTATGGAATAAAAAATTATATAGGCTAGTAAAGAGATGGAAAGTACTGAAACATTTTTGAAAACACGCCAATGAGAACCGAACTCTTACGCTCTCTCTTGCAATATTCATCTCGCTAATAGAAAGCCACTATTATATTTCAATTTTAATTAACCCTTTCAGTCACGAATTATGTTTTTGTTTGGAAAAGTCTAATCGTTTTTTGTTTATTCCTTTTAGGTTCTTGTGAATTGCCCACAGTCTCATTTTTACAGCATGATGCCTGGATTTCCAGGCATGAATTGTCCATATGAGAGGACTCGCTCTCAACAACTCATTGTCCATGATGCGGCATTGAAGTTGCTGTCTTCTGTAGAGGATGCAGTGAATGAAAGGGTTAATGTTATTCATTAATAATTATCATTTCAATTACGCATTAACCGTGAATATAGTTTAGAAACTGTAAAGGTTTACTCATCGGAACTATTTTGTATTAGGCCCTATTTTCAATTTGCAGAATTACAGACGTGGACAAATTATTACACTAAATTAATTATATGTGCAACAAAGCTGTATTTATCGGTAGAAATAATGAACAAAAATGTGTTTTGAACAGATATAATGAACAGAAAATTGAGTCTTGAGGTTACTAATATTTTGTGAACATTCCCTTATTCCTTATTAACACGTTGATTTTGTCAGGGATGCAGGAAACCAAAGTTTGACACTTTCTTTGAATATCAGCATCATCTGGCCAGTTATCAGACAGTGCTTAAATGAGTCCATGTTTTGTTGTAAGCTTCTTTTTGTTCACTTTCTTCTTCAGCATAGATCACAGATTTTCAATTTTGTTCATGTCCGGTATTCTTGAAGGCCATGGGAGAATATCTTCTGCAGTATATAATTAAAACATCAGTAGTACCAACATAGCCAGAAAAAATGTGCTTAACCATTGGAAAAATATACCACAAGATGCAAACAATCATATTTACAACAATAGAGACTCTGTGAATTATACTGATAGTTGATATGACGAATTATATTATATTATGTTACATTATGTTACATTATCATAATCATCCTATCACATCATCGGGGTAATGTAACTCCGCCTTCCAGGCGCCCCAACCTCAGAAGTGGGTTACAATTAAGCCACAGCCAGGAGAGACGACCAGAAACGTCGAAAAAGACAACCTGGTGGCATTGGATAAAAAAAAATATATTATGTTTCCAAGAAAACGTTTTAGTCTAATAATTTGTCCACGTCTGTAATATGAAAGATGTGGGACAATATGTTTGAATGAGTAAATAAATAAAAAGGTGCTGGTATTTATAATATTGTCGGAGCTGATAACTCTGTCAATATCACTGATTTTATTATGCATTGCTTCTTGACTGAGATCATTGCATCTGAAATCGATTTCCTTTTCAACTATTACAGGATATGATGAGCGAACCAAGCGTATTTCTTAATTGGTTATTTTACGATGCTTTATAAACTGATATGAGTATCTAGCGTCTGAATGAGATGAAGGTGATAGCGCCGGCGAAATAAGTCCAGGGCCCAGTGCTGAAAGGTACCAAACATTTGCTCTTACTGAGTTGGGAGAAAAATTCGGAAGAAAACTCAACCAGGTATCTTATACCAACAAAGATTTGAAACAGAACCCGCTCGTTTCACGCTCAGAAATGCTAACCGTTACCCCGTAGCGATGAACGAAGTGTACGTGTATCCCGTCCAATGTATCCTTCGTTTCGCAACTCACATTTCCTTCTTCAGTCACTAAATTTACTGCTGAATGTGTTTGTACTCACCTCTGGAGGCAGTTCCACGATGGTCACAGTCGACCTTTCATTGCTTGTGAATTCCCGGTTGATGAATCGTCGATCGTGGCTGAACATTTCCTGAATGCCATATTGTCCATGCTGCAAGTACGCACTGGTCGACGTATGCTGCTGAACACTGAAACAACAACAACAACAACAACGTTAATCATAAAAAATATGTAGGAAATGAATCTTCTTTCAACACCCACATTGAGAGAGCCATTTTTCTCCGATGTTACAATACTGCGAAATACCAGGAGGAAATGCAGCGGAAGCATGAATAAACTAATGGATCCATTTAATACTTAGTAAACTTTAACAGACAGAATATGTCCGTTGGAAGTACAACATATTGGCCGAAACCTGCCAATTGACAATGAAACAAAAATAATGTGTTCAGTGAAACTCGTTGAATTGTATTTATACATAGTCGAAATTAACTACAAAACCACTGTTTCATTCCAGTTAAGACGCTCTGAAATATCTGAAAAACTAACGTACAGTTTCCCTGAAAAGGAATGAGACAATTGAATATTCCTAAGTCTCAGATGTAAGACATGCGCATGATCAGAAACCAGAGCACTGATACACAAGATAACGAATATTGAGTTACTTAGATTCAAGCTATTTGGTTTGTTACTAGCATCGTTCCGGAATTCACTTCAAAAACTGCAAAAAATATGATAATATTACGTAAATAAAAGATAAAAATATACGTAAATCGTGTAGTTAAATCGACAATGGACCTTCACGACTAGATCGACACTCCGCACAGAAAGGAAAGCTTTCGTGACGTTGCAATAGCTCAGACGCTAAGCTCTCTGCGTGTTGTGTAGAAAAGAGCGAGTTCGATTCTTAGTCTACCCATATATCGACGATTTTTTTTCACTAAATAACGTTGAAATAGAGTTTTACGAAGTCCTCAGATTAAGTGTTATGATCACAGAAATTACAAAATTACAAGTTATAATATTATAAACGTTAATCTAATGAATGCATTTATACATACACACACATACACACACATACAATGTAAATGCATACACAGACAAACGTTTACAAAGGTTTAGAGTCCTTAGGCTATGTCATTTGTTGAGTAATTATTACAATATTTTATTAGTAGCTTTCCCATATGAGGGTACACGGGAATAACGATCAAGGTCCATTTTAGAAAGTTTCGAAAAAAACGAATTTTAAAGTTTAAGCACTTAATACTTTGTTATGTGTGTATTTAATAGAAATTGACGTAGTGGAATGTCAAGAACGATGATTTCTTATTACTAGCTAGACCACATGATAGTACTTCCTTTCCACTATAAGATAACATTATTAACTCAATTTCGATTTTTGATGGACCTTGATCGTTTTTCCCGTGTACCCTTCATATGTGTAATAAATGCACTCGCACAAAACAATTTTTGTTAAAAGTGTGGCTTTGGATTATTTCATTCTCACCCCTTCAGTTGATTTTAACTATTTTATCTACGTGTTTTCAATAGTGTTTAATTTAATGTGCATTCAATTCCATTCATGTTATGATTGAATGTAAAAGCAATGGTGCAGTTATTCACTAATTACATATGTTAATACTAATTATTAAATGCAACTGTTAAGTAACCAATTGTAGTATCTTTTGCAAAATCTTTTATGTTTAAGTTGTCAATAATATTTCTGTACCATATACTATAAAACGTTAAAAGAATTTGCAATAGATTTGGAATCCTCTACTTTATAATCACTTGTTTTAATGAAAAAAATATTTTCTTTCTTAGAATATCTACAAGTTTAACTTTAATAATATTCCGAATAGCTTTAATTGCATTATCTGATTTTTGTACTTTTCTATTCAAATGTATTCTATTTCCCTCTTTCATAATTTTTGATAAATTACATTGTACTTCTTGTAATATTTAAGAACATGAGGATCATTACATTGCAGCTCATCACATAGACATTCTTCTTTTTAATACATGAGATTTTTAAGTCCCTGCGTTATCTACATTTTTTTACTTTTGAATTTTTCACAACATTGAGTGGAGAACATCCACTGAAGTGATTCTGAAATTAAGTGAAGGATACAATACATTTACTCTTAATATCAGTAGTACCAGTATCATATACGTTTTTCCAAGATTTATTTTGTAGACATAAATGTAAATAATCACTAGATACAGCATTTACGACCCTTTTTTAGTTTATAATTAATATTTTGAAATTGTTCAGTGACATTGGAAACACTTAGGATTTGTTTATCATGTTCAGACAAGCCATCAATTATAGATTCTGTCGAATAGAAATTCAGTCTAATTCTGTGTACAAACATTTTATCAATGACTGTGCTACTTAAGCTTGTATGCTGGTGGAAAAATTGCGCTACGACTAAGGTTGTCAGTTTCAAGGAGTGAATTTAATGTACTTTTACGGAAAAGTTCCGAGAGATAATCTATGTTTATGTCACTACAGAATAGCCACCTATGCCCACCGACGCCCTCGAAAGCGAGACGAATTGTGGAATCACGTTATTGACACCTGGGAAGATCTCGCCGGGGATCAGAACCTATTCCACAATCTCGTGACATCCATGCCGGATGGAATTAGAACTGTAATAGAAGCTGATGTCATGTGGACAAGATTTTAAGTTAACAGGTCTCTTTTTGTTTCTTATGATTATTGTTTGAGGAAGAATACTTTTAACTTCCAGTAAGATTTTTTTGACGAGGTTCAGCCCACTTGTAAGACACAGAAATTGGGCATAAATTATTCCATATTTTTCGACAAATTAGACAGTCGAAGAACTCTGAAGAAATTGAAGAAATTAATTACACCTCAGTAAAAAAAAGTTTTACCTGGGATCGAACACGAGACGTTTCGGTTATATAGTTGAACCGACACGCTACTATATGAGCTACCGAGACAAGACAGTGACAACAGCAGTCTAGAATGTAGATCCCATAGCAGGCATTTGCCATTCGGTACAGAGAAGCAATGATAGTTTGTGACCCGAGCTATGTTGTGAAATCGTGGCCTTAGATGGCTGTCTTCTTCGTGATTCTTATTTTGGTCCTTGTCCTTGTTGTGGTCCTCGTAACAATTCTTGCTGCATTTGACATGTTATGTATCGTTACGTCGATATCGAGTGAACCGCGCTGTAGAACTTTAACTTCCGACGACCAAGAGTCGTCTCATTCCTTTTAAGGGTAACTGTACGTGTGGACAATTATAATAGAGAATTTTCACACCCTCACCGTACGCTAAACGCTTAACGCTAAGTTAACGTCATTGATGAAATAGCCAATCAGATCCATTCACCTCACGTTATTTCAATAGCGCACCCGCTATCTCTAGATGGATAACGTGGACGTGAACGAAGTTTACCGTAGGCCAGATTCGGTGTTAAAATATGGCATCCCGTTTGAGAATTACCACTGTGTGGACGATATCCATCTACATAGAACAGCTCAAGATGGATAAATTATTCAGAGCGAAGTACATGAAAGCTCAGGAAAGAATTTTTCGTTTGAGATTCCAACAGACTAAGGTTGAGTCGTGAATATTCAGTCAACAGAAAACACTCCTTTGTTTAATTCGTCATAACTATAAGACCGTATTCCGAATCTCAGCGCTGAGCAATTTGATGGCATCACGGTGTTCCGAATTTCAGCGATGACGTCACTGATGCTCCATCAGTGTCGCACTGGATCCATCAGCTTGCAGAGGTAGTGGCAGTATCCATCAGCGAATTTGATTGATTCTTGTATAGGGCGGGAATTAGCAGACCGATCTGGTAGAGTTCCCGGGTAGCTCAGTTGGTAGAGCGTTGGTACGTTTAACCAAAGGCATCGGGTTCTATACCCGGCCCCGAAACAATTTTTCCCTCGAAATTATTCAAATCAATTTTAGAGGAAGTTATATCTGAAAGCTTGATTTTCATAATACACGTCGTTAACAGAAAACCACAATTTAAGTCACACAGAGTTAGTGTGCACTCAATTTTGGTTGCTTGACGGTTGTCAGCTCCCTTTGAGGTCTGTGGATACAGAGGGGGAGAAATTGGATCGGTGACTGGTAGAATTACCGGGTAGCTCAGTTGGTAGAACGTTGGTACGTTTAACCAAAGGTCTTGTGTTCGATATCCGGCCCCGGAACAATTTTTTCCCTCGAAATTATTCATATCAACTTTACAGGATTTATACCTGAAAGCTTGATTTGCTTCGATGTGATCTGTTCAGAACAGACATTTACTCCTTTAAAATTTGGTAAGCAATAAATTTAAAAAAAAAATTTTTTTCGCGTTAGAGGGGGGGTCAAAGAGAAACATTTTTGAGAAAGATGGAAATTACTTTTAATCAAAATCTATATTGGTTTCCGAATTATGGCGAGTTAAGGAAAGGAGCATTTTCGCTTGACGGAGTATTCATGACTCAATCTTTGTCTGTTGGAATCTCAACGAAAAATTATTATGTACTCTGGCCTGAATAATTTATCCGTCTTGAGCAGTTCTATGTAGATGAATATCGTCCACAGTGATAAATCTCAAACGAGAGACCATATTTAAACACCGAATTAGGCCTACGGTAAACTTCGTTCGTCCACGTTATTCGGTTAGAGATAGCGGGTCCAGTATTGAAATGAAGTGAGGTGAATGGCTGTGATTGACTCTTTCACCAATGACATCAACATAGCGTTAAGCGTTTAGCGTACGACGAGGATTCGAAAACTTTCTTTTCTAGGATCCATTCAACACCCGTTAAACTCCAAGGACTCCAGGGTTCCCTATGATTCGGTAACCCTCTAAGACTGCCCAGGGAAGGAAAATAAGTTTTCATGGTCCGACTGAGAAACAGACACTCGAAAGTCACACACATCTACGTCGTCTCCAAAGAACCGGCAAAAACTTCTGATAGATGCCAGAACATTCTAAGCGTTGTGACCTTCTTTGGAGAATAACCAAGTTACTTTGGATTAAGACTAGGTTGCACCATCCCAAATGAGTTGACGGAGGAATTCTATAACCCGGTTTAGTTCTGTTGTACAGAAAATTCTTCTAAACTATTGGTCGAATCTAATAATATTCAGTATAACGTACAATATTATCCTATACTATACTGCAGTTTCTTTCCGAATTCAGTCAAAACATTTACTCCTTCCTGCAGAGGTAGTAGGGAGAAAACCCACACTTCTTCGGACGTTAATTACTTGTCAACCTTTACATCTTAAGGAATTACTAGTCAATACGTAAAAACTCCAGTGATTCTGTACTAATTTACCAATGTATAAAATTTTCTTATTGAAAAAAATTTACAGACGAAGGAATATTCAGTGACATTATGGAACTAACATATCTGACTTTGGACATCACTTTAGTGGCGATTATCATAAACAAAAAAAAACACTACAGAAGTAATTACAGGACACGAATTAATATTTCATATCAATTTGTGCTATTAACAACATTAGTAAAGCTATTATTTCAGGGCTAGGAAGGTCATTCTGTCGGTGGTATGTTATGGCTCCCACCTAAGTAATATTCTATGTACACTGTGTTGGGGTGGCGGTAGGACTGAGAGTTACGATGTGCTGCTATTGTCCCAGTTATTCTATGATATATTTTATATGCTTCACCGCTCAAAATCTAATTTCAACAGAGAAATAAGCGAAAAAAGTTTCAGAACTTGCTTCCAGTTAAGCAGAACATCTACTATCTCTGTCTTTTCAAAATTGATAAATTCCTTAGTTTTCTTTTCTATCTCTAGGTATTCTATATCGAAATTTTTACATACATTGCATGAATTACAATAAAAAAATTGCTATCTTTTAAAACTTTTTGTCATTTTTCTTCGAATGCGAAATAGGAAACACTGAAAATAATAAACTAAAAAATTTCGTTACAAAATAAATATGTGCAGGTAACAATGATGATAAAATCTGCAAGTAGGGGAAAGTAGCCATGAATGGACCAGCTAACGATTTCTTATTTTATCTAACAAAGATAATGCCTTAAAATTCCGTTCATAGGCTTGAACAATTATATTACTAATAAGGAATGACAAAATGAAGTTTCAGGGCTACATCCTATTTATATCTGTTTAAAGATTAGCTCGTAAAAATTCGGCTATTGGTTCAATGAAGGCGTCAGAGTTCCATGAATGGACCACCATGTTCTCATGAATGGACCAAAAGAAAAATTTAAAAAAATATATCTCAAAATAATGTCAACAAATGACAAACCATAACAATGAAGAAACATAGATTCGATTAATGGATGTTGAAGTTACTTTTAATCCAATTGTAATCTTATTTTTAAACTGAAAATATGAAAAAAAGAACAGTCCTTGTCATTTCAATGTTTTAAAGTTTTAGGCTATGTCAAATTAGCTAATACAGTAGTTAAAAATGTTAGCATACAACTTTAAATTACATTACAGCAACATAATGATGTGATTGTACATATGAAATTATTTTCTGGAGTCTGAGATTATTCTTATACTGTAGATAAAACAGTCTTCCTTTTCAAGACACACATGCCACACATAGTATTTCTTTTGAGTCCGCCTAATATTTGCACAAGCTACATGTACTCATTTCCTGCAAGACATACACTGAATCATATTTTCTTCGATGGTTTCTTCATACATGAAACAAAACCAGGGATCTTGATTTTGATTGCTTCCTGGAGGGAATTATTTTCCATGAATGATGACTTCGCCATTTTCTAATCACACTTCAAGAGCGCTGAAGAGGTTATACAAAATGTATGAATATACAACTAAAAAGGAAGCAGACGGAACACTGCTTTCAGCTATATATGTCATTTCATAACTTAAAGTCATTAAGCCAATGTGTTCTGTACTTAAAGTTACTTTAAAATTACAGTAAAAATAGCAAAAACGTATCTGAGCATCTTGTTCAGTCCAAGTGTTTGCTGCCGCCATCAAAGAAAACTCAGGAGTGACATACACGAGGGGGAAGCCTTAAGGTGACGTTTCACGCATACGCAGTCAATATGACCAAGAATATGACAACGGTGCATTGATGGCTAATCTCCCCTATTTATTTCTCCCATTTTTTAAACTATTCAGTTCTTTTATTATAATATTAAGTTTTATAAATTATTATTGTTCTACTTTATTTTCATGAATAATTAAAAAAAACATTGAGAAAATGGAATTCTATAGTAAGCAATCAAACAAGATAAAGTTTTGCAATAAACAAACACACATTCAAACCTTAGAAATTGTGTAATTGAGGGATGCTCTGCAATAACAAGGTATGTGTGAGTGAGTATTTGGCAGTAAATAAAAGTAACATTGTTTTCATTAACAAAGAAAGATCTTTGCAAATCTGCGTTTCTGAATTAGGCCTAGTATTACTGATATTTATATGCATAAGTTTCATTTATTATTCGTAAAAATCTAGTTATTGAATTTGTTATTTTGATACATTAATTCAACGAGTAAGTGGAAAAAGGATAACATACCAAAAAATTGAGAAATTAAACTGAAGTAGCCATTTTGTAGACTTTTGCTTAAGCTATCCAATGAGTGTAAAAAGGGAAATATTCCCATATCATTATTAAAATCAGCACTGAAGCTTCAGTTGAGTGGAAGAAGGATAATATTCCAGAAATTTTATCACTTTTCTACTCAATATTGCATTGACATAAGTCCAAGGTCATAGTTTTCTGCCATGTGACAGAACATTTTCAATCATTAAACGACAAGTTTGAAGATTAGATCGGATTTACTCTCCAAATCAGTATGATGACATCATTCGAAATGCAAAGAAACTCAACCCTCCATATCAAATAAAGATGCTTCAAAACAATCAGGTACTCAACTTCAAACACTGGCGGCCACAGTATTTCAAGAAAACATCTAAAGATATTGAGAATAAAAACCTGATATTCAACATCAGTAAGTACAGACAACAGATAATGAAAGGCTGTGTCGAGGCTTCAGAGTACATTGATGGTTTGCAAAATGGAACATTCAGGTTGAAGGAATAAGATCATTGGAGCTCCCCACTACTGCAGCATATAATGGGAAACTTGAAATCAATATCAAAACTTAGAGGACATCTCAAAAGTCACGCACTACATACTGATGAATACAAGTCATTCTATGAAGGCATCCTTAAGTATCGAACATCAAATACAGCAGACAGTGATAAGGATGAATACAGACTCATATTATGGTCATCACTGTATACAGTAAAACTATTTTAAAGTGTTCTGTGTTCTATTGAACATTTCATGTAACAAGAAAACGTTATAGTTAATAATTTTATCTGTAGTCAAAATATTAAGAGGAGAAATAATAATATTTCAACACATTTATTTAATAATAACACTGGTAAACAAAATTAAGCATATTTTTTGTTAAAAGGTAAATTAATTTTATTTTATTTTATTTTATTGGGTTATTTTACGACGCTGTATCAACATGTAGGTTATTTAGCGTCTGAATGATATGAAGGTGATAATTCCGGTAACATGAGTCCGGGTTCCAGCACCGAAAATTACCCAGCATTTGCTCGTATTGGGTTGAGGGAAAACCCCGGAAAAAGACCTCAACCAGGTAACTTGCCATGACCGGGATTCGAACCCGGGCCACCTGGTTTCGCGGCCAGACGAGCTGACCGTTACTCCACAGGTGTGGACTTAAAAGGTAAAGAATGGGCGATTCTTACAGATTTCAAATATGTTTTCAAAATTTTTCTATCACCCAGGATTTTTGGGTAATTATATGAAATGAATTCAAACTTTTATATTATCGATGCCTTACAATATTTTACCTAAAATTATATTTATTTACCTAAAATATGTGTGAAATAGATATAAGGCTATACTTCGCTTGAGGAACATCTTTTTTGGAGAATCCAGAAGTAGTCTGACAGAATACTTTGATTCCATTTTTACTAGTAGCGCCTTTCCATTTAAGAAAAATCCTGATGAGAACGCTCACTACCCGAAGGTTTTGAGGAAAGAAAAAATAAATGAGAATCCGAGAAGTTATTTTGAGAGATAATATTACATCCCATCACGTTATAGTTCGGAATCAGCTAGCTGGCAAGTTGTCTATAATCTTCTGATCTGTGGTTCCTAGAATGTAACAGTCTGTTGAATGATCCTTAGGTTCCCAGCATATCATTGAAACTGGAAAAGCCATATGACAGGATCATTTTAGCCAACTAGTTAACAGAATCACATGGAGCACAACAGATTTCAGGGGCCCAGTTCATGTCCTCATCTATTTTGCAATCAAAAGAACACTCGTAAAAATTGTTTATGTGATTTATACAGTATTTCGAGGTATGTTTGACTTTATAAGATACATTTACTACACTTAAAATTAGGGCAGAGAAAACACAGGTTATGAAACTTCTTTCATGAATGTAAGTTCCAACTCAACTGAGAATTAATACTAACACTCACAGTCTAATGAGGAATAAAATTTATTTTTATGCATTCTAACTTCACAGACAACAATGATATAAAGTTATAGGTCAATTGTTAAAGCAATAAAATGAAATATTTTAAATATTTACTTTCCATTAGCATATGTATGTTTTTTAAAATTACAAAAAAAAATGGTGGGTGGTATAAAAATTCTGACTTCATTTTTAGAATCATAAGATGAATTACATAATAAACAGCAGAAATTGTACATTTAACAAAATCACTCTTGACCAGTGTAATTATTAAACAGATAAGTATTTGACTTTGAGATTGTTTGAGTGAATACTTATGGTGCTATTCATAGACATTTCGCTAGCCCGCGCTACGAGCGTGCTAAACTAGCCGCGGCTATCGACTGGTTACTTGTACGGGATTCATATCATATATGGCTAACACTGGTTTATGAAAACGAAAAACGTTAGTTCGCTGATCATCCACAGGAAGCCCGCGCTAAGAATGTATATGAATACGGCCCTTAATGACTAGTTCTACAATAGCCTAGTATTAACTTTTCCAATACAACCCTTAGCTTTTTATGTAAACTTATTTTTTTTTGTTTTCCCACCAACTACGAAAGTTGGAATCTTATCCCTTCTCCACTCACTCATTAATGCGCCGACTATACCAAGGCATGTATACATACCTTGTTATTGCAGAGCACACCTCAATTAGCAGAAGTGGCAATAGGAATTACGAAATGGTCAGCATTATGTTGTTGGGAATTAACATTTCTCTATAACAAACTCTGCTGTATACTTCACTGTTTTTTTTTTCTTTTTGGGCTTGCAATGCCCATAGTAAATGATGAAATGACGTAAATATGATTTCCTTTTTTCTTCCCAAAAAAAAAGATTACATTACATGCACTAAATGATTTGATGAAACAATAGCAATAGATTATCAATTCTAAAACAATGACTAGGGCTCGGAAGTTGATGATCTAACAGTAACAGGAAAATTATCTATAAAGTTATCTTAAATTTCTGAAAATATAACATTAAAACAAACATTGGGCAAGATTTTAGCAGCAGTAGTAGCACCAGCAGCAGCAGCACCAGCAGCAGCACCACCAGCACCAGCAGCACCAGCAGCAGCGCCAGCAGCAGCAGCACCAGCACCAGCAGCAGCGCCAGCAGCAGCACCAGCAGCACCACCACCAGCAGCTACCAGCACCAGCAGCAGCAGTAATAATAATAATAATGTCTCCGAAATTACACCAATGTACATTTAAATATTATGAGGAAATGAAATTCCGAGACATAACTCTTAATCAGAACTGCAGTAAAGAGCCATCACCATTCGTAAGACCTCGAGTTTGAAGGATAGCCGGTTATCTTTAAACACATTCCTGTATATTGAAAAATTCCTCTCTACCTCAACTGACGTCATGGGCGCATACTTGAAGTGATAAAGATCACCTGGTAAAAAAAAAAAGCACTGAAGTCAACATTTTCACCTTTTAGAACTTTCTCGACTTTAGACATTGAGTGGTACACAATGTTGTTTTCCAATAATTTTTCCATTTTCCTCAAATCCCTTGTCCAATTTCCCTACACAATATTGCACATTTTCTTCAAAACCTTAATTAATGCTCTCCTCTCTTTTCTCTAGCCATGTTACTGTTGTCGCCAAAATTTCAAAGTTACCGTTGATATAATTATGTCAAAACTTCCCTTAATTTGAAGATGAACCAGCAAGTCTTGAGAAATTGCTATAGAAGCAGCACTTCCTCTACCAATACTCTCTTCACTTTTAAGATACAATATGTTGACTGCGAGCATTGCGGTTGCAGTATTTGACTGTTGCGTTGAATGGGGGAAGCATGTAACATGTCAAGGTTGATGCAACCATAAGGAAAATTCCTGTATGACGTAACCGAATTATACAAGCATTCTATAGTAGATTCTCGAATATAGACTACGATTACACCGTTATATTGGTTCATGTTGAAGTGAAACGAGTTTATATTTCATCCTGCATTGTCTGTGTTGTCTCAGAAAGAAATATTATTTTTCATCAATTTCCGAGCCCTAATAATGACAATATAATTTTTATGAATATTATGTTTCAAAATTCACTTGATTTTAATTAAATGTAGTGACTGAAGGAATCACTAAAGGACGCAAAGAAAGTTAGTTTAATATAAATTGTTAATAACCAATAACAGAAAAATATAATTTAGAACTATTTAGTCCTATTCCATAAAACATAAATGTCTATGTTACCTATAGAGCCGTTTCGTCTTGTAAATATTGTAATAATTCAAAAGTAAAATGAAATCCACTTTTATTTTGTTAGTCATCTCGCCTATGTTCACACTCACGCACACACACACACATCTACATACAGTAATTATAAATAATTTGCATTTTCACTGTAATAACTTCGTAATTCCAAATTTGATTTGAATTTACATTTGTAAAATGTATTTGATATATAGGGCTGTGGAATTAAAAATATTCATATAGAAACATAAATTGAGGACCGTTTTTGCAAAACTTGCTGACTGCAAAATTTGCAAAATTGAGATTTTGATGGATTCGTTAACATAAGGCAGGCTTCTACATGATGTTCAAAGCGTTTTAGTAAAATTGGGTTATTTCCCTTCATTGTAGTGTGTCAAAGTGTGATCGTTTTTTCAGAACTTGCTTTCTGCTATAAGTGAGACATACAGCAAAACGTGCTTACTGTAGTGTCTTGTCTCTCCTGTAATTTTTTTTTTTTTCAGTTAGCAAGTTTTGCAAAAACGGTCCTCAATTGTCAATATCGTAAACAGTAGAAAATGGTAGAAAATATATGTAACTTTTAAGAAAATATATGAAATATCTTGTGGCATTAATTTCTATTGAATATGGTAAATATTTTGTTCGTTATCTGAAATTGGAATATTAATGTTGTATTCTTACCCATAAAAGTCTTGTGGAATGTCGTGTCTGCGAAATGCAGGCTGTAAAACACTTCTAGTTCCGTGCAATATCCTCTCAGCGTCATGGTATGCATTGTACGGTCCTCCATGAGGAATCACTGGTTGTGAACTAGCTCCAGGTCTCTACATGAGGAAAGAATAAAATTCATGCACAGTTATAAGGGTAAGGATATCACATGTCAGTGTTCGAGGCATATACAGGGTGTTTCACGAGGATTTACCGCCAATTACGGAGCTTATTTCCGTAGAAATTCTGAGCAATGAAGTAATATAAACATGTATCCTAATCTCAATATTTTCAGTTACTGGTACACTAATTTTAAGTTGTTTATTCTTTAGTTTTTTAGTAATAGAATATTACAGATAAAGAATGAACTATTCAGGAGTATCATTTCTTTAATTAGGTTGTAAATTCCATAGTTGCTTCGTACAGATTTTTTCTTCGATTTTTACCTACAAAATTATATTTTTCTTACGGATTTATCACAACAGTTATTACAAATCACGCCACTCTTGTAAATTCTTCAAGACTATACATTAGCATACATAGTTATACTGTAAAGAGTCAAGTTCAAGTCGTGTGATTTGTAACAATTTTTGTGATAAGTGCGTAAGAAAAATATGTTTTACTTAAAAATTGAAAAACAAAACAATTAACAACACATTTTAGCTTCAGAACACTAGCCAATTAAAGAAATAATGCTTTTGAATAGTTCATTCTCTATTTGTAAAAGTCTTTTACTCTTAAAACTAAAGAAAAAAAGGTATTTTACTAACAATTTTAATTTAGTGTAACTCTAAAAATATTGAGATCAGGAGACAAGTTTATATGACTTTTTTGCCCAGAATGTCTTCGGAAATGAGTTCCGTAAGTGACTGTAAATCCTCGTGAATCACCCTGTATTTCGCGAATCACAATTCATGAATAAGACGTATTTAGAGCAAAGAGAAGACGCTTGTCACTGCAAAACAAAATGCGTTTGCGAGCGTTCACTATCCTGGCACAATATAACCATAACATTTGCAAGTTCAAAGAATAAAGATGCTCCACCACTAAGCATCGGTGAAGGGAAGGGGAGGATAGTTAAGGGAAAGGAAGGGAAGAGAAGGTGTGAACATAAAGAGCAGAAAAGAATAAACCAAGAGAAGAAGAAAACAAGAAGGAAAGATGAAATAACTGAAAAAGAAATGGAACGAGGAAAAATAAAAACAAAAGTAGAAAATGAAGAAGCAAGGAACAATATAAAATTATGGAATCAAGGAGAGACGAAAAGAAATCAGGGAAGGAAAAGTAGAGAAGGGGATCCAGAAGGAAGGCAAGAAAGTCAGTTTGAAATGTACTTAAAATAATAATATAACGAAATAAGAATTTTAATGCACAAATGGAGTACAAAAATTGAAGCAATACAAAGTGATATGAAATGTGGAAGATAGAAAGGAAAGCGGCATGAAATTAAGAAAATAAATCAAGAATTATTGTAAGAGATAGAAACAGAAAAAATCTACTCAAAGGGAATAATCCACTATCTCAATAAATGAAGTAAAAACGTTAAGAAAGAATGTAAGAGTCGAAGAAGTAATAGTAGAAGAGGAGAAAAATAACAAGAAAGTAAAAAATGAATGCAAGAGTTGGAGAAGAGGAAAAAAGTTGACAAGAGAGAACAAGAAGACAGCAAGGATGCAAGAAAATAAGTGAATGAATGCAAGAGTGAATGAATAAATGAATGAATGAATGAATGAATATATAGAAGAAAGAAAAGTTAATTGACGTAAAAGAAAATCTAAAGAAAGAAATGCACTCAAAGGGAGAAAGGAAGAAATATAAACAAGAAAGAATGGAAAATCACAAATACCCTAAATGAGTAGAGAATGTTCGAATGAATGATTAACTGAATGTAAGAAAAGAACCTAGATAGAACTGAGAAAAGAAAAACGAATGGGGATCTTATGGAATTAAGAAAAGGAATACATGAATGAATTAATGAATATACGCTAGGATTGAAAAAAAGGTTTTCAGATCGTAAGAGAATTACAAAATTAGTTACGAGTAAGAGACTGGAAGAAAAGGATGAATTTAAGAGAGAGAAAAAAAGATGAAGTATATGAATGGACAAATAAAAAATAAAAAAGATGAGAAGTGGAAGAAATGAATATAGGACAAAAGTGAAAACTAAATTGAGAATGTAAGTAAGATAGGAGAACAGGAAGAAAGGAGAAATAAAGAAATGACGCCGAAGTAAACATTTAAACAAGATGGAAAGAAAATAAGAAAAGAATTGATGAATGAAAGCAAAAGAGAGGAATAAATGAAGAAATAAGTGAATAAAAAATGAAGACGGAGAATGAGGCAGGGAAGGAAGAAACTGTGGAATAAATTATAAACGCAAGATGCAAGAAAATGGATGGAAATAAGCTTAACAGAGGCAGAAAGAAAGAATAAATACATAAATAAAAATTAAGAATGAAGTAGGGAGAAAGAAACTGTGTAATAAATTAGAAACGCAAAACTGCAAGAATAAGGATAGAAATGAGGATAACAGAGAAAGAGAGAAGGAATAAATAAATTAAAATTAATAATTAAGCAGGGGAGGAAGAATCTGAAATAAATAAAAAAACTAAGTCTACAAGAAAATTGATAGAAATGAATGAATGAATGAATGAATGAATGACTAAATAAATAAATAAATAAATAAATAAATAAATAAATAAATAAATAAATAAATAAAATTGAAGCAGGAAAGGAACACATTGAAACAAATTATAAACACAAAATTGCAAGAAAATGGACAGAAATGACCATAACAGAGCAAGGAAAAGGAATAAATTAGTAAATAAAAATTAACAATGACGCAGGAGAGTAAGAAACTGCAATAAATTAAACAAAGTAAGATATAAAACTGAAGCAGGAAAGGAAGACATTGAAACAAATTATAAACACAAAATTGCAAGAAAATGCACAGAAATGACCATAACAGAGCAAGGAAAAGGAATAAATTAGTAAATAAAAATTAACAATGACGCAGGAGAGTAAGAAACTGCAATAAATTAAACAAAGCAAGATTGCAAGGAAATGGAAATAAACATACAAGAGGAAGGAAGAAACAATAAATAAATGAATAAAAATGAAGAACGAGCAGGGAAGGGAGAAAACATGGAATAAATCATAAACACAAATTGCAAGGGAATGGACAGAAATGAGCATAACAGAGCAATAAGTGACTGACTGACTAAGAATGGAAAATGAAATACGGGATGGAGAAACTGTCTAATAATATATAAATGCAAGACTGCAAGAAAATGAATAGAAATGAACATAACAGAGGAAGAAAGAAGAAATAAATAAATGAAAGTAAATAATAAAGCAGGCGAAGAAGAAACTGTGTAATAAATTACAAACGCAAGACTGCAAGAAAATGTACAGAAGTGGATATAACATACAAAGAAAGAAGAAGTAAATGAATAAAAATGGAGATTGAAGCAGGGGAAGATGAAACTGTCTAACAAATTATAAAGGCAAAATTGCAAGAAAATGGATAGAAATGAGTACAACAGAGGAAGAAAGAAGGCATAAATAAATAAAAATGAGAATGAAACAGGGGAAGAAGGAACTCTGTAAAAAATTATAAATGTAAAACTATAAGAAAATTGATAGAATTGAACATAACTGAAGAAGGAAAAATAAATATATAATTTGATATAAACAAGAATTAAGCAGGGGAAGAAGAAACTGTGTAATAAATTATAAACGCAAGACTGCAAGTAATTGGATAGAAATGAGTATAACAGAGGAAGGAGGAGGGAATAAAATATACATAAATAAAACGAATGATGAAGCACGGGAGAAAGAAACTGTTGAATAAATTATAAACGAAAGACTGCGAGAAAATGGATAGAAATGAGTATAACAGAGGAAGGAGGAGGGAATAAAATATACATAAATAAAACGAATGATGAAGCACGGGAGAAAGAAACTGTTGAATAAATTATAAACGAAAGACTGCGAGAAAATGGATAGAAATGAGAATGACAGAGAAAGAAAGAAAGAAAGAAAGAAAGAAAGAAAGAGAAAGAAAAAATAATTAAATTAATTTAAATGAAGAATGATGCAGGGGAGGAAGAAACAGGATTAAATTAAAAGCGCAAGACTGCATGAAAATGGATAGAAATAAGCATAACTGAGTAAGAAACAAGAAAATAAAGAAAGCAAGAAGAGGAAGAGTTGGAAGAAAAGAGGAAGGAAAGAAACGAGGGGAAATAAAATCGCACGAATGACAGCAAATGGAAATCGAAAGCAAGTCAAAAATTATAGTAAGAATGAATAATAAATTAAATGTTAGTGATGAAGGAAAGTTGGAAGACTGGAGGGAAAGAAGTGAGATTTTAAGGAACAAAAATATGATTGAATCAGTGAGTGAACGAGTGAGTGAATAAGTGAATGTGTGACCGAATGAATGAATATTCGAAGGAAACAAAGTTGGTATATAAATTATATAAAAAGAGATTAAGAAAATATTCTATTGACGATTAGCGAGGTTAAAATATATGGCAACGGAGTGGAAACAGAAGGAGGTAGAGAAAAAGAAAGAAACAAAGAAAGAAAGAAAGAAGCATTGTAACAGACATGTTGGTAATCCCAGTAAATAAGAAGTGAGAAAGGAAAAATGAAGTAGCCTATTAAAAAGACACACGGACGGTAGAAGAAATAAAATGTAAGTCAAAAGTGAAAAATAAATACTGCGTGTTCAGTTCAAAATGTGTCATGGCTCGCTGTATGCCGTCATATGGCTAGTCGATGAGCCTAGATAATTCAATCTTCCTACACTTCCGCAGAGGTGTATTACCTATGTGTCAGAGAAGTTGCATAGCAAGTACGGCGTTCATTCTGAAGAGTAGCCTACTTACTGATATGTACGGTAACGCCAGTAGTGCCAGGAATGTGAACTGTTTGGAAACATATACTGAGGTGGGTTTTTTTCTTACTGTCGGGATATGGGGAGAGGGTTAAGACGATTTCTTACGTATTTGTTGACATTAACTTCGACGGTCAACATGGACACGGAGAATTTAGTTTGTATTGTGGAATGTTGCCGTACGCAACCGATGATAACAAATACCCTGCGTACCACTTGGCCGCGCAGAACAGAGTTCGAAAGAGGTTATGGTAGCACACAGACAGTACAGACCGCCATCTGTTGCTACGACGTTCAAGTTATACCGTACACGTTCTCAAGTTCAGATTGAACGCCTTGATTAATAGGCAACTTCTCTGACATAAAAGCTGAAACTCGCTTCAAATCGCTGACTCACAACAGTGACGTCATGACACACTTTGAAATGAACACCCAGTATGTAGAATGGAAGTAAATTAATAAGAAAGACAGGAAGAAACGTTAAAATAAATAAACAAAGCTGAAGATGTTGTGTAAGGTAAATGGCAGAAGTTCAGAGAATTGGGACCGTCCAGGTGCGGCCCAGACGAAAGTCTGACGAAACTATTTCTGTCAAAGTGCAGTCCGGGATATTTTATTACGTGGTCCATATGCGGCCAGACAGATTTTAGCAAAAAACTCTGATAATGACGTTAAATATAATTAAGGTAAGTTGTGTTTCGCTATCCAATCCCTCTGAAATAAAACAGCCCTTATATTTGTTCTTTAAGTCGTCATGTTTACATATGACACCACCGCATGACAACCTTCGTCAGACTGATGAAAATTATATCGTAAGTGACGCAAGATTTCCCCCTCAACATATATGCACAACAAATGTTTGCTAATCATTTTATTCACGTCTAAATGGGTTATTTTATACAAGTGATAGTAATATTTTTTTTATTATTTTTTATAGTTGTTCTAAAGAACATCCAAATCGCAACAAATGTAAAGCTCAGAAGCAAACAATCAAGTAAAAATAAGATATCCAAGAAAGAAGAGTTATTAAGAATACAAATCACTACGGTACAGTTCGCAAAGAGTTTTCTTTATGTTTCTAACAGTCTAAATGTGAAAGATATGTTTTTTGTCACCTCAGATGAAAGCCTCTACATTAAAAGACAGGGTTATAGATTTACAAACTTTTTTAACCATATGAGTAACAAATTTTACACAGGCAATATTACATTGTTCCACTATAGTATCGACACCTCTCCTCTTATTTAATAATGCACTGTTACAGACAGTCATAATTATGCAAAATGAGAGAAAAAATTATTTTTTATTCATACCATAACACAGGTATTCCCGGACCGCACATGAACGAGCTCCTAAATCTTCCGGGGCCGCACCCTGACAAAAATCTTCGATTCTGGATCGTACATGGGCATTCCGACAGAAGAAAACATCACCTTGTGGTGGCTATGTGGTCATCCGTTCAGTCTGCCATGCAGGCGATTCGGGTTCTAGTTCCGTTAAGGTTTGAGATTACTCATGGAAAAATCAATGGTGACACGTATGGAGGACAAGATCGCAGTTGGGGATTCCTTGTGCTCCTACGATTTTCCCATATTAGGCATCGACATCATTCCGTGACTATGTCTACATTCCATTATGATTCTATAACATTCCCTGAATTCCGCGGTGGGAGCTGGCCTAGGGACGAATTTGGTTGCCTGCTCGAAACCTGGGTAAGCGGCGAAACTTAAAGGAGTCAGTCAGCGTGCTTTTGGGAATACGCTCTAGCTTGAGTGTTAGTGCAATAGATGCTAGTCAAGAAAATGACTTGGCAATGAAATTGAGGGAGGAAGGGGGGAATAAATAAAGAATGAAGCAAGATGGTAAGGACATTTGTAATACAGTGAAACCTCTCATTTAAGGATATCGAAGCGACGTGACAATCTGTCCGCATCTGGGAGGTGTCCTTTATTGGGAGGGAGGGTCCCCAATCTAACAGTAAATTTATAATATGCATTATGTATCCCTTCACGTTTTAAATTAAATGTATTACTGTAGTTTAATTCTAAATACAGTCTACTGTACTACAGTAAATTCTTTGCAACTTTGAGCTACAGTAGATACGACCGAAAAAGGAAAATACAGTACTGTGCCATGCAATTTTATTCTAGGTCTACAGTTATGCAGTATTATAATTTACAGTTTTCAACTTAACCTTTATGTTCAGGTGCCATCTCTCTCGAAACAGAACTGATTGAAGTGAAGAGAATAATCCTACTAACCCTATCATGTGTCGAATACAATTTCACGATCGCGGAAACCTTGGACCCATCAGACAGGTTAAATTTTATGACTTTATTTATCCACCCGATTCCAGCTAACAAGGGGTAACCAGTTGGGCTAGTGGTAGCCTACAAGACCCTTATTGTCTTCTTTCATATTAAGGAATTTCTGTACAGTTTTCAAAATTAAATTTTCCATTTTTGTACCCTAGTAGGGATTGAAATCCAAGTTCTGTCCACAGTCACGAGGTAAAGCAAGCTTTAGGACTGTGAAACAGCTGTCCGTGTCTGAGAGTGTCCGTAAAAGAGAGTTAAATTTATCATTATTTCTATATTATTTCAGTTGGGACATAAAAATCTGTCCGTATATGAGGAGTGTCCGTATCTTGGGGTGTCCGTAAAGAGAGGTTACACTGTAATTGGAAAACGTGAGATCCTAGAGGTGCTCGCTTCTGAGTCGTCAGCATGATAATTAGCCCAAGAAGACATTGGACCCTGGGCACTGAATTTAGTTGATTGTGGAGCTTAAAAATAAAGAAATCTCGAAAGGATGAAGCAAAGGTGAAAGTAATAGATGAGGAAGTAAACAAACTAAGGAAACGAAAATAGAACAAGGGAACCAACAAAGAGGAAACGAAAGGATAGCATAAAAATATGTTCAAGGGAAGTTGTAAATGAAGGAAATGAAACCAAAGAATGGGAGGAAGATGGATGTAATAGGGAATAAAGAAAATAAGAAAATATGTAAAAATACGGAAGCTATAAAAATTAAATATAACACGATTATAAGAATTTAAAACGTACATCATCTACCAGGGTTAAACACATTTATTCAAAGCAAATGTGTTATTTTTTACTGGAGCGATTTCTAAGTTAACTTAATTCGTAATAATACTATATTAAAGATGGCAGCAATATTATTGTTAACAGGTAAATCAGTAAGGATTTTGTAATAGTAATTACAACATTGATGACTAAATACTAAATACTAAATTATTCGAAGTCAATGAAATCCATTTTTTATAACTATTAAAGAATATGCGAAGGAGAAAAGTGTACGTGAATTTGGTACAAGATATTATTCGTTTCGTAATATTTGCACTTCCTTCTTCACTTATGGAACCACACAATAATTATTGCTGAATGTACTCACCTGTGGAGGTACAATTACTCCAGACGTGCTGGGTTGTGCGTCGTCAGCACGGTAATTAGGCCGAAAAGGCGTTCTATCCTGGGCACTGAAACAATGCACACATAGGTTTTCTGTCAAATACGCCCGAAATTAAATTATATCCAACGTTCTTAATAACTAGAAGGCTATTTATAGGTTAATGTTACTACAGTCTGAAATTAATGAAAAGTATATAAAAAAAACTAATGAATCCATTCAACATTTGGTGAAATCCGAGAAATCAGAAGATCGTTTATAATGCGCTAAACTTAAAAAAAAATAGTCGGAGGTAAGAAATCGAGTTCAAATCGCCATAGAGTGAATGAGGCTCTCTAGTCACACATACCTTCGTTCTGTAAGTTGGGCCGCATGCTGCAGAAAGGGACAAAATCACAAAAAAAATTTGTAGTATCTCCATAATAAATAATGCCAAGTGTCAACATTTTGATCAAACTACATCCTTTAAAATGCTTTTGGTTAAAGCAATAAGTACGCAGTTATATTTATTTGGGAATTTTATTATTTATTATAACTTCAAATGTTTCTTCCCACTTTAAGTATCTTGTGAACTGTTTTCTTTCCGCAAAATGTGGTCAATTTATAACTGTCAGAAGATTCTAAACATTCGACAGCTGCTTAGAGAATTCTCCAGATCTCACGCAGTAAGACTAGAGTTCGACATCCCAGATGATTTGTAGGATTTACTGTACAAGGTGTCTGATGTAAGCCGTTCAAATTTGTTTACGCAGCCCAATATCAGTCCAGTCGTGCGGGAGGTATTCAATGGTTTCGCAGGCGGAATCAGTAGTGTGTATTAGCTTCCATGTGAATGTCTATATATGTTAATTTTGTGTTAAACATGAGAAGTCAATTTGTTAATTATTTATTTTCTTTCGGCTTTCCAATGTTTCCTACAGTCATGCCTACCATTAGATGGCGTTTTATTGAGTGAATCGCTCTTCTTATAATCCCGATATTATTTGTTAATGCTCGAGTTATCTCCAATACCTCAAATTAATTTTTGTTTCATTTGGATTAACTGACAGACATAATATAAAAAGTACCTTTAGCGAAGAAACAATAGCTAGTTTTAAAAATTTACTCATTCATTTGAATATGTTTTGAGTATTTCACTTCAAGCGATAGTATCATGAGTATGTCACAAACTGGGGAGGACAAGAAAAAAACACTGGATTCAGAATATGACAAATCACATGGTCTACGACAGCGGTATTCAATCTACGGTACGCGTACCTCAAAAGGGTACGTAGGGTTGCCTGAACATGTACCCATTCCACTGACCCACGGACTGGGAATGGAAATATACTGACATATATTATTATATTTGTTGCTAATTATTTCACTTCACATATTTTCATTGTTTTTCCTTTTGTTATTTCTCATAAAATTACAATGCAGTTTCGGGATGCGAAGTAAAAAAGATTCATTTGAGAGTACGCTGGCGAAAAATATTGACTACAACTGGTCTACGACAAACCAGATCGACGATAACCCGCATGGAGTTCAATCATATTGATGTATTCTGCTCTCTGGAACATGTTACATTCAATTCTTCCCTCGTTACCTTTCTTTTCACACATTCGAAACGTGAATGGTTAGCGATGATAGGATTCAAGCTTTCGTAGGTACTTTCCGTTTAAAAGCAGTTTTAACTGTAACGTCCTAGGATCAAAGGGAATCGGAGTTCGAAATTAAAAAAATACGATAAGAACCGGGGATCAAACCTTCAGAACTAATCAAAATATTAATTGAACTCATTACTATAGCTGAAAGTCATGAATTACCTTGTGAAATCCGCGTATTAGATATGAATGTTACTTTCCTCAAACGCATCACATGAATCAATATATTAATCAGTCCACCCGTCACTATTTGTTAATTTTAGGTGTATTAAATCATTATTCAAACTAAAATACAAGCGCTGCGAATTAGAGAATTCCCCCTCGTCCTGTTGTGCTTGATGCCTAAAACAATTTATAAACGGCTTGAGTCAGACACTCTGTATAACACAGATTTATAGATGGTGGAAGTGAAATAACTGCATATTTGAGGGCGAATAGCTCATGTTATACGTAACGAAATAGTCTACAACCATATTGGTGGATTGTTCATAGTTTTCTCAAGAAGGAATGTTTCTTTTTTCCGAAATATTTAAGACCCTCTTATTCGGTAACTATTGGGAATAGGATCGGGATTTGTATCTACATCGATATAAAATCTAATAAAGTATCATTTATCCCTCTGGCTTATTTCAATGGCGTGAACCATTTTTGTGTAAATTTGATTTAAAGACCACAAATTTCAAGCCACTGAATAATGCGAACATATTGCAACGTTGTAGTCAGAGAGGGAGGTGATAGTAGTTCAACTAGGGTGACAGACATGAGTTCGTTAACCTCACACATCTGTATAACGGTAAGAAAGAGCAGTCTGTTAGTGGCGATGTTGCCATATTGCTGAAATGTCCAACTTTATTTTCTAATTAACCGTGTATTTTATCACAAAACATAATATAGGTTTTCTATTCCTTTAAGTGTATCATATCGTCCTTTTAAATATGCAGGATTATTTCACTTCCTCACTTTTGAATAGGAAATTCTTGTAAAACATTGGTCGGGTTTTTTTTTTAATTAATCGGTAGGTTTCACATGTCAAATATAACTCTCTTAAGCAAGAACTGACAGTAATTCATTGAAAATCAATTCAAACAATTGCGATTCACTTAAAAACCATCAGACTACTTTCTTTCTGAGTATTTATATTACATACACGAAAAATGTGACAAAATGCATTCCAAATAAAATTATTTTAAATATTTCTTCAAAATATATTAATGAAATTGCACATGGTTATACTGTATCTAGCTTCCTTTGTCAATTCAGACAATTTTAATTTCTTTTGCGAATTTAGACAAAGCATTTCCTTTTTCCTCCAGGTAAATGCAGATTTGGTAGAGCGACACAATCCGCACTTCATCAAATGTAACGTTGTAAACCCTTCAGATTTTAAGAATCGATTACTAGCTACAAATCTCCCATGCTTACATAGGAATATATATATATATATATATATATATATATATATATATATATATATATATACCCATTCACAATTATACCTTACAGAAGTTAAGTTAGGAAGAAATGAATATGCTTAGATTTATCATGAAACTCTTAACATATTTTATCATGTAAAGCACTTTTAATTATCGAATTCCATAAATAGAAAATGTCATAAATTCATTGTAATTTAAGTATTAACTACTTAATGTGATAAAGAATGGGTGAAGCGGAGAAAAATTCTCTCCGGAACCGGGACTCGAACCCGGGTTTGAGCTCTACGTGCTGACTCCTTATCCACTAAGCCACACCGGATTCCAGTTCCGATGCCGGATTGAGTCCTCTTAGTTTCCCTTTAGTGGCCAACTCTCATGCTATAGCACTGTCGCAATTCTTAGCAAATCAAAATTTATCTGAAATCTTACAAATTATAAATAAAATGTGTTAATTTGGTGAATATAAAGACTGCTATTTTATGTTCAATCTACCAAATACAAGTCAGTACACAGTGGATATGCAGTAAGTTGAATATACAGGGTGAACCATAATCAATGTCATTAGTTTCAGGCGTTATCCTTCCAGAAAATCCAAACAAAAATGTTTAATACAATTTTGCTAGTTTTTCTTTCCTCTTCCCGATGAAAACTTTTTTATAATAAATATTTCAAAGCGTGTTTTGGGAAAGATACTGATTTAATTCCCAATATGCTCAGTCAATTTAAGAGAGCTGTATACTATGATAATAAATTATTCAAAGAATTATAGCTTTTTTCTTTAAAGGGGCAGAAATTTGATTCTAACAAATGTAACTTTTCATTCTGCAAAAGAACTTTTAAATGCTATATTTGTTCGGATAAAGTATCTGCATATTTAAAGAGCAAAACTAAATATTTAAATCATTTTTATCAAAATACACACCCTTCTTAAATTGACTGAGTATAATGGTAATTAAATTAATGGCTTTCCCAAAACACGCTGTGTTAATGTTTCACAGAAAACAATATTTATCTCGCGAAAGAAGCAAAAACTAACAACATTAAATTAACCTTTTTTTGTTTTGAATATTTCAAAGAATAACCCCCTGGAATAAAATTATTTATGTTACTTGCGTTTCACCTGTATACTTTGTGTTAACTCAAGAAAAAATATATTCATAATTATGGGACTACTATTCGCAGGATGAACAATGTGTTGAAATTTTACGAAACACAAACAAACATATACTGATTGTGAGGAAATATGTATCATCTTCAATGAATTAATGAGTGAATTAATTCATTAATTTGTTAATATATTATAAATGATTCGGGGAAATGGGGGAGAAAGATTTAAAACGAAACTGAAAATGCGTTCTTGAAAAGGAAAATGGAGTTGACAAGTGTTTAAGTGAGTTTCTAGCCTGTTATCACTTGTCTCACTCTCAACATTGCCGTTCCATATGAAGGAGAATTTTGAAGTGGAAAGCCGAAATCAGTATAAAATGGTACAAAATAAATGTTACTTATATTGAATTACTTCCAATAACTTGTGACTTTAATTTCTATTGAATATGGTAAATTTTTTGTTGGTTATCTGGAAATGGACTATTAATTCTGTATTCTTACCCATAATAATCTGGTACAGTTTCCTGTCTGCGATATGGAAGCGGTAAAGGAATTGTAGGTCCGTACACAATCCCTTCAGGGCCATGGTATACATTTTGTGGTCCTCGCTGAGCAGTCACTGCTGGAAAACCACCTTCATGGCTCTACATGGGGAGAGAATAAAATTCATACAGAGATAATATAAGGGTAAGGATAATATATGACAGTGTTCCATACGTCGTGGGCATATAATTCGCGAATTCCAACGGTTGAATAGGAAGTATTTACAGCAAAGACATGACACTAATTGTCACTGCTCAACAAAATGCGTTTGCGGGCGTTCACTATCCAGTCACTATGTAACATCAACACTTGCGAGATCGATGAGTAAAAGTGCTCCTTCACTGAGCCTTCGCGAAGAGAAAGGAAGAGAAGGGGAGTTAAGGGAAGGGAAAGAAAGAACAGAAAAGAATAAACAGTGGGAAGTAGAAAACAAGAAGAAACGATGAAAGAAATGAAAACGGAATAAGGAAAATAAAAACACGAAAGAAGGAGAAAAGGAAGTAGCAATGAACAATACAAAATTATAGAATCAAGAAGAGGCGAAAAGAAATCAAGGAAAGAAAAGTAGATAAGTGGATCCAGAAGGAAGGGAAGGAAGTCACTTTAAATATACTGTACTTAATTTAATATAACGAAAGAAGATTTGGAATGGAGGAAAACAATTTCAAGCAATAAAGAGTATTATGAAATGTGGAAGAGAGGAAGGAAAGCGTCATGAAATTAAGGAAATAAATCAAGAATGACTGTAAGAGATAAAAATAGAAAGAAAAGTCCACTGAACGGGATGTAAAAGGAATAATCCAATAAATGGAGTAAAACGTCAAGAAAGAATGTAAGCGAGAGAAAAGCAATGGTATAAAGGGACAAAAATAACAAGAAAGGAAAGTAATGAATGCAAGAAATGCAGAGAAAAAACGTGACAAGAGAGGAAGACAAGAAGATAGGAATTATGTAAGAAAATAAATAAACAAACAAACACACACAGACAGATAGACAAATAAATAAATAAAAGTTAATTGGCAAAGAAAACACACTCGCAAGTAAGAAACGCACTCAATGGAAGAAAGGAAGTAAGAAATATATCCAAGGAAGGATATAAACAGAAAGAAAGGAAAGTCACAATTAAAAAAGTAGAGAATATTTGTATGATGATTAACTGAATGTAAGAAAAGAACAAACGTGGAAGAAAGTAGATAAGACTGAATGGGGATCTTATGGACTTAAGAAAATTAATACAAGAATGAATTAATGAATATACGTGACGATTGGTAAAAAGGTTGTTCAGGTCATAACAAAATAACAAAATTAATTACCACTAAGAAACAGAAAGAAAGGGATGAATTTAAGATAGAAAAGAAGATGAATGAAGATATGAAAGGTCAAATACAATATTAAAAAAATGATATAGGAGAAGTGGAAGAAATGAATATAGGACAAATGTGAAAATTATATTGAGAATGTAAGTAAGATAGGAGAAGAAGAAGGAAGAAGAAATAAACAAATGAAGCCGAAATAAACATTTATATTAGATGGAAAGTAACTAAGAAAAGAATTGATGAATGAAAGTGAAAGAGAAGAATAAATGAAAAAACTAAATGAATGAATGAATAAATGGATAAATAAATAAATAAATAAGTAAATAAATAAACAAAGATGGAGAATGAAGCAGGGAAGGAAGATACTGTGGAATAAATTATAAACGCATGACTGCAAGAAAATGGGTAGAAATGAGCATAACAGAGAAAGAAAGAAGAAATAATTAGATAAATAGGAAAGAAGAATGAAGCAAGGAGGAAGAAATTGGAGTAAATTATAAACGCAAGACTGCAAGAAAATAAACAAACAAACAAACAAACAAATAAATACATAAATGCATACATAAATACATAAGTACATAAATAAATAAATAAACAAATAAATAAATAACTAAATAACTGAACAAACAAACAAATAAATAAATAAATAAAGATGGAGAATGAAGGGGAAGAAAGATACTGTGGAATAAATTATAAACGCATGACTGCAAGAAAATGGGTAGAAATGAGCATACCAGAGAAAGAAAGAAGAAATAATTAGATAAATAGGAAAGAAGAATGAAGCAAGGAGGAAGAAATTGGAGTAAATTATAAACGCAAGACTGCAAGAAAATGGAGTAGAAATGAGCATAACAGAATAATAAATAAATAAGTAAATAAATAAATAAATAAACAAGCAAACAAACAAATAAATAAACAAAATAAATAAATAAATAAACATGAAGAACGAAGCAGGAGGGGAAAAAATTGAAGTTATAAAAGCAAGAAAATAAGAAAGTGGATACAAATGAACATAATAGAGGAATAAAGAAAGAATAAATAAAAAAATAAAAATGAAGACTGAAGCAGAGGCGGAAGAAATAGCAGTGAATTATAATAGCAGGACTGCAAGAAAATGGATAGAAATGAGCATAACAAAGGATGAAAGAAGGAAATAAAGAAAAGGGGAAGAGGAAGAGTTGAAATTAAAGAGGAAGAAGGAAAGAAACGAAGAAAAATAAAGTTCCACGAATGAGAGAAAGAATGTAAATCGAAAGTGAAAAATTACTGTAAGAATGAATAATTAATTGAATGTAAGAGATGAAGGAAAGTTGGAAGGCTGGAAGGAAGGACAGAAGTAAGATCTTAAGCAAGGAGAAAAATGATTGAATGAGTGAGAGAATGAGTGCGTGTGTATGTGACTGAGTGATTGAGTGAGTGAACTATTCAGTGAATGAACTAGGTAATGAATGGATTAATTGGTTATTTAATGGAAGAATGAATGAATCATTGGACGAATGAATAATCGAGAGGAACGAAGTTATATAACAAGAGATTAAGGAAATATACTATTGGTGATTAGCGAGCATAAAATATATGAAATCAAAATGGAAACAGTTTAAGAAAGAAATACAGAAAGAAAGAAAGAAAGAAAGAAAGAAAGAAAGAAAGAAAGAAAGAAAGAAATATTTTAAGAAGTTAGTTGGGAATCCCAGTAAAAAAGAAGAAAGTAAGGAAAAATCTAATATTAAAAAGACACACGGACGGTAAAAGGAATAAAATGTAAGTAAAAATTGAGAAAAAGATAGGTAGAATGAAAGTAAATAAGGGAAACATGAAGAAACGGGGAATAAAGAATGTGTAAGGTACATGGGAAGATGTTCATAAAATTGGGGCCGTCCAGATGCGGCCCAGACAAAAGTCTAACCAAAAAATGATCTCCAAGTGCAGTCCGGCATATTTTATTACTTGGTCCATATGCGGCCAGACCTAGACTTTAACAATTAAATCTGGTCATAACGTTAAATGTAATTAACATATATTGCGGTTCGCTAACCAATACCTCTGAAATAGGACACTTCTTATATTGGTTCAAGCAAAAGACATGTTTACATAATTTGACCACAGTCTAATATTACAGTCATGAAGCTCAATACGTAGTAAATATGCATCCATAGATAGTTGCTAACCACTAGGGTCGCTACTAACGCCTCATTACAGACAATGCGAAATAGTACCTGCACAGTCTATTGTTTCCAGTGCACTCATAAACTCAAGCTTCGTGACTGTATATACTAGACTGTGATATGACACAATGGCATTACAACCTCCTTCAGAATACTGATTAAATATTGGAAAATTATATCGCAAGTGATGCAAAGTTCCCCCCTCAACATCTGGTCACAGTTCAACGCTTCAACATGCCCAACAGCAAATGATTGAGGGTCATTTCATTCACGTATACAAATCATTCTAAAATATTTTATTTATATACTTGTTCTAAAGTACGACTAAACCGAAACATATGTAAAGCTCAGGACCAAACAATCAAGTATAAAAAGATATCCAAAGAAAGGAATAGTTATTAATGATTCAAATGATTGGACTGCGTCAGAACTCTGCCACTTGGCTACAATTCGCAAAGATAGATTTTTTAAGTTTCCACTAGCCTAAACGTCAAACGTCTTTCGTCACGTCCGATGAAAGACACAACTTTAAGACAAAAAGGCAACAGATTTACAATATTTAGGAATTATTATAAATCAGCATTTGCGTTGTGATAAACAAATCGATTTTATGCGTATAAGTATAAGAAAGACAATTTATAAATTCATAACACATCGAAATTTTATCACTAAGAAGGCATTGATGATAATATTTTTAGCTTTAGTACAATCATTAATACAATATGGTATAATAAATTGGGATAGAGTAGCATCATCTGTACTTAATATATTTAATTTTATTACACAGAAGATTAATCAAAATTCGTCTAACCAAAAATATGTATTACCAAACAAATTTAATGTACACAGATTTTAAAGTATTAACTATTGAAGAAATTTATAAATATAGTTTACTAACTTACTACCACAGAAATCAAATAAAACATAAATCTAATCGACATGAATATCGTACTCGAAAGTAAAAGTCTACTTTGCCATTAATTCAGCCTAAATGTCATACAAGTGCAGCTCTTAGACATGGTGCTAGTTTCGGCCCAAGACATTATAATAAAATTACAAGCCATTTTCCAAATTTGAAATATTTTAAAATTGAAGCTTTTAAAAAGAGACTTATAAAATTATCCATGATATATATATATATATATATATATATATATATATATATATATATATATATATATTCATTAAGCATGAGGTCTCGCCCACCTCATTGAATATTACACGACTACTCTGAAGTAGCCAATGTGTATTATTACTATTTAATACGAGAAAAATTCGTACCGGCACCGGGAATCGAACCCAGGACCTCTCAGCTCTGCGCGCTGAGCGCTCTTTCCAACTGAGCTATGCCGGGACACATAGTAATAATACACATTGGCTACTTCAGAGTAGTCGTGTAATATTCAATGAGGTGGGCGAGACCTCATACATAATGACTATGTGATGTATTAACTGTTAGCAGTTTTCACAAACTGATGTTGAATATGGCCATAAAGTCATTTAAATATGCGCTCCTGCATATATGACGTGTATCGTCTCAAATGCAGGTAGTAAGGCCGTAAAAAGCAATACGAGAGGGGTTCGGCCGGCGCCGTGTATCGTGTCCCGGCATAGCTCAGTTGGAAAGAGAGCTCAGAGCGCAGAGCTGAGAGGTCCTGGGTTCGATTCCCGGTGCCGGTACGAATTTTTCTCGTATTAAATAGTAAATAGTAATATGTCTACAAATACATAATATTGAGAAATGTGTGCAATTTTTTACCTTTTATTTCTGTCGACTATATTCATGTGTTTATTGAATATCACTGGTTTCTGTCTGATTGTCAATTTATATTAAATGTGCTTTTTCTATCTTTTTCTCTTTCTTCTTCTCCTTTTTTTTTTTTTTTTTTGCTCTTGTGTGTTATTTATAGGTTTGAATTAAGTTACTTACTGTATTTAGTAAACTGTCCTTGTAAATTTTATGCTATATTATTGGCTAAGACCACACCGTACACGGTAGTGGCTAGAAACATTTTTGTTTTATAATTTTAATTTGTACTCACTAGCTAATCAAAATCAAAATCAAATTAAATTAAATTACATTACATTAAATATGTATAACAAATTTTACACACGCAATATCAGAGTAGCAATACATACACAGGCAATATATCGGAAGCTGTCATCTTATTTAATAATGCATTGTTACAGGCAGTCATATGTCTACAAAATGAGAAGAAAATTATTTTTGTAATCATACCATAACTCAAATATTCCCGGGCCGCATATGAATGATTTCATAAAATTTCCGGGGCCGTACCTGGTATAAATATCTGATTCTGTGCCGCACATGGGCATGCCAACAGAAGAGAACATAGCCTGTAGTGGTCATACCTTCAACCTATCACACAGCTGGTACGGGTTCGAGTTACAGTTAGGCATGAGATTACTCATGGAAAAATCCACAGTAACACTTGTGGAGGACAAGATCACAGTTGGGGTTATGTCGTTGTACTACAGTTTTCCATACAATAATTATTGCTGAATGTACTCACCCCTGCATGGACCACCATTCCAGACGTGCTGGCTTCCGCGTTGTCAGTACGAAAATTAGCCCGAGAAGACATTGTATCGTGGGCACTGAAACCAACACACATAGGATTTCAGTCAAATTAAACTACATACAATGTTCTTAACCCAGATCTGCCCACTGTCCTTTTAAAAGAACAGTGTGCACTGTTTTAAATTTGAGTGCTTTAAAGTTTGTACAAGTGTAATTTTCTGTTTGACAACAATGGACAGTTATAGGAAACCATTGTAGAAAAGAAACCTTCTATTGTCAGTTCACTGACTTTTATACACAGTCTGAAACAAGATAGACACAGTCGAGTAATATTAGAAAATTCTACACGCCCAAAGAAGAAAAAGTAAGTAAAATCCTAGATTATGCACAGATTTGATTAATTTTTGTACTCTACTTTGAAAATACGTGACAGATTTATATTTCAGTTACACATTCAAATTATTGTTTAATTTTCTCCTATCACAGCAGTATAAAGTTAAGTGTCCTTTTAAAAGGACAATGGGCACATAACGGAACAAATTTTGTGGTTATGCTTTTACGGACACCTGAGTCTACATGAAGCATTACAAATAATTGAAAATGACGAGGGAGATTTCGATTGCAATGATATAGCTATAGCCATGTTTCCACCACAGAATGCTTGTAATGATATTACTGATGAAAATTGTGGAGAGGAAGATTATTGCGAAATAAAACAGAAATATAAAGTACTTGGCCTGGGACCTGCTATTGTACTGCAGTATTCTGATATTCTGACCAAAATTGGCCCCTTCTCTTACCATAATTTCTTTGATAATTTCTTCACTACAATCCCACTATTAGAAGAACTTTGTAAGAGAAACATAAGAGCTACTGGAACAATAAGGGAAAATACTGGATACGCCTATCTCACTGCAAGCGCAGACTACTGCGCTCCGTTCATAAATAGATGTTGGCCTCACTGCGTTAATATTTGGGAACACTGTACCCTATGCTCTTCTTTATGACAGATGAAGCTGGTTTCATCTGTCTGGTTATGTTGACTCATAGAATTGCAAATATTGGTTGCAGGATAACCCATATATTTTGCATGAAGAACTCTTCACCCAAAGAAGATAGGCGTGTGGTGTGCAGTGTCAGGAATGCATAATATCCGCTCCAATTTTTCCAATGAGACGATGAACAGTGCAAGATATCTGCAGATCTTTGAGTCTTTCTATACACAATTAACAGAAATTGAAAAGGAGTATGGCATCTTTCAACCTGCCACACATCCAACCAGAGTATGGCCCGTATCAGTGAAGTATTTCCTAAAAACAGGCTTGTCAGCAAAAACCTGTGGCCTCCGCGATCGCCGGACTTAATATCCCGTGATTTTTATTTATGGGGAACTCTCAAAGGCAAAGCATATGCTAACAACCCTTGGACAATAGACAAACTGAAACAGAAACTTATAAATGAGTTAAATAACATCTCACCTCAACAATTACACCGTGTTAACAACAATATTGTCATACGAGTGCAGCGATTTCTGGATGCCGATGGAGGGCACTTTCAGCACTTGTTATAATCCGATAATTGTGGCCTGTGCCATATTATGCTACATTTACATAGGAAGTTGGTTGTGGAACTAATATAATGTAATATAGTGACACATGCGAATGACAGTGGTTTTATGTGGGACACCAGTAGAACATCTAAGTGTCCCTTTTTTCAGTAGGTTATTTTACGACGCTTTATCAACATCTTTGGTTATTTAGCGTCTGAATGAGATGAAGGTGATAATGCCGGTGAAATGAGTCCGGGGTCCAGCACCGAAAGTTACCCAGCATTTGCTCATATTGGGTTGAGGGAAAACCCCGGAAAAAACCTCAACCAGGTAACTTGCCCCGACCGGGAATCGAACCCGGGCCACCTGGTTTCGCGGCCAGACGCGCTGACCGTTACTCCACAGGTATGGACCTAAGTGTCCCTTAGTCATGAAAGGAGACATGAAAAAGGAAACTCGTGGATATTTTGATCATATAGTAACAGAAGATCATACTGTAATATTGTCGTAACAATATGTGGAAGTGTTTCTGAACAACAAACTGGAAGAATAATAATGTGGTGTCAGTGGCTTCAAATGCATCAAGTGTATTTCCTGTTCACACAGTAAGCCGATTTTCCAAATCTCAGAAAAGAAATATCATTGTCCAACAGCCTTACCTCGTCCGTGTCTACAGTTCCAGAATGGGTAGAGTAGACCGAAGTGATCAAAACATTAGCCTATAATATAGAGTGTCGATTAGAGGAAAAGAAATGGTACGTGTCTCTAATAACACAATGCATTGATGTGTGAGCAAAATTCTTGGCAGATATACAGGCAAAGTTATGGAAACATGGACCATTTTACGTTCCGCAGGAGAGTTTATATAGCTCTTTTAGAAATAACAAAAAAGCTGCTCCGAAAAAAAGAAGTCGACCATCAAGTTTACACAATGCTGACTCCCATCATGACCATATGGATTACATGATTATACTTCAGGCTAAACAAACTACGTAGATGCAAAGTTTGTAAGAAAAAAGTATCGAGGAAGTGTTTCCCAATTTACCATCAAAAGAAATAATTTATTTAAAAAATGCTATAATGTCTGGATGAAGAAAACAAAGAATGCTTTGGACAAACTTTTCTTATTTCACATTTCAAACTCAGTAATGACATAAGATAATATATTTTAATATAATTTAAAGTCAGGATGATTATGTAAATGCATGTTTATTTGAAATTAATTAACAACTGTGTAATAGTTTTGTTCTAAAGTGAAATAAATTATACTTACATTAGATATGTGTATTATGTATAAAATAACATAACGGTACTCGTATGTGCCCATTGTCCTTTTAAAAGGACACCGGTTTTGAGACTGAAATAAAGTCACTATTTTCATGAAACATTATTTTAGTGATGTAACAATAGAAAATGATTAGGAATGTTAGAAAAAACAATCAAAATATTTTTAAAAGTTTTCTGGGCACATCTGGGTTAATAACTAGACCACAATTTCTATATTACTGTTGCTAATGTCTGAAATTCATGAAAAAGTGAAATGCAACTATTGAAGCCATTCAACACTTAGTAATTAAATTGACTTAGCATATTGGGAATTAATTCAATGGCTTTCCCAAATCATGCTATATTATTGTTTCATATAGAAAAATGTTTATGTAGTAAAAAAAACACAAAAAAAAGAACAAATTTAAATTAAACTTTTTTGTTTCGAATATCTGAAAGAACAGCCCTCTGAAACTAATTATGTTACATACATTCCACCCTATGTATGTACTTCGAATTAACTCAAGTAATGAACATATTATTTTTATCATTATAGGCCTGCTATTCGCAGGATGAAAAAGTGTTGAAATTTTACGAAACACAAAGAACGTATACTGATTTTGAGCTATTATATACAATCGTGAATGAATGAGTTAATTAATTAATGTTATGAATGATTGAGAGAAATTGGGGAAGTAAGATTTACAACGTAAACGAAAACTCGTTCTTGAAAGAGAAAATGGAGCTGTAAAGAAGTGTTTATGCGAGTTCCTAGCCTGTCGATAATTTTTCTCACTCTCAAACTCGCCATTCCATATGAAGGAATACTAGAGAATTTTGAAGGGGATAGCCCAAAACAGTAAAAAATGGTACAAAATAAATGTAACATACGAAAATATTTGAAATATGTTGTGACATTAATTTCTATTGAATATGCTAAATATTTTGTCGGTTATCTAGAATTGGAATATTAATGCTGTATTCTTACCCATAAAGCCCTTGTGCAGTGTCTTGTCTGCGATGTGTAGGCGGTAAAACAATCCCAGGTCCGCGCAATATACTTTCAGCACCATGGTATACATTATATTGTCCTCGATGAGCAACCACTGCTGGAAGTTCACCTCCAGATCTCTACATGAGGAATGAATAAAATTCATAGAGAGATAATACAAGGGCAAGGATAACATGTCAGTGTTCCATAAGTTGTGGGAATATATTTCACGAATCCTAACACATGAATAACAAGTATTTACAGCAAAGAGAAGACACTTGTCACTGATGAATAAAATACGTTTCCGGGCGTTCAATATCCAGTCGCTATGTAGGCCTAAAATTTGCGAGTTCAAAGAATAAAGGTGCTTTTCCATTGAGCCGAAGGGAAGGGAAGGGAAGGGAAGGGAAGGGAAGGGAAGGGAAGGGAAGGGAAGGGAAGGGAAGGAGGGAAGGGAATGTGTGAACAGAAAGAGCAGAAAAGAATAAACCAAGAGAAGAAAGAAACAAGAAGGGACAATGAAAGAAGAGAAAAGGAAATGGAAAAAGGAAATACACAAAACAAATGAAGGAGAAAATGAAGAAGCAAAGAAGAATATAAAGTTATTGAATAAAGGAGATGCGAAAAGAAATAAAGGGAGGAAAATTAGAGAAGGATCCAGAAGGAAGAAAGAAAGTCAGTTTCAAATATACTTAAAATAATATAACGCAAGACGAATTGGAATGCTGAAAAACAATTTCCAACAATAAAGAGTGATACGAATTGTCGAAGAGAGGAAGGAAAGCCGCATGAAAGTAAGAAAATAAATCAAGAATAATTGTTAGAGATGAAAAAAAAAGATAAATCCACTGAATGGGAATAATCAATCATTTCAATAAATGAGGTAAAAACGTTAAGAAAGAATATAATCGACGAAGAAGTAATGGCAAAAGGGGAGAAAAATAGCAAGAAAGAGAAGAAATGAATGCAAGAGATGGAGAGGAGGAAAAAGTGAAAGAGAGAAATAGCAAGAAGACAGCAAAGCTGTAAGAAAATGATTAAATAAATGATTTAATTAATATACAGAAGGAACAAAATTGATTGGGAAAAACGAAAATCGCAAGTATGAAGTTCACCCAATGGAAGGAAGTTAGAAAAAGGTATAAATAAAGAAGGATATAAATAGAAAGAAAGAAAGAAAAAAGCGCAACTAAATAAGTAGCGAATATTTGAATGAATGATTAACTTCATGAAAGAAAGAACAAAGATAGAAGAAACAAAAGGAAAGAGAATGGGGATTTTATGGAATCAAGAAAAGGAATACAAGAATGAATTAGTGAATATACGTGAGGATTGGTAAAAAGGATGTTCAGGTCATAACAAAATAACAAAATTAATTACGAATAGTAAAGAAGAAGAAAGTTATGGATTTAAGACAGAAACGAAGATGAAGGAGGATATCAATGGACAAAGCAAAGATTTAAAAAAAAAATCTCAAAGGTAATTAATATAGGACAAAGGTGTAAATGAAATTCAGAATGTAAATACAGATAAGATAAGAGGAAGAAAAGGGAAATACAGAAACGAAGCCGAAGTAAACATTTATATTAAATGGAAAGATGAATGACAGTGAAAGAGAGAAAAAATAAACAAATAAATGAAGAAATAAATTAAGATGGAGAATGAATCAGGAGAGGAAGGAAATGTGTAATCAATTATAAACGCAAGACTGCAAGAAAATTGATATAAAAGAGCATAAGAGAGAAAGAAAGAAGGAATAAATAAATAAATGTAAGTGAAAATGAAGCAGGGGAGGAAGAAACTGGGATAAATTAAAAACCCAAGGCTTCAAGAAGATGGCTAAAGATGAGCAAAACAGAGGAAGAAGAAATGAATAAATGAAGTAATAAAAATTAAAAATGAAGCAGGGGAGGAAGAAATTGGATCAAATTATAAACGCAAGGCAGCAAGAAAAATGAATGTAAATTAGCATAAAAGAGAGAGAAAGAAAGAAAGAAAGAAAGAAAGAAAGAAAGAAAGGAAGGAAGGAAGGAAGAAAAAATAAATAACGAAAAACAATTAAGAATGATGTAGGAGAGCACTAATGTGAGAAATAAATTGTAAAACAAGACTGCAAGAAAATGGATAGAAATGAGCATAACAGAGGAAAGAAAAGAAATAAATAAATATAAAAATTAAGAATGAAGCAGGAGACAAAGAATCTATAAAAAAAGACTCCAAGAAAATAGACAGAAATTAGCATAACAGAGAAACAAAGGAAGAATAAGTAAATTAATTAAAAGGAAAAATGTTGTAGGAGAGGAAGAAACTAGAATAAATTAAACAAGCAAGACTGTAAGAAAATGGATAGAAATGAGGATAACAGAGGAAGAAAGAAGAAATAAATAAATAAGAAGGAAAAAAGAATCAGAGGAGAAAGAACCTGGAATAAATTATAAACGCAAGACAGCAAGAGCGTGGATAAAAATTAGCATAACATAGGAAGAAAGAGGGAATAAGAAATAAAAATGAAGTCTGAAGGAGGGGAAGAAGGAACTGTGTAATAAAATATAAACGGAATACTGCAAGAAAATAGATGTAAATAAGAATAAGAGGAAGAAAGGAGGAATACATAAAAAGTAAATCAGAAGGAAGATTGAAGCGGAGGAGGAAGAAACTGGAATGAATTAAAAGCCCAAGACTGCAAGAAAATGTATAGAAATGAGGATAACAGAGGAAGAAAGAAGGAATAAAAAATGAATGAATGAAAATGAAAAATGATGAGGGGGAGGAAGAAACTGTAATATATTAAACATGCAAGACTGCAAGAAAATAGAGAGAATTGAGTATAATGGAGAAAAAAATAAAGCATAAATATATAATTCAATAAATAATAAATAAATAGATGGCGACGCACGGATGTGGCTGGCATAGGGACAATGTGGTTGCCTGCTCGAAACCTGGGTATGCAGTAGCAGCCAGTGTGAGTTTGGGAATACGCCTGTATTGAGTGTTTGTGCAATAGATGAATTCAAGGAAAAGACTGAACAATGAAATTGAGGTAGGAAGAGGGGAATTATGAAGAATGAAACAAGACGGTAAGGAAATTTGTAATAGTTGGAATACGTGAGACCCCAGAAGTGCTCGCTTCCTAGACGTCAGCATGATAAAACTGAACAACAAGAATTTTCCTCCGACTTAAAACAATGTGTCCCTTATGCTTTGGTGTGCACTGAATCCGAAAATGCATCTAATTTCTTCGTATCACATAAGAGTTTTAAGACATACTATGATTTCACTTTTCAATAAGCGCTCCCCCAGGAAACATCTGGCGGGGATTGGGGGTTGTGAACCAAAACATGAGTTTATGCATTTTATGAGTTTATGACTTACTTCCGGTTTCTTATGGTTGTTGGCATGTTCCTTTGTACTTCCAATAAATAAACAGATATTGGTCTCTTCTATTTAATAACTTTCATAACAGTTCAAAATAAGATCTACGCAATGAACAAACAAGGGTGTGGTTTTTAGTATTTAAAAGAAAAGTTTACCATTTTGAGTGGAGGCAAATTAAAAGATGGCATTTTCACCAGTCCACAAATTCATAAAGTTATGGCTGACTCTTTTTCAGGAAAAACTTTCCGTTACAGAAAAAATGACATGGAGCACTTTCAAAGATGTTTGCCAAATTTCCTTGGAAATTCTAGGGCAGGCAACTACATAGAACTTGTTGTGGAACCATATCAAGTGCATATGAGAAAATGGGGTATAATATGCCTCTCAAAATACACTTTTTACATGCTCAATTAGATTTCTTTCCTCCTAACCTTGGAGCGGTAAGAGACGAGCACGGGGAAAGATTTCATCAAGAAATACCTCAAATGGAAAGGCGATGTAAAGGAAGACCATCATCCAACATGCTTGCAATCCATTGTTGGTTCCTTGTAAAATACAGTTCCGGATCAAGTTATAAACGGAAGACATCCAGAAAATCCTTTTAAATGTAAGTTCAATTTTCGATATTTTCCTCATTATATGCATGAAAAGTTTTTATTGTTGGTTGTTTTTTAAACTACGTAACATCATTTTTTCATCCAGTACACATTTTTAAATTATTATGAAGCATTTTGAATCCCTAATGTGTTGTAACTGTACCAACAGGAGTGAAAAATTAAAAAAAGATAAGTTTTTTTCATAAAAAATTTAAATAATTTTCCCCGGAAAATGGTACGTGATCGGGAAATTTGAATTTTAAATTCATATTTAGGGCACACATATTAGTAATATTCACCTATTTTTATTTCGGAGCAAGACAAAAAATTAAAAATTTGTTGTTTAGTGCAATTAGCCCGAAAGAAGACATTGGATACTGGGCACTGAATTTATTTGATAGTGGAGCTTAAGAATAAAGGAAACTAGAGGGGAAGGCGCAGAGATGAAAGTAGCAGATAAGGAAACAAAGAAACTAAGGAAACGAAAATAGAAGAAAGGAACCAACAATGATGAAATGAATGGATGGCACAAAATGTCTCGAAGGGAAGCAGTAAATGAAGGAAGGAAAGAACGACAAATTATAGGAAGATGGACGTAGGAGAAAATAAAGAAAATAAGTGAAAATATGGAAGTTATAAAAAATTAAATTAAACACGCCAATAAGAATCTAAAACGTACTGTCATAAAAACAAAAGTTTTGTGGCACAGAAACTTTAAAAGTCCCAGAAATGTTCAGAGGACGAGCGACCTGGTTCACAAGAGAAGGGCTAGTAGAGGTAATAGAGTTAGTTTTGATTCGTTTTATGTCTGATCATGCGCACTGCCTCCTTTCAGGAACTTATGAAGTGTCTCTGTGAAAAAACGTCTTTCTGAGACTGTATGCCATGTCATACCAGGTGTCCATTGGTTAATTGAAAACTAATGTGTTATTTTTGTACTGAAGCGATTTCTGTAGTTCACTTAATTCGTAATAATGCTATTTTAAAGATGGGAGCAATATTTATTAGCAAGTAAATCAGTAAAAATTTCATAGTGATAATTACTATAATGATGAACGAATAACTGCGCACGTAACATCGACGATATACAAATGTATTGCTTCCTGAATCAGGTGACACGAAGTCACTCAGATCGATTAGTTTACAATCATTATAGGATTCGCCAGACAACCACGTGTACGTGCATTCGGTACAAGGTATTATTCGTTTCGCATTATTCGCATTTCCCTCTTCACTTATGGAACCTCACAATAATTATTGCTGAATGTACTCACCTCTGTAGGCGTCTCCACATTCATCCTAGACGTGCTGGGTTGCGGGTCGTCAGCAAAATAATTAGTCCGAAAAGGCATTCTACCCTGGGCACTGAAACAAGCATCCATAGGATTTCAGTCAAATATGTCCGAAATTAAACGGTATCCAACGTTCTTATTAATTAGATAGCAATTTGTGTATTGCTGTTGCCATAGCCTGAAATTCATGAAGAAAAAAAACTAATGAATACATTCAACACTTGGTGAATCCCGTGAATTGAGAAGATCATTCATGATGCGCTAACCTTTGAAGAAATTGTCAGGGGAATAAAATCAAGATTAAATCGCCAGAGAGTGAATGAGACAGTCTAGCCACACACATTCGTTCTACGAACTGAGTCGCATTCTGCAGAAAGGAACTAAACGACAAAAAATGTAATATTTAAATAATTAAATAATGCCTGGAGTCAATATTTTGGTCAATATAGGTACATCATATAACAAGCTTTTGGTTAAAGCAATAAGTACGCAGTCATATTTATTTTGGAATTTTATTATTTATTATAACTTCAGATTTATTTTTTTGATACAGCTATCGTGTGAACTGTTTTCTTTCCGCAAAATATGGTCAATTTATAACTGCCAGAAGATTCTAAGCATTCGACATCTGCTTAGAGAATTCTCCAGATCTCACGCAGTAAGACTAGAATTCAACATCCCACACGAGTTTTACAGCTTACTATACAGAGTGTCTGATGTAAGCTATTCAATTTTTGTTTTGGCAGCCCAAATATCAGCCAAAATTTGTGGGAGATACTTAACAATTTCGCAGGCGGAATCATCGGTGTGTATTAGCGTCCATGTGAATGTCTTCTTATAACAATTTTATGTGAAGTCAATTTGTTAATTATTTATTTTCTTGTAGGTTTCCACTGCTTCCTATAGTCGTGTCAATCTTTGGATAGTGTTTTATCGAGTCAATTGCTCTTCTTATAATCCCGATATTATTTCTAGATGCTTAATTCGCCAGATTATTTTGTTTTGTTTCATTCGGAGTAAATAATGGACATAGTACAAAAAGTGCATTAAATGAATTAACAATGTAGAGTTTCAACATAATTTATTCATTCATTAAAAAAATTAGCACGTCACTCCTAGCGACACTGTCTTGAGTACGTCACAACCTGTGCAGGCTGATATTTTTACAACAATGAAATAGCTAGGTAGACATTCATGTTGGAGGCATGTGAATTCCAGGCTATAATGTGGACAAAATGAAATCTATGCCTGCGAAAGATTCCTTACCTCTTCGGGAATGGAACCTGGGACTCTCCGCTTTGTAGCGCAGTGCCTTAACGTTTTCGCTATCGCACCCTCGCAATACATGACAAATAAAAAATTCACTTAAATCTTACAATTTATAAATAACATAAAATATATTAATTTGCCGAGTTTAAAGACCTATCTTGTACTCAACTAGCAAACAAAACTCAGTACACAGTTGGCTACGCAGTAAGCTGAATATACAGGTTGAACCGAAAGTAACTTCATTTTTCATAGCTTATTTAGAATTTTCAAACAAAAATGTTTGATACAATTTTGCTCGTTTTTCCTTGCTTTTCCCGATAAAAATTCTTATCTAATAAATATTTCGTATCGACTTTTTGGAAAGCCATTGATTTAATTTCCAATATGCTCAGTCAATTTAAGAGAGCAGTGTGCTCTGATAATATATCATTGAAAGAATTTTAGTTATGTCGTTTAAATGTACAGAAATTGATCCGAAATTGTAAATTTTCGTTCTACAAATGAATTTTTCAATGTTATATTTGTTCGAATAAAATTTCTGCACATTTAAAGGACAAAACTAAAATTATTTCAATCATTTATTATCAAAATACACTTCTTCCGTAAATTGAATGAGCATATTGGGAATTAAATTAATGGCTTTTCCAGATCACGCTGTGTTGTTATATATAAAACAAATTTTATCTCGTAAAAACAGCAAGATACGAACAAAATTAAATTAATCATTTTGTTTTGAATATCTCAAAGAACCCCCTGAAATTATGTTACTTGCGTTTCACCCTATATACTTTGAATTATCTAATAAATATATTTATCATTATAGATCTACAATTCGCAGGGTGAAAATGTGTTGAAATGTTATGAAAAACAAAGATCATATACTGATTTTGAGCAATTATATATAATTTCGAATGAATGAATGAATGAATGAATGAATGAATGAATGAATGAATGAATGAATGAATGAATGAATGAATCAATCAATCAATCAATCAATCAATGAATTAATTAATTAATTATGAATGGGGAAATGAGGGAAGAAAGATTTTAAGCGTAACCGAAAACGAGTTTTCGAAACGGGAAATGGAGGTTAGAAGAAGTGTAATGTGAGTTCCTAGCCTATTGATCACTTGTCTCACTCTCAATTTCGCTGTTCCATATGAAGGAACACTAGATAATTTTGAAGGGAAAAGCAGAAAACAGTAGAAAATGATACAAAATAAATGTAACTTGTGTGGAAAGTATGCAATGTCTTGTGGCATTAATTTCTATTTAATGTGATAAATATTTTGTTGGTTATCTGGAATTGGAATATTAATGCTGAATTCTTACCCAGAACACTGTTGTGGAATGTCCAATCTGGGATGTACAGGCGGTAAAACAGTTCCAGGACCATACGGAATCCCTTGAGCGCCATGGCATATATTATGCGGTCCTCGCTGAGCAGGCAATGCTGGCAAGATAGTTCTAGGTCTCTACATGAGAAAAGAACAAAATTCATATACAAATGTAAGGATAAAGATAACATAGCTCAGTGTTCCATAAATTGTAAGCATATATATCGCGAATCCCAACGCATGAATAAGAAGTATTTACAGCAAAGGGAAGACAGTTGTCACTGATCAACAAAATACGTTTGCAGGCGTTCACTATCCAGGCCCTATGCAACCCTAATATTTGCGAGTTCAAAGAATAAATTTACTCCTTCTCTGAGCCTCGACGAAGGGAAGGGAACGTGTGAACAGAAAGAGGAGAAAAGGATAAATCAAGAGAAGAAGGATATAAGATTGAACGATGAAAGAAGAGAAAAGCAAGCGAATTAAGGAAGATCTTGGAATGTAGACTTTCAAGAAAGAATAAAAAAAAACAAAAGAAGGAAAAAATTAAGAAGCAAGAAACAATACAAAATTGTGGAATCAAGGAGAGACGAAAAGAAATCAAGGAATAAAATGTAGATAAGGGGATCAAGAAGGAAGGAAAGAAAGTCAATTTGAAATATACCTAATATAACAAAAGAAGAATTAGAATGCTGAAATGGAGGAAAAAAATTCAAGCAATAAAGAGTGACAGGGAAAATCAGGCAAATATGGGCACTCGGATAATATGGACACTTTTAAGATAATTCTCATGTTGCTGTAATAATTTGTGAGTTACGAAACATCAGATAGTATGTTGGTAAACCTGAAGTAAGGTTGCGAAACGTAGTGTGAATGGTGTAGACTCTGCTGGATATGTGGACGCTACAAATACAATTATGCATGTGAGTACACTTTGGACCATAGCCAAAATGGTGCTGTTGTTGATTTTTACATAATTTGCTTAAGGAATGACTGCTTCAGATGTATGAGTAATACCGAAAATTTTACTGGCGGGAATGACATATTTAAACAGAACAATAATCCATATGCTGGGGGTTCTGAAGCATGTACTCGCTGGGCGAACTGGTAATTTGTTGAAATAACACAGTAAGGCATATTTGGGCACTGTAATTCAGGGTATTTTGGGCACAAGCATTGAATGCTATTTTTAAATCGTTCATTAATATTGTTGTATAGAGTGGAATTTTAAGAGGTAAATGTCATTTACATAACTGAAATTTACTCATATACTATTAATTGAGCCGTTCAGAGCAGAAGTGGTGCAAGTCAAAAATGGATAATGAGGGTTAAAGTAAACATTCTGTAAAGTACAGCGCAAAGTATCAATTAATATTCAATTTATTTAAACTATTAGTAGTCAGTGGATAGCAAGAAGGACATATTAATTGCTACTTTGCGCTGTATTTTACAGAATTTTTACTTTAAACCTCATTACCCAATTTTGACTTACATCACATTTGCTCTGAATGGCTCAATTATCTAAATGATTGTCAAACACTAAGTCCCACTTATTCTAAACTTTTCATTCCAATTAAAAAAATTAACATTCGATTTTCGGTTAGATCTGAGATTACTCAAGGGAAAATCCATAGTGACAGTTGTGGAGGACAAGATCGCAGTTGGGGTTTTGTCGTGTTTTAAGGTTTCGTACATTATACAACTACATCATTCCGTCACCATCTCTCCATTCCATTATGATTCCACAGCATTCCCCGAACGCTGCCGGATGGCGACGCACAGAGGGGACATTCCTAGGGATGAATGTGTTGCCTGCTCAAAGCCTGGGTACGCAGCGAACCTAGTCAGCCAGTGTGGCTTTGGGAGTACGTGAATCTTGAGTGTTAGTGCAATAGATCAATTCAAGTAAAGGACTGCACAATGAAATTGAGGGAGGAAGAGGGGAATAAATGAAGAATAAAGCAAGACGGTAAGGAAATTTGTGACAATTGGAAAACGTCAGATAACAAATGTGGTCGCTTCCGAGTAGTCAGCATGATAATTAGTCCGAAAAGACACTGGATTCTGGGCTTTGAATTTATTTGATAGTGGAGCTTAAAAAAAAAAAGGAAACTCTAAAGGAAGAAGCAAAGTTGAAAGTAACAGATGAGGAAGCGAAGAAACTAAGAAAACGAAAATAGAACAAAGGAACCAACAAAGAAGAAATGAAAAGATGGCATAAATATATATTGAAGGGAAGAAGTAAATAAAGGAAATAGAAAACGAGAAATTATAGAACGATGGAGGTAGTAGGTAATAAAGAAATTAAGGAAATAATTAAAATATGGAAGTTAAAAAAATAAATGAAACACCTTAATAATAATGTTAAACGTACAGTCTCTGAAAAAGTTTTGTGGTACAGATAATTTATAAGTCCCAGAAAGGAGGTAGTCACATAATCTGAGAACGAGCGGCCTGGTTCACAAGAGAAGGAATAGTTGAGGCAATAAAATTAGTTTTGACTCGTTGTATGTTTGATCATCAGCACTGCCTCCTTTCTAGGACTTATGAAGTATCTGTGAGAAGAAATTTTTTTCTGAGACTGTACGTCATCTCCTAACAGGTGTCTACTGGTTCTATGTAAAGATTAATTTTTTGTCCTACAGAATATATCTGTTATAGTAACAATGATTATTAGAGAGAAATCCCGGCCATCAAATCACTCAATTGAGTGCGTTCCTTGTATAGTGGGAGTTGACTTAATATATGTCAAACTTGGAGTTAGGCCACAAAGGGAAAACCACTAGAGGAGAGGGATTCGATTCGATGCTGTGGATTGACTTCGTCGTACCTCAGTGGTTACAACACTTGGTAAGTAGAAACAAAGACCCGGGTTCTATCCTCGGCGTCGGAGCTAACTTTTATCCTCTAATAATCATTGTCTACTTGTTAATTGTAAACAAATGTGTTACTTTTGTACTGGAGCGGTTTCTATAGTTCACCTAATTCGTAATAATGCTATTTTAAAGATTGGAGTAATATTTGTTAACAGGTAATTCAGTAATAATTACAACATTGGTGGACTAGTATCTGCCCACGTAACATTGACGATGTACAAAAGTATTGCTTCTTGAGCCAGGTTATTCGAAGTGACTGAAATCGATTTTGTTTACAGTCATTAAGCCTTGGTTTTTCTGAACCGACGCATGCGATGTGCGAGGCCAACCTCGCACAAATCCGGACTACGCGAGAGATAGTGAGTGGTTTCTATAACTGCGAGATGCACCTCGCAGCCATAGAAACCACTCACTATCTCTCGTGTAGTCCGGATTTGTGCGAGGCTGGCCTCGCACCTCGCACGTCGCATGTGTCGGTTCAGAAAAACCAAGGCTTTACAGGATTTTTCCGGATAACCACGTGTACGTGCATTCAGTAAACAGTAGGCCTATTATTCCTTTCGCAATATTCGCACTTCATTCTTCACCTACGAAACCACACAATAATTATTGCTGAATGTACTCACCTCTGGAGACTTCAGCTTTCTCTTCCTGGTCGTCTTGCTTTGCTCGTTGTCAGCACGATTTGTCCGAGAAGACGTTCTACCCCGGGTACTGAAATAAACACCCACAGGGTATCAGTCAAATACGTCCGAAATTAAACTGTGTCCAACGTTATTATCAACTAGAAATCAATTTCTATATTACTGTTGCTATAGGCTGGGAAAATATTAATGAATGAATTCAACACCTGGTAATCTTCGAGAACTCAAGGTTCATTTATAATCCGCCAACTTTTGAAGAAAATTTCGAGGGAAGAAAATCAAGTTTGAATCGCTTGGGTGTGAATGAGACACTCTAGTCACATAGATATTCGTTCTACATATTTCGTCGCATTCTGCAGAAGGGGACTAAACCACAAAAAAATATAATACCTCGATAATTAAATAATGCAAAATATCAGTATTCTGTTCAAAATACATCCTATAACAAGCTTTTGGTTAAAGCAATAATTATGCAGTTATATTTATTTGGTAATCTTGTTATTTACTTTAACTACAAATGCATTCTTCTCATTTTAGATATCTTGTGAATTGTTTCCTTTCTGCAAAATGTGGTCAATTTATAACTGCCAGAAGATTTTAAGCATTCGAAGGCTCTAGAGAATGCTCTAGATCTCAAGCAGTAAGACCAGAGTTGGACATCCCGGATGATTTCTAGGGATTACTGTACAGAGTGTCTGATGTAAGCCGTTCATTTTTGTTTAAGCAGCCCAAATATCAGGCCGGGCGTGTGGGAGGTATTCAATTGTTTCACAGGCGGAATCAGGGGTGTGTATTAGCTTCCTTCTATAATTTTATCTATCATTGAATGGTATTTCATTGACTCAAATTCTCTTCTTATATTCCCGATATTATTTCTTGATGCGTCATTCACCAGATTATTTTGTTTTGTTTCATTCGGGATAACTAACGGATATAAAACAAAAAGTGCCTTTAAAGACCATACAACCTATAATTTTACATAATTTACTCCTTCATTTAAAGATATTTTGAGGATGTCACTCCTAACGACACTACCATGAGAACGTCACAACCTGAGGAGGCAGAAAAACGTTGGATTCAGGCTACGACAGGCTATATGGTCTACGACAATGGTATGCAATCTAGGTACGCGTACCTCCAATTGTAAGAGAGTTATCTCAATGTGCAGAAATTTGATCCGAACAAATGTAACTTTTTCTTCTGCAAATTAATTTTTCAATGTTATAATTTTGTTCGGAGAGAATTTCAGCAAATTTAAAGCACAAAGCTAGAATTATTTCAATCACATTTAAAGCACAAAGCTAGAATTATTTCAATCACTTAGCATCAAAATACACTCCCTTCGTAAATTGACTGAGTGTATTTGGAATTAAATTAATGGCTTTCCCAAAACTATGTTAATGATTCATAAAGAAAACATTCTTTATCTCGTAAAAAAGCAAAGAACGAACAAAATTAAATTAAACATTTTGTTTTCAATATCACAAAGAACAACCACCTGAACTTATGTTACTTGCGTTTCACCATATGTACTTTTGATTAACTCAAAAATAAATATATTTATCATTATAGGTCTACTATTCTCAGGGAAAAAAATTGTGTCGACATTTTACGAAACACAAAGTTCGTATACTGATTTTGAGCAATTATATAACTTTAAGTGAATGAATGATTTAATTAATTTAGTATGAACGAATGGGCGAAATGAAGTAAGAAAGAATTAAAACGTAACAGAAACTCTCTCTTTTAAGGGGAAATGGAGCTGAGAAGAAGTGTTTATTGAGTTCCTAGCCTAATGATCACTTTTCACACTCTTAATTTCCCCGTTCCATATGAAGGGACACTAGAGAATTTTGAAGGGCAAAGCCCAAAGCAGTAAAAAGTGTTACAAAATGAATGTAACTTATATGGAAAAATTTGCAATATCTTGTGGCATTAATTTCTACTGAATATGGGAAATATTTTGTTGGTTACCTGGAATTTGAATATTAATGCTGTATTCTTACCCAGAATTCTTTTTTGTAACGTCCTGTCTGGGAAGTGCAGGCGGTAAAACAGTTCCTGATCCAACCGCCATCCCTTCACTGCCAAGCAATACATTATATGGTCCTCGCTGAGCAGGCGCTGCTGGTAAATCACCTCCAGCTGTCTACATGAGGAGAGAATAAAATTCATACACACATTGGGAGATCAAATAATAAAGGTGCTATTCCACTCAGTCTCCACGAAGGAAAGGAGAAGGAAATGGAAGGGAAAGAAAGGGAATGGAAGGTGCGATCAGAAACAGTAGAAAAGCATAAACCAAGAGGACACATGTTGGAACGATTAAAGAAGAGAAAAGGAAACTCAACGAGGAAAAATAAAAAAAAACCAAAGGAAGAAAAAAATTGAGAAGCATGAAAAAATATAAAATTATGGAATCAAGGGGAGACGAAAAGAAATCAAGGAAGGAAAATGTACACAGGAGGATCCAGAAGGAAGGAGAGAAAGTCAGTTTGAAATATACTTAAAATAATATAAAGCAAGAAGAATTGGGAATGTACAGATGGAGAAAAAAATTTTCAAGCAATAAAGGGTGATATCAAATGTGCATGAGAGGAAAGAAAGTGGCATGAAATAAAGGAAACAAACCAATAATAATTGCAAGACATAAAAATAGAAAAAAATCCATTGAAAGGGAATAAATATGAAAGGAATAATTCAATATCCCAATAACTGATGTAAAAACGTCGAAGAAGAATGTAAGCGACGAAAAGCTAGAAAGGGAGAAAAATTGCAAGAAAGGAAAGAAACCATTGTGAGAGATGGAGAGGAGAAAAAGGTGACAACAGAGAAAGGCAAGATCATAGCAAAGATGTAAAAAAATAAACAAATAAACGATGATAGATATATAGAAGAAACAAAATTTGATTGGCGTAAAAGAAAATCGAAAGTAAGAAATGTAGACAATGGAAGAAAGGAAGGAAGAAATATAACCAAGAAAGGATATACACAGAAAGAAACGAAAATGACAAATAAATAGGTAGAGAAGTTTTGAATGGATGGTTAACTGAATGTAAGAAGAGAACAAAGATGGAACAAAGAAAGGAAAAATGAATGCGGATCTCAATGACTGAATGAATGAATGAATGAATGAATGAATGAATGTACGTGACGATTGAAAGAAAGGATGTCCACATCATAAGAAAATAACATAATTAATTACGAATAAGACAGGATGAAAGGGATGAACTTAAGAACTTATGAGAGAAAAGAAAATGAGGGAGGATATGAATGGATAATCAAAGATAAAACACATATAGGAGAAGTGGAAGAAATTAATATAGGACAAAAGTGAAAACGAAATAGAGAATGTAATAAAGATAGGAGAAGAGGAAGAAAGGATAAATAAAGAAATGAAGCAGAAGTAAACATTTGCGATAGATGGAAAGAAACTAAGAAAACAACAATGAATGAAAGTGAAAGAAAGGAATAAATGAAGAAAATAAATGACTAAATAAATAAAAATGGAGAATGAAGCACAGAAGAAATAAACTTTGGAACAAATTATAAACTCAAGACTTCATGAAAGTGGAAGAAATTAGCATAACAGAGGAAGAAAGAAATATATAAATAAATAAAAATGACGAATGAAGCAGTGAGGAAGAAACTGGAATAAATTAAAAACGCAAGACTGAAAGAAAATTGATATAAATGAGCATAACAGATGAAGAAAGCAGGATTAAATAAATAAAATCTGAGGATGATGTAGGGAAGAAGAAACTGTATAATAGATAATAAAAATAAAACTGCAAGAAAATGGACGAAAAAGAGCATAACAGAGGAAGTAGGATGGAATAAGCAAATAAATAAAGATGAATGGTGAAGCACGGGAGGAAAAACCTGTGGAATAAATGATAAACATACGACTGGAAGAAAGTGTTTAGAAGTGAACATAACGGTGGAATGAATGAATGAATGAATGAATAAACAAACATGAAGAATGAAGCACGGAAAAAAGAAACTGTTAAATAAATTATAAACGCACAACTGCAAGAAAATGGATAGAAATGAGCACAGCAGATGAAAAAAAGGAGTAAATAAATAAATAAATATGAAGAATCAATCAGGGAAGGAAGAAACTGGAATGAATTAAATACGCAAGACTGCAAGAAAATTGATAGAAATCAACACAACAGAGGAAGAAAGAAGGAATTAAAGAAGACGAGAAGAGGAAGAGTTGGAAGAGAAGAGGAAGAGTTGGAAGAAAAGAGGAGAAAGGAAAGAAACGAAGGAAAGAAAATAGTTCGATTGTGAGGAAGAATGGAAATCGAAATTAAGTGAAAAATTATTGTAAGAGTGAATAATTAATAGAATGTACGAGATGAAGGAAAGGTGGAATACTGGAAGGAAAAAAGGGAGATATTAAGCAAGAAGAAAAAATGAAAGAATAAGTCAGTGAGTAAACGAGTGAGTGAATGAACCAATCAATGAATGAACGAATACATTTGAGAGGAAAAAAGTTGATACTACTATATTATATTTGAAGAGATTAAAAAATGTTCTACTGGCGATTAGCGAGAATAATATGCATGAAATCAAAATGGAAACAGATTATGGTAGAAGAAAGAAAGATATATTGTAGAAAACAAGTTGAGAACCCCAGTAAATAAGACGAAAGAAAGAAAAAATCAGGTATTAAAAGGACTCATGGTCGGAGGAAGATATTAAATAGAAGCCAAAAGTGAAAAATAAATATGTGAAATGAAAATAAATAAGGAATGCAGAAAAAAACGGGGAATAAATAATCAGACCCGAAGGAAATATGTAATGAACATGGAACAATGTTCAGAAAATTGGGACCGTTGAGGTGCGACCCAGACGAAAATTTCATCAAACAATGATCTCAAAGTGCAAGACGGGATATTTTATTACGTGAGCCATATGTGGCCAGACCTAGGTTTTAGCAATCAAATGTGCATGTAACATTAAATATAATTAATACATATTGTGCTTCGCTATCCAACAAATCTGAAATAGGACATTTCCTATAGCTGTTCTTTGATATACCATTTTGTTCCCGGCAGAAGTCGACATGTTTCTATATTTCATCATGACATTACAACCCCCTTCGGAATACTGATTAAATAATGGAACATTATATCGCAAGTGATGCAAAGTTACCCACTCAACAAATGGGCATAGTTCAACGCTTCAACATGCCAAATATCATATGCTTGCGGATCATTTCATTCACGTACAAATGGGCTACTTTATTCACGCTATCGTATTATTTTTATAGTTGTTTTAAAGAACATGTAAACCCAAAACAATGGAAAGATCTGAATCAATCATGTAAAAATAAGATATCCAAAGAGTAATAAGAGTTATTAAGGATACAAATGATGGAACTGAATCAGAAGTCCATCACTAGGGTGCAGTTTGAAGACAGTTTTAAGTTTCTAGCAGTCTAAACATCAAGGATACGTGAATAATTTCGAGGGAAAAATTGTTCCGGGGCCGGGTATCGAACCCGGGACCTTTGGTTAAACGTGCCAACGCTCTCCCAACTGAGCTACCCGGGAACTCTACCCGACACCGATCCTATTCTTCCCTCTATATCCACAGACCTCAAAGTGGGCTGACAACCGTCAAGCAACCAACATTGAGTACACACTATCTCTGTGTGACTTAAATTGTGGTTTTTCTGTTAACGAACAGTGACGTATATTATGCAAATCAAGCTTTCAAGTATAACTCCCTGTAAAGTTGAATTGAATAATTTCGAGGGAAAAATTGTTCCGGGGCCGGGTATCGAACCTGGGACCTTTGGTTAAACGTACCAACGCTCTCCCAACTGAGCTACCCGGGAACTCAACTTTACAGGGAGTTATACCTGAAAGCTTGATTTGCATCAAGGATACGTCTTTTGTCGCGTCAGCTCAACATCAAAAGACAAACGCTATAGATTTACAAACAATTTTAACCATATCTGTAAGACATTTTACACCGGCAATATTACAGTAGCCCACTACAGTATAGACAGCTATACTATTATTTAATAATGCATTGTTACAGGCAGTCATAATTCTGCAAAATGGGAAGGAAATTATTTTTGTATTCATATCGTAACTCAGGTATTCACGGGCCGCACAATGACGATGTCCTAAAACTCCGAGGCCGCATATGGACACTTAGTATCAGATTCTGGGTCGCACAAGGACAGAAGAGAACATCCCCAGTGGTGACTACGTGATCATACTTTCAGCCTGTCACGTTGGGGGCCAGGATTCTATTTCCGGTTAGGTCTGAAATTACTCATGGAAAAATCCCTAGTCACATTTGTGGAGGACAAGATCGCAGTTGGGGTTTTGCCGAGGTTTTAAAGTTTCACATATTAGGCAACTACATCAATCCGTCACCATTTCTCCATTCCATTATGATTCTATAACATTCCCCGAACGCCGCCAGATGACGACGCACGGAGGGGACTGGCCTATGGACGAATGCGTTGCTTGCTCGAAGTTTGGATACGCAGCGAACCTTACAGTAGTCAGCCAGTATGGGTTTGGGAGTAGGCTACGCCAATCTTGAGTGTCAGCCCAATAGATCAATACAAGTAAAGGACTGCACAATAAAATTGAGGCAGGAAGAGGGGAATAAATGAAGGATGAAGTAAAACTGTAAGGAAATTTGGAACAATCGAAAAACGTGGGATCCCAGAAGTGCTCACTTCCAAGTCGTCAGCATGATAATTAGCGCGAGAAGACATTGGACTCTGGGCACTGACTTTACTTGATAGTGGAGCTTAAGAATAAAGAAAACTCTAAAGGAAGAAGCAAAGTTGAAAGTAAGAGATAAGGAAGCTAAGACACTAAGAAAAAGAAATAGAACACAGGAACCAACAAAGTCGAAATGAAAGGATGGCATAGAAAATACGTTTAAGGAAACCAGAAAATAAAGGAAAGCGAACACAGGAACTTATAGAAAAAATGAGGTAGTAGGGAATAAAGAAATTACGAAAATAATAAAAAATATGAAAGTTGAAAGAATAAAATGAAACACTTTAATAATGATAACCTAAAATGAACAGTCCTCAGAAAAAGTGTCGTGGCACAGATACTTCATAAGTCCCAGAAAGGAGGCGGTGCTCCTGATCATAGGACGAATGACCTGATTCACAAGAGAACTACTAGTTGAGGCAATAAAATTAGTTTTATTTATATGTCTGATCATGCACACCGCCTGCTTTCTGGAACTTATAAAGCGTCTGTGCGAAAAAAAAAGAAAACATATTTCTGAGACTGCACGTCATCTCCTACCAGGTATCTACTTGTTAATTGAAAATAAGTGTGTTACTTTTGTACTGGAGCGATTTCTATTGTTCACTTAATTCCTAATAATGCTATTTTAAAGATGTGAGCAATATTTGTTAGCAAGTAAATCGGTAATAATTTGCTAGTAATAATTACAACATTGATGAACTAATAACTGGCCACATAACATTGAAAATATACAAAGGTATTGCTTCTTGAGTCAGATTATTCGAAGTCATTGAAATCGAATAGTTTACAACCATTACAGAATTTTCCGGACGACCACGTGTACGTGCATTCGGTACAAGTTATTATTACTTTCGCTTTATTCGCATTTTCTTCTTCATTTATGAAACCACACAATAATTATTGCTGAATGTACTCACCTTTGTAGTCTTCCGCCTTTTCACGCCAGACGTACTGGGTTGCGGGTCGTCAACACGAGAAGGAATTCTACCCTGGGCACTGAAACAAACACCCATAGGATATCAGTCAAATACGTATGAAATTAAACAGTATCCAACGTTCTTATTAACTAGAAATCAATTTCTATATTACTGTTGCTACAGTCTGGAATTCATGAAAAAGTGAAAAGAAAAGAAAACTAATGAATAAATTCAACATTTGGTAATCTCCGGGAATTCAGAGGTTCACTTATGATGCGCTAACCTTTGAAGAAAATTCGGGGGAAGAAAATAAAGTTTAAATCGCCAGAGATTGAATGAGGCACTTTAGTCACACACACCTTAGTTCTACATATTTCGTCGCATTCTGCAGAAAGGTATTCATCCACAAAATAAATAAATAAATAAATAAATAAATAAATAAATAAATAAATAAATAAATAAATAAATGAAGGAATAAATGAATAAATAAATAAATTAATTAATTAATTAATTATTTAATAAATAAATAAATAAATAAATAAATAAATTAATTAATTAACTAATTAATTAATATCTCGATAATATTAAATAATCCAAACCGTCACTAATTTGTTCAAAATATATCCTATAACAAGCTTTTGGTTAAAGCTTTACGTACATAGATATGTTTATTTAAAAATTATATTGTTTATTTGTACTTCAAAATTATTCTTCTCATTAAGGTATCTTGTGAATTGTTTCCTTTCTGCAAAATGTGGTCAATTTATAACTGCCAGAATATTCTAAGTAGTCAAAACCTGCTTAGAGAGTGCTCTAGATCTCACGCAATAAAACTAGAGTTCGACATCGCAGATGATTCCTAGGACTTACTGTACAGGGTGTCTGATGTAAGCTGTTAGTTTCTGTTTAAGTAGCCCAAATATCAGCACAGATGTGTGGGAGGTATTCAGTCGTTTCGCAGGTGGAAACAGAGGTGTGTACTAGCTTTCATGTGAATGTATTCATACGATAATATTATGTTAATTATGTGGAGCTAATTTGTTAATTATTTATTTTCTTTCGGCTTTCCAATGGTTCCTATAGTTCTCTGTATCATTGGATAGTGTTTCATTGAGTCAATCGCTCTTCCTATAATCCAGAAGTTATTTCTTGAAGCGTAAATTATACCCATTCCCCAGGCTATTTTGTTTCATTTGGAATAACTAACGGACATAATACAAGAAGTATCATTAAAGACCACGCAATCTCTAAATTTAACAGAAATTTATAATTCATTTAAACCTATTTTGAATGTCACTTCAAGCGACACTACCATGAGAACGTCACAACTCAGACAGGGCAGAAAAACGTTGGATTCAGGCTATGACAGACCGTATGGTCGACGACAGCGGTATTCAATCTATGGTAAGCGTACCTCCAAGGATACGCGAGTTTGTCTCAAGAGGTACGCAGTCCACTGAAATTAATTATGTTAACTGCGTTTCATCCTACATACCATGAATTAAATAAAAAAATATATTTATCATAAATCTACTATTTGTTGGGTGAAGAATGTGTTGAAACTTTAAGAAACACAAAGATCGTATACTGATTTTGAGCAATTATATATAACCTTAAGTGAATGAATGAATGAATGAATGAATGAATGAATGAATGAATGAATGAATGAATGAATGAATGAATGAATGAATTAATTAATTAATTAATTAATTAATTAATATATTACGAACGAATTGGCGAAATAAGGGAAGAAATATTTAAAACTAAACGAAACGCGTTCTTGTAAGGGAAATGGTGCTGAGAAAAAGTGTTTATGTGAGTTCCTTGCTTGTTGATCACTGGTCTCACTCTCAATTTCACCGTTCCATATTAGGGAAACTAGAGAATTTTGAAGAGGAAAGCCTAAGGCATAAGAAACTGGTACAAAATAAATGTAACCTATATGGAAAAATCTACAATGTCTTGTGGCATTAATTTCTATTTAATAAGGTAAATATTTTGTTGGTTATCTGGAATTGGAATATTAATGCTGTATTCTTACCCAGAATATTCTTGTGCAGTGCCCAGTTTGGGATGTGCAGGCGGTAAAACAGGTGCTGGTCGGTATAACATCTCGTCAGCGCCATGATATAAGTTATGCGGTCCTCCCTGAGCAGGCAATGCTGGCAGATCACCTCCAGATCTCTACATGAGGAGAGAATAAAATTAATACCCAGATATAAGGGTAAAGATAACATAGGTCAGTGTTCCATAATTTGTTGACATATATTTCGCGAATCCCAACGCATGAATGAGAAGTATTTAGAATAAAGACAAGACACTAATAGTCACTGCTCAACAAAATGTGGTTGCGGCCGTTCACTATCCAGGAACTCTATAACCCTAACATTTGCGAGATCAAAGAATATAGGTGCTCCTCCACTGAGCCTCGACGAAGGGAAGGGAAGGGAAGGGAAGGGAAGGGAAGGGAAGGGAAGGGAAGGGAAGGGAAGGGAAGGGAAGGGAAGGGAAGGGAAGGGAAGGGAAGGGAAGGGAAGGGAAGGGAAGGGAAGGGAATGTATAATCAGAAAGAGCAGAAAAGTATAAACCAAGAAAAGAAAAAAACAAGAAGGAAGGATTAAAGAAAAGAAAAGGAACGGAACTAGAAAAAATAAAAAAAACAAAAGAAGGAAAAAAATGAAGAATCATGACACAATATAAAATTATGGAATCAAGGAGAGACGATAAGAAATCTAGGAAGGAAAAGTACATATGGGGATCTAGAAGGAAGGAAAAATGTGAGTTTGAAATATACTTAAAATATTACAAGAAAGAAGAATTAGAAATGTACAGATGGAGAAAAAAAATTTTCAGGCAATAAAAAGTTATGTGAAATGCGTAAGAGAAGAAGGAAAGCGGCATGAAATAAAAGAAACAAATCAATAATGTTTATAAGGTATAAAAAGAGAAAGAAAAAGCCATCAAAAGAGTATAAATATGAAAGGAATAATCCATTATCTCAATAAATGAAGTTAAAACGTCAAAGAAGAATGCAAGCGACGAAAAACTGATGCTAGAAACGGAAAAAAATTGTAAGAAACGAAAGAAATTATTGTAACAGATGGAGAGGAGAAAAAAGGTGACAACACAGAAAGGCAAGAATATAGCAAATATGTAAGAACATAAATAAATAAACGAATGAATATATAGAAGAAACAAATTTGATTGGCATGAAAGAAAATCGAAAGTAAGAAATGCACACAATTTAAGAAGGGAAGAAGAAATATAACCAAGAAAGGATATAAACAGAAAGAAACGAAAATGAAAAATAAATACATCCACAATGATTTAAAGAATGGTTAACTGAATATAAGAAAAGAACAAATCTGGATTAAAGAAAGGGAAAATGAATGGGGATCTTATGGAATTAAGAAAAGGAATATAAGAATGAATGAATATACGTGAGGATTGAAAGAAAGGGTGTTCAGATCATAAAAATATAACACAATTAATTACCAATAATAAACAGGACGAAAGTAATTAAGTTAACAGAGAAAAGAAAATGAAGGAGGATATGAATGGACAAATCAAGGATAAAAAACATACAGGAGAAGCGGAAGAAATAAATATAGGACGAAAGTGAAAACGAAATTGAGAATATAATAAAAATAGGAGAAGAGGAAAAATAGATAAATAAACAAACGAAGCCGAAGTAAACATTTAATTTAAATGGAAACAAACTAAGGAAAGAACGATGAATGAAAGCGAAAGAAAGGAATAAATGAATCAATTGAATGAGTAAATAAATAAAGATTGAGAATGAAACAGAAGAGAAAGAAACTGTAGAACAAATTATTAATGCAAGACTTCAAGAAAATTGATAGGAATGAGCAAAACAGAGGAAGAGAAAAGGGAAAAAATCTAATGAAATAAATAAATAAATAAATAAATAAATAAATAAATAAAAATGAAGAAGGGAACATGTTAGGAAGAAATTGGAAAAAATTAAAGACGCAAGACTGCAAGAAAGTATATAGAAATGAGCAAAACAAACAAAAAAAATTAAGTATGAATTCAGGAAAGAAGAAACTGAAATAAATTTAGAACGCAAGACTGCAAGGAAATGGATAGAAATCACATAACAGCCCAAGAAACAAGGAATTAAAGAAAACGAGAAGCGGAAGAGTTGAAAGAAAAGAGGAGAAAGGAAGAAACGAAGGAAAATAAAATCAAATGATTGAGAGAAAGAATGGAAATCGGAAGTAGGTGAAAAATTATTGTTAGAATAAATAATTCATTGAATGTAAGAGCTGAAGGAAAGGTGGAAGACTGGAAGGAAAGAAGGAAGGAAGATCTTAAGCAAGAAGAAAAATGATTGAATGAGAGATTCAGTGAGTAAGTGAGTGAGTAAACGAGTGGGCAAATGAACCAATGAATGAACGAAGGAATATTCGAGAGGAACAAAGTTGATATTATGTTATATAAGAAGAGATTAAAAGATAGTCTACTGACGATTAGCAAGAATAAAATGCATGACATGGAAATGGAAACAGATTATGGTAGAAGAAGGAAAGATATATTGTAGCAAACATGTTGAGAATCCCAGTAGATAATACGAAAGAAAGAAAAAATCAAGTATTAAATAGACACAGGTTCGGAGGAACATATAAAATGGAAGTCAAAAGTGAAAATTAAATATGTAGAATGAAAATAAAATATAAGGAATAGAGGAAGAAACGGGAAATAAAGAATCTGAGCCAAAGTAAATGTGTAAGGTATTTGGGAAAATGTTCAGAAAATTGTGACCGTTCAGAAAGTTTCACCAAACAATGATCTCAAAGTGCAGTAGGGGATATTTTATTACGTGGTCCGTGTGTCCAGACCTAGATTTAGGAACTAAACGTGCATATGACAAACATAATTAATGTATGTTGCTGTTCGCTAACCAGCAACTCTGAAACAGAACAGTTCCTGCAGTTGTTCTTTGGTATGCCATTTTGGACGCGGCAGAAGTCGACATTATATATGACATCATAGCATTACAAAATCTAAATCCTTCAGAATACTGATTAAACAATGGAGAGTTATATAACAAGTAATGCAAATTTCCCTCCTCAACATTTACGCATCGTGAACGCTTAAACGTGCTCAAGAATGAATGATTGTGAATCATTTCATTCACGTCTGAATGGGCTAGTCATCATAATATTTTCATTTTTAAAGTTACTCTAAAGAACACCAAACCGAAACATATGTAAGCTTACAAGGAAACTCAACGAGTAAAAAAAGTTATTAACGATACAAATGGACGGGACTGAATCAGAACTCCACCATTAGGGTGCAGTTCGCAGACAGTTTTATTTAAGTTTCTATCAGTCTAAACGTCAAGGATGTCATTTGTAAAGTCAGAAGAAACGTTCAACTTTTAAAGACGAGGGCTATAGATTTACGAACAATTTTAACCATGTCTGTAAGACAGTTTACACAGGCAATATTACAGTAGCCCACTATAGTATAAAAAGCTATCCTGTTATTTAATAATGCATTGTTACAGGCAGTCATAATTCTACAAAATGGGAAGTAAATTTTTTTTATTTATACCATAACTCAGGTATTCAAGGGCCGCACATATAAAATGTCCTAAAACTCCGGAGCCGCATCTGGAGTTTATATCCGATTCCGAGTGGCACATGGGCATCCCGACAGAAGAGAACATCACTTGTGATGGCTATGTGATTATACCTTCAATCTGTCACGTAGGCGTTCCGGGTTCGATTTGCGGTTGTCTGAGATTACTCATGGAAAAGTCCATAGTTGCACTTGTGGAGGACAAGATCTCAGTTGGGGTTTTGTCGTGATTTTACGGTTTCGCATATTAGGGAACTACATCATTCCGTCACCGTCCCTTCATTCCATTATGATTCTGTAACATTTCTCAAACGCCGCCGGATGGCGACGCACGGAGGGAACATTCCTAGGGACGAATGGGTTGCCTGCTCATAGCCTGGGTACGCAGCGAACCTTACAGTAGTCAGCCAGTGTGTGTTTGTGAATACGCGAAGCTTGAATGTTACTGCAATAGGTCAATTCAAGTAAGGGACTGCACAATGACATTGAGGGGGGAAGAGGGGAATAAATGAAGAATGAAGCAAGACGGTGAGGAAATTTGTGACAATTGGAAAACTTGAGATCCCAGAAGGAATTACTTCCGAGTCGTCAGCATGATAATTAGCCCGAGATATTATTGGATCTAGGCACTGAATTTATTTAATAGTAGAGCATAAGAATAAAAGAAACTCTAAAGCAGGCCTGCACAAGTTTTGCGCTCTCCGAGCCGGCTCACAGCTCATGAGCGGAATGCAGATATTAGCTGTGCTCTGCGTAAGGGTGGACTGGAAGAAGGGGTGATCTCGTACAAAATAAACACAAAAGGAAGTACTATTAAGAGTGCTTATGAAATGAATTCCCGTTCAGTGTTTGCAAAACTATCTTGGACTATTATTAATTAATAAAGAAATATTTATTTTAGAGAAATAATAGAAATTCTATAGCTACTTAAATGTACAATATCATTTTGTTATATTTTTATTTATCAGTACATGAAAACGAGGTTTTATGCTGTTGGCAGCTGAAAGGAACAGTAGCCTACTGATCGTAATGAAATATAAGTTACAGATGTTCGATGTCTGCCTTTATTAAAGTTGATTATAGAAAATAGTTTCTCACAAAATATAAGTTAAAAGTTGAGCCAAACACAGCAAACATTTTCACAGTCAGCCTCTGTAGTCGTGGATATTATTGTTAATGTTTAGTCTTGTAAAACTCAACCAGGCTAGTAGTATTATTCAAACGATCTTTAGCCTTTAGGTCACATTGAAGATCAATAAGTTCGAGCTGTAAATCGTTAAATGTTAAATGTTATGTTCAGTCTTTTAGATTCCTTCACACTATACTGTAGCAGTAGGTAAGCAACATGAAACAGTTACTGAGAATAGATCTACACACTGCACTCCACTAGATAGCTGAATGGTCGTTTCCCTCTCCTCTACCTACAGCAAGTCTGTGTTATTCTGACGTATCTTCCTCTCGGTTTCGGCGAGCGGTAAACACAGCTCTCACGCTCCGAAGGAGTGCGCGCGCTCGTTGAGCGCTGTTTGTGTGCAGGTATGATCTAAAGGAAGAAGCAATGTTGAACGCAACAGATGAGGAACCGAAGAAACCAAGGAAACGAAAATAGAACAAAGGAAACAACAAAGAGGAAATGAAAGGATGACATAAAGTATGTTGAAGGGAAACAGTAAATAAAGGCATGGGAAAACGAGAAATTATAGAAAAATGGAGGTAGTAGGGAATATATAAATTGAGAAAATAATTAAAAATATGGAAGTTATAATAATCAAATGAAACACTTTAATAATAATCTAAAATGTACAGTCCTCGGAAAAAGTGTCGTGGCACAGATACTTTATAAGTCCCAGAAAGGAGGCGGTGTTCCTGATCATAAGAAGAATGACATGGCTCACAAGAGAAGTACTAGTTGAGACAATAAAACTTTCTGGGACTTAAAACTTATTTTTGAGACTGTACGTCATCTCCTACCAGGTGTCTACTCGTTAATTGAAAACAAATGTGTTATTTCTTACTGGAGCGATGTCTATAGTTCACTTAATTCGTAATAATGTTATTTTAAAGATGGAAGCATTATTTGTTAACAGGTAAATCGGTAATAATATGCTAGTGATAATTACAACATTGATGAACTGATAACTGCCCACATAACACTGACGACATACAAATGTATTGCTTCTCGAATCATATTATTCGAAGTCACTCAAATCGATTTTGTTTATAACAATTACAGGAATAGTCGGATGAATCACATGTACGTGCATTCGGTACAATTTATTACTCGTTTTCCAAAATTCGCACTTCCTTTTTCACCTACGGAACCACACAATAATTACTGCTGAATGTACTCACCTCAGTAGGCGTCTGAACAATCATCCTAGATGTGCTGGGTTGCGGGTCGTCAGCAAAATAATTAGTCCGAAAAGGCATTCCACCCTGGGCACTGAAACAAACATCCATAGATTTCAGTCAAATATGTCCGAAATTAAGCGGTATCCAACGTTCTTATTAACTAGATAGCAATTTGTGTATTACTGTATCTACACTCTGAATTTCATGAAAAAGTGAAAATAAAACTGATGAATGCATTCAACACTTGGTAATTTCCGAGAACTCAGATGTTCAATTATAATGCGCTGTCTTTTGAAGTAAATTTTGGGGGGAAAAATCACATTTAAATCGCCAGAGAGTGAATGAGACACTCTTGTCACACACACCTTCGTTCTACATATTTCGTAGCATTCTGGAGAGAGGAACTAAACCGCAAAAATATATTTCGATAATGAAATAATGCAAAGTGTCATTATTTTGTTCAAAATACATCCCATAACACACTTTTGGATGAAGCAATAAGTGCGCAGTATGATTATTTCGAAATTTTATTATTTATTTTAGGAATATGGGCTATTCCATATGAAATCGATCAGTAAAAGACTTCCCATTTTTTATACTCTAATTTCTTTCCTATTTATACAAGGTGTTGTGGAGAGTGCATTTGCAAAAATATAGTATCGAAAGTCAAACGGTTTTCGTATTGTTGAGCGACAAATTTAGCGTATTTTAGAAAAACAAGCCTCTTTCAGCGCTGAGAACTCTGGAACCATTTACTGCAGAACATTGAACGAGAGCTCATTTTGAAGCTGACATTTGGTAGGTTATGATAAGAAGTAATCCTTATTTTTATTGTATACAGAGAGACAGATAATCTGATTTTACTTACTTTTAGGCCTTTTGCCGTTTGTAAAAATGTAAAAAAAAATATTGAGAAAAAACCTTGCATTATTAAGAGGGATTCGGCATTTTTTCTTAGTGTCACGGCAATAAGTGTCGGGGGTATTAAATAAATTATTTTCACACGCCTAGACTTCAAAGGCGCAACACAGCAAACACTGGCCGAGAGATGAACATAAGCGAGGGTTGGGCGTCATTTTACTCCTGTGTTTATGAAAACTTGTGATAAAGCTAGCCAAGCTATGCGCTACTAGACGAAACATCACGTGTTTATGTCTCCTGGCCTTGCTTGCCTAGGCTAGCTCTCGCCTCACAGTCAACTGGTTAGCTCACGCGCGTACTATTTATTTTCTTTATTTGAATTTTCAATACTTTCTTATTAACGTTGCACCAGTAAAAAATACGTGTTTATTTGTACTTTCAATGCGGAATCTAACCATATATTTTAAACATATTTTTTCGTGGGCAAAGATGTCTTAATTAAGAAAAATCTAAATTTTTCCATTTGCATAAAAAGTAAGAAAAACTGTTTACATGTCAATATAAATTTTAACTTTTCAGCATCAAAATAAGCCATGATTTTGATCATTGGGTGAAAGGGTTTCGGAGCCACAACAGTTTAAAGTTGCTAATTTTATGAAAATACGATAAATTAAAATATTTTTAATTTAAACACTATGAAGTTCTGATGCCTCAAACTTTGCACAAAGCATTGTATCATAGTTTTCTACGGACAGAAAAAGTTTCATTGTATTTAAAAATTGCAAGGTCAATTTTATCTATATTTCGGTCGATTTGAGATGGAATAGCCCATATGTATTATATGACTTTCTTGTGTCAAATTCTATCGTACCTGGTTTACATGTTTCGACCTATTACTGGTCTTCTTCAGAACTGGTCGTTGCTGGTCTTGGCGCCTCTTGTTTCGTTTTTTTGTGAGGGTGTGTTTGTGTAGTGTAATGTGGAGTCAAAGAGTGTGTGTGTTCTGAAATTGAGTAGTGTGTTGAGAATTTCATTGGGGTGTGTTTTTGTGTGTCTGTATATTTCATATGGTTCTAGTGTCTTTAGTTTCTGGCTTTTTGGTTGGCTGTGTAGTATTTCCATGTCTGTGTTGATATCTCTGTAGTTGTGGTTAGCATTTGTGATGTGTTCTGCATATGTGGAGGTGTTTTGTAATTTTGTTACGGCTGTGATTTGTTCTTTGTGACGTGTTTGAAATGATCTGCCTGTCTGTCCTATGTATAAGTTGTTGCAGGTGTTACATTTAAGTTTGTATACGCCTGTGTGGTTGTATTTGTTTGTTTGTGTTGTTTGTGTGTGTTGAGATGTTATTTGTTCTGTATGCGATGTTGTAATTTAATTTCTTGAATGAGGTTGCAACCTTGTGTGTGTTTTTGTTTTCGTATGTTAGTGTGATGTATTTTTTGTGTTCTTGTGTTTGTGTTGTATTATTATGTTTTTTGTCATTATGTTTTGTCTTACGTATTATGTTGTCTATTATGTGCTATGTATTTGATTGTTTAGCTCTTCCTTGTAATTATGTTGGTTTATTGGTATGTTGAGTAGTCTGTGTACTATTGTCGGAATGCAGCTTGTTTGTGCTGTGTTGGGTGGTTGGATGTGTTGTGTATGTGTGTTGTTGTTGTGGGTTTTCTGTATACTTTGAATGTGTATTTGTTGTCGACGTTTGTTATTGTGATGTCTAGAAAATTTATGGATTTTTTGTTTTCAATTTCTAATATGTAGTGTAGCTTTGGGTGTATTTTGTTTTTGTGTTGATGTAGGTTTTTGGATCTTTTGTTTCCTTTGTATAGCATTAGTATGTCATCTACGTATCTGTGTCAGTACGAGTATATGATGTTGTCTGCGTGTTTGTTGTTGTCTTTGTTTAGTATGTATGTCTGTTCTATATGGTGTAAGAATATTTCTGCTAGTATGCTGGGAAATGGGTGATCCCATGAGTAGGCCTTCGGTTTGAGTGTAATATTTGTTATTTAGATAGAATTTAACACAAGAAAGTCATATAATACATATTCCGTAGTGATACAGTGTTAAACGTTGTGTAATCAAGATGTATATTTATTTTAACTTCAAATGTATTCTTTTCATTTTAAGTATCTCGTGAATGGTTCCCTTTCTGCAAAATGTGGTCAATTTAAAAACTGCCCGAAGATTTTATGCATTCGGGACCTCCCTAGAAAATACTCTAGATCTCACGTAGTAATATTAGAGTTCGACATCCGAGATGATTTCTAGGGCTTACTGTACAGTGTCTGAAGTACGCCGTTAATTTTTGTTTAAGCAGCTCAACAATCAGCCAAGGTGTGTGGGAGGTATTCAGTTGTTTCACAGGCGGAATCACGAGTGTGCAATAGCTTCCGTGTGAATGTCTTCGTATGATAATTTTATGTTACACATGTGGAGTTAATTTGTTAATTATTTAATTTCTTTCGGAATTCCAATGTTTCCTGTAGTTGTGCCTATCACTGAATAGTGTTTTATTCAGTCAATTGCTCTTTTTATAATCCCGATATTATTTCTTGATTCGTAATTTATCTCCAATTCCCCAGATTATTTTGTTTTGTTTCATTTGGAATACCTAACGGACATAATACAAAAAGTATCTTTAAAGACCGTACAACCTCTAGTTTTACATAATTTCTTCATTCATTTAAGTACATTTTGAGTATGCCACTTCCAGTGACACTACCATGAGAACATCACAAACTGGGGAGGCCAGAAAAACGTTGGATTCAAGCTATGACAGACCATATGGTCGACGACAATGATATTCAATCCATGGCACGCGTACCTCCAAAGGAACGCGGGGTTTTCTCAACAGGTACGCATTCCATTCACACATTGACTGCGAATATAAAAATGCTGAAAATTTTTTGTTATATTTGTTGTAATTATTTCAGTTTATATTGCTTCATTGATTTTTTTATTTGTCACATAATTACAATGCAGTTTGGAGGTAGGAAAGTAAAAAAACTTATTTTGGGGTTACGCCAGCAAAAATGTTTGAATACCACCGGTCTACGACATGCCAGATCGACAACCCGCACTGAGATTGATCATGTGCTGTTGCACAAGTATTATGCTCTCTGAAACACATCACATTCAATTCTTCCCTCATTATCATTTACTTTCAGAGGTTCGAAACGTGAATGATTCTCGAAAGAAGAATTCAAGATTTCATTGGTGCTTTCCGTTTTAAAGTAGTTTTAACTTTAATATTCTAGAACAGAGGTCTCCAAAAAGCGTATCGTCATTCGTGCTCTCGATACTGCCCGCCGAACACAGGGTGCTGTAAGACTCGTACCTCAACAGATGGAAGCGATCAGTGGGGGGTCGCGGCAACAGTCTGCTTTTGTTTACAAATAATAACATCAAAAGAATAAGAAATATCATACGTTTGTATACTATTTTGACATGCTATGAAGCTGGAGCCCCGTCTGTTGCTACTGACACAAGCCACTGCAAATTCAACCTCTTTTGTTCTTTGGTGCCTTTCAGTGCCTGGAAAAAGATCTTCTCCATTTGTATTTTGTGATTACATCTAGAAGACATTCAGACACAGTAAAATGTTCATAAACTCCTCGGATGAAAATGGCTAGGTGAGCTTCGTCATTTCTATCTGTGCTTTCGTCCAATGCAAGTGAATAAGCTACAAACTGGTTAATTGTGGTTTCGACTTCAGATTCAATTACATTTACAATCTTGAAATTCCTTCTCTGAACTGTTATTGGAAACAATTTAATTTTCTTAAACTTTGACTTTGTTCTGGACACAGTATTTTAGTAACGTCCTGTATGCACGATTTTGTAAATGATGCTTCTGGAAAGGGTTTCATTGATTTTCCAATATTCCAAGCTAGAAAATAGCTAGCAATAAGCTGTTTTTGTTTAATACTGAGGACACGCGTGTGATTTGTGTTTGTATTTTCTTGTTTTATATTTATGAAAATATTTGTAGGCCTACGCATTTCACCTAAAATTAAACGAAAAACTACATGTCTGTCATGCGGAACTGAGTGTAAACGTATTGTAATATACTGATTATTATGTATAATCAACAGTTATACAGATAGCCACAAAATAAATTATTTTCACGTGTCCAACATGCCTGTAATTGTATGATATTCTTTGTGAAGAGTATTGTCGTTGCATGTTGATTTTCAACACACCCTTAAGAATTTTCGAACAAAATAAGCATTTCACATTCTCCCCAATAACACAAAAAAATTTCTCTTCCTATTCATCCTTGAATGTCCATGTCCATGATTAGAAGACATTGTGAAACGGTGGAACACTCCAACCAACACAATGATAATGGCAGTCCGCCACTGCTCTTCGTTTGTGCATAAACATTGAGTACAGTACAGGTGGGGATGGGTGAGGCGGAGCGCAGTCATTACGTACTGGCTTCAGTTCCGTTCAGGGGCTTACTCGCGAGTACTCTTTTGGAGACGTCTGTTCTAGAATCAACGGGAATCATATTTCGAAATTAAACAGTACGAAAACAAGTACCTGGGATCAAACCTTCATAGAAGCGATTACTCTAGCTGAGAACCATGAATTATCTTGTGACATCCGTCGTATGAATCAATGTATTAATCAGTACACCGATCTCCATTTAATTACTATTTTAATTCTTTTCAATCATTATTAATATTAAAATACAAGCGCTGCGAATAAGAAAATTTGAACGACGAAATTGTCCACCACTAATCGTGTTCTGCGTAGTGCCTAAAACAATTTATGAATGGCTTGAATCAGACGCACTCTGTAACACAGAGTTACACAGAATGGAAGTGAAATAATTCAGCAAATTTTCAAAACGAATAGCTCATGCTTCACTTAGCAAAAAATGTAATACAATGTTGGTGGAACGTTGATATTTTTCTCAGGAAAAAATGTTTTTGCCTACATGTTTAAGACCCTTTTATTCTACAACTATTCCGAATAGGATCGGGATATTTATCCACATCGATGGTAGGTGTAATAAAAATCATTTATCCCTTTGGCGTATTTCAATAGCGTGGAAGGTGTTCGTGTAAATTTAATTAAAGAACCAATAAATTCAAGCTAATGAATCCTGCGAACACATTGCAACGTTGTAGTCAGAGAGGAACGTGGAATGTAGTTCACTTAGGGAGACCTATCTAAGTTCGTTGACCTCTTACATCTATATTACGAGAGAAAGTATAGTGTGATAGCGGCGATGTTGTTATATTGCTGACCCTTCCGATGTAATAATGTCTAATTAACCGTGTATTTATCACTAAATACAATACAGGTTTTCTCTTCATTTAAGTGTATCCTATTGTCCCTTTCAATATACAGGATTTTCACTATGAACATGTATATATACTTTCGCACAGTAAATTCTTCTAAACCATTGGTGGAAATTCTTTTATTTTCTTTAAATTCTTTGTAAATTAATCCGAAAATTTTGCATGTGAAATATAACTCTCTTTAGCAAGAACTGACGGTAATTCATTCTAAATCAATTCAACCAATTTCGATTTACTTAAGAAAAACACCAGACTACTTTCTTCCTGAGAATTTATACTATATACCTGAAAAAGGCGAGAAAATCCATATCAAACAAAATTATTTTAAATATTTCTACAAAATGTTAATTACATTGTGCATGGTTATTTAGATTTAAAACTAAACCGAAACTCGTTCTTGTAAGAGAAATGGTGCTGAGAAAAAGTGTTTATGTGAGTTCCTAGCCAGTTGATCACTTGTCTCACTCTCAATTTCCCCGTTCCATATGAAGGGAAACTAGAGAATTTTGAAGGGGAAAGCCCAAAGAGTGGAAAGTAGTCCATAATAAATGTAACTTAGGCCTATATGGAAAAATATGCAGTGTCTTGTGGCAATAAATTCTATTGAATATGGCAAATATTTTGTTCGTTATCTGGAATTGAAATATTAATGCTGTATTCTTACCCAGAATACTCTCGTGCAAAGTCCAGACTGGGATGTGCAGGTGGTAAAAGAGATCCAGGTCGGAACATCATCCCTTCAGCACCATGATATATATTAATCGGTCCTCGATGACCAGGCACTGCTGCCAAATCGCTTGCAGGTCTCTACATGAGGAGAGAATAAAATTCTTACACAGATATAAGGGTAAAGATAACATAGGCCAATGTCCCATAAGTTGTAGGCATATATTTCGCGAATTCCAACGGATGAATAAGAAGTATTTAGAGCAAAGACAAGACATTAATAGTCACTGCTCAACAAAATGCGTTTGCGGGCGTTCACTACGTAACCCTAATATTTGAGAGATCACAGAATAAATGTGCTCCGCCACTGAGCCTAAGAGAAGAGAGGGAAATTGGGAGAGGGGAAGAGAAGAGGAGAGGAGAAGAGAGGAAAGGAGAGGAGAGGAGACGGGATGGGAGGGTAGGGGCGGGAGGGAATGGGTGGGGAGGGGATGAGATGGTAGGGAAGGGGTGGGAGGGGAGGGTTGGAGGGGAGGGGAGGTGATGGGTGGAGAGAAGAGAAGAGAAGAGAAGAGAAGAGAAGAGAAGAGAAGAGAAGAGAAGAGAAGAGAAGAGAAGAGAAGAGAAGAGAAGAGAAGAGAAGAGAAGAGAAGAGAAGAGAACGTGTGATCAGGAAGAGCAGAAAAGGATAAACCAAGAGAAGGACACAAGGTGGAATGATTAAAGAAGATAAAAGGAAACGGAATAAGGCAGAATAAAGAAAACAAAAGAAGAAAAATTAAGCAGCATGAGAGAATAAAAAAATATGAAATCAAGGGGAGACGAAAAGAAATAGAGGAAGAAAAATTACATAAGGAAATCCAGAAGGAAGGAAAAATGTCAGTTTGATATAGAGTACTTAAAATAATCTAAAGAAAGAAGAATTAGAAATGTACAGATGGAATAAAATATTTTTCATGCAATAAAGAGCCATGAGAAATCCAGATTAGAAGAAGGAAATCGGCATTAAATTAAGGAAAAGAATCAATAATGATAAAGATATATAAACAGAAAGAAATATCCATTAAAGCGGTAAATATAAAGAAATAACCCACTATCTCAATAAATGAAGTAAAAACATCAAGAATTATTAAGAGATGGAAAAGTAATGGCAGAAGGGAAAAAGTTGCAATAAAGTAAAGAAATGATTGAGAGAGAGAGAGAGACGAGAAAAAAGGTGACAACAGAAAAATGCATGAAGATAGCAACGATGTAAGAAAATAAATACATAAACGATTGAATGAATATATGGAAGTAATAACTGCTGATGCAAATTATGGGACGGCATCAGAATTCCATCACTTGAATATAGTTCTCAAAGACAGCTATATTTATGTTTCTACCAGTCTAAAAATCAAGAATATGTCTTTTGTCACGTCAGATGAAAGGCTCAACATTAAAAGACAGGCTATTACAAACAATTTTAACCATATAAGAAAGAAATTTTACACAGGCACTGTAGTATTACACTATAGCACCGACAGCTATCCTCTTATTTAATAATGCATCGTTACAGGGAGTCATAATTATGGAAAATGAGAAGGAAATTATTTTGTATTCATACCATAACTCAGGTATCCCAGGTCCGCACACGGATGTTCTACTAAAATTTTCGGGATCGCACATGTACTAGATATGCAATTCTGGGCCGCACATGGGCATCCCAACGGAAGAGAACATCCCCTGTGGAGGCTATGTGGTCAGTGGTCATACTTCAGCCTGTCTCGCAGGCGGTCCGAGTTCGTGTTAGACTAGACCTGGGATTACTCATGGAAGAATCCATAGTGATACTTGTGGAGGACAAGATCGCAGTTAGTGAAATATATCTATACTGTTTTCGCTATAAGAAAAATCCTAATGTAAACATAAGCACGTTGCTGTCATACCCGTGATTGGCTCCCAGTCGAAACACTCACATGACGCAGGAAAATATAGTTCGTATTTGGAAACCACAATCTTGTATTATTTGAGAATAAAAAATTGAATTCTAATTGTTAAATACGATGAAACATTTAACTTGACGCTATGTAAAAGAAAAGCTACTTTTATATTTTCTTCTGTAATATGAACGCGGATAAATACCAACAGTAATACCGAGGTAGTCTGTTCTTGTAACAAGCTGGCGTCACTTGAGCTCGTACTTGTTCACGTAAGCAAGTGGTACTGAAATATGGCTTCTGTATCCTCAACTGTCCATTGTGAAGACATAAATTGTTATTATTATTATTATTATTATTATTATTATTATTATTATTATTATTATTATTATTATTATAAGACTTAAACATAATTTAATAACAGTAATTATAAAGTAAATGTTTCCCAAGCAAAATATGCATAGTAGTGAGGTTAGGCCTACTTGACGAGTAACGGGAATTGTTTAACATGAAACAGAATGTACAACAGTAGGCGGGAACACGTACTGAGAATCTATGGCGCCAAACAGTGGCCAATGAAGCCTCACTTCAGTCACGTGCTATTGTATACATTAGGATTACAGCGAAAAGATTCCCTCCCTCCCTCCGTCCGTCCGTCCGTCCGTCCGTCCGTCCGTCCGTCCGTCCGTCCGTGTGTGTGTGTGTGTGTGTGTGTGCGTGAAAGAAAGTGGCTGAAGAATGAAAGTGAGGGAGGAAGAGGTGAATAAATGAACAATGAAGTAAGACGGTAAGAATTTTTTTTATTTTAGTAGGTTATTTTACGACGCTTTATCAACAGCTTAGGTTATTTAGCGTCTGAATGAGATGAAGATGATAATGCCGGTGAAGTGAGTCCGGAGTCCAACACCGAAAGTTACCCAGCATGGACGGTAAGAATATTTGGAATAATTGCAAACGTGAGCTCCCAGATGTGTTCGCTTCCAGTCGTCAACATAATAATTAGCCCGAGAGGACAATGGATCCTGTTCACTGAATTTATTTGATAGTGGAGTTAAAAAATAAAGGAAACTCAAAAGGAAGGCCCAACGTTGTAAGTAAAAGATGAAGAAGTAAAGGAACTAAAGATACGAAAATAGAACAAAGCAACCAACAAAGAGGAAATGAAAGGATTACATAAAAGTTATGTTGAAGGGAAGCAGTAAATAAAACAAGGCTACAACGAGAAATTATAGAAAGCTAGAAGTAGTAGGTAATAAAGAAATTAAGAAAATGAGTAAGAATATGTATGTTACAAAAAATTAAATGAAATAAGCCAATATTAACCTAAAAATTGCAGTCCTAGAAAAAAGATTTGTCCGAGAAAGCAGGCATTGCGCATGATTAAAGGACGAGCGACCTGGTTCACAAGAAAAGGACTAATTGAGGTAATAAAATTAGTTTTGATTCGTTGTATTTCTGATCGTGCGCACTGCCTCCTTTCTGGGATTTAAAAAGTACCTTTGCTACAAACATTTTTTTAAGACTGAACGTCGTCTTCTAACAGGTGTCTACTCGTTAATTGAAAGAAATGTGTTATTTTTTTACAGGAGCATTTTCTATAGTTCAATTAATTCGTAATAATACTATATTAAAAAGGAAGCAACATTTGTGTTCCTCAGAGCGACAAGGAATGACGTCCAATTTTACTGACTGCAGGATAAGCACATCATTTTGACCAGAATTTCTTTCTCTATCAACTGGAAAAGATGGAAGTGCACAAAATTTCTGTTCTCTTTAAATTCAGAAGCCAAAGGATGGGAAGGACCATTGCTCTTCAATTACTTGCTTTAGGGTTCTTTTGCTTTACTGAAAAGTTATGTTTCTGTGACTTCCATCTATTTCGCTCTGAGGTACAGACTTGTTAACAGGTTTTTTTTGAGTTGGTTATTTAACGACGCTGTATCAACTACTAGGTTATTTAGCGACGATGGGATTGGTGATAGCGAGATGGTATTAGGCGAGATGAGGCCGAGTATTCGCCATAGATTACCTGACATTGACCTTATGGTTTGGGAACAACTCGGAAAAAACCCAAACAGGTAATCAGCCAAAGCGGGGATCGAACTCGCGCCCGAGCGCAACTTCAGACTGGCAGGCAAGCGCCTTAACCGACTGAGCCACGACGGTGACTTGTTAATAGGTATATCAATAGTAATTTGCTAGTGACAATTGCAACATTAATGAGCTAATAACTGTTCACGTAACAATGACGATATACAAACGTATTGCTTCTTGAGTCAGATTATTCAAAGTCACTGAAATCCATTTTGTTTACAACCTTTAAAAGATTAGACCAGCGTTCTCACACAGTGACTAAACGGAGCGGAGCGCTCCACTAGACTCGTTGCGTGCTCCGGTGTTTCCACAGCTCCGATCTAGCTCCACAACTGGTTTTGGAACTTACAACTCTGACACTACTGGATTAGACGGACGAACCACGTGTACGAGCATTCGATACTAGCTATTATTTGTTTCGCAATATTCGCACCTCCTTCTTCACTGACGGAACCACACAATAATTATTGCTGAATGTACTCACCTGTGGAGGCGTCTGTACATAAATTCTAGAAGTGCTGGCGTCCGCGTTGTCAGCAAAATTATTAGCCCGAGAAGACATTCTACCCTGCGCACTGAAACAAACACCCATAGGATTTCAGTCAAATGCGTCAGAAATAAATTGTATCCAAAGTTCTTAATAACTACAAAGCAATTTATATAGCCTATTACTGCTGCTACAGTGTGAGATATGAATGTTTTTGTTACATACATGAGTTTTTCGTTCTGAAAATCTGCAAGACTATTTCATTTCCATCTTGTATAGAATATACAACAACAATGCCTTGCAGATGTTAAGTTACGAAGAAACGAAAATGTTTGTACTTATCCTAAAACTGTAATATATTTTATGATTTAAAGCACTTTTAATTATAGAATTCCATAAATAGAAAATAATATTAAAATCATTACTATATAGGTATTATTACTTAATATGAATTTCTTCAAATAAGACCAAATATCGTAATTAAAGCTATGAAAATCCGGGCCTAGTACCGCGATGAGTGTGGCGGTATGTTCAAGTTCTCGCTTTAAGACACATTTTGCACTGAATACAGATGTGAGTTCTACGTTCCGATATCATTTACCACAATGAAATAGCTTGGTACACATTTTTTTAGAAGCATTGTGAATTCCAGGCTATAATATTCACGAAGGAACTCAATGCATGGAAAAGATTCATTACCTATTACCTCTTCGAGAATGAAATCCGAGACTCTCTGCTTTTTAGCGCAGTGTCTTAACGTTTCCGCTATCGCACTCTAGCAATTGTTGGCAAATTAAATTTTCACAGCAATATTACAGTTTGTAAATAAAATCTAATATGTTAATTTGTCGTATATAAAGACTGCTATTTTATGTTCAATATAGCAAATAAAAGACCGTACACATTTGGGTGTGCAGTAAGCTGGCCATATATGTTGAACCGTAAGTAACAATTAATTTTAGGTGTTAATTTTTTTATTTTATTATTTTTTTTTTTTTAGAAATTTCAAATTAATTCTTTTATAAATATTTGCTCGTTTGTCCTTCCTTCTTCCGTTAAAAAGTCTTATATAAAAATGTTTCGTAGCGAGTTCTGGGAGAGCAATTAATTTAATTCCCAATATGCTCAGTCAATTTAAAATAGCAATATACTATGGTAATAAATGATTGAAAGAATTTTATTTATGTCCTATAAATGTGCAGAAATTTGATCCGAACAAATGTAACTTTTCATTCTGCAAATGTATTTTTCAATGTTATATTTGTTCGGATAAAATTTCTGCTAATTTAAAGCATAAAACTAGAATTATTTCAATTGTTCAGTATCAAAATACACTCCCTTCGTAAACTGACTGAGCATATTGGGAATTAAATTAGTGGCTTTCCCAAAACACGCTATGTTGATGTTGCATACAAAATAACTTTATCTCGTAAAGAAGCAAAAGAACAAAATTAATTTAACCTCTTTTATTGAATATCACAAAGAACACCCCCTGAAATAAATTATGTTATTTGCGCTTCACCCTATGTACTCTGGATTAAGTCAAAAAGAAATATATTTATTATTATAGGACTACAATTCGCAGGGTGAAAAATGTGTTGAAATTTTACGAAAAAGAAAGATCTCGTACTGATATTGAGCAATTATATATAAACTTGAATGAATGAATGAATGAATATATTATGAACGATTGAACGAAATGACGGAAGGAAGATTTAAAACGTAACCGAAACTCGTACTTTTAAGGGGAAATGGAGCTGAGAGGAAGTATTTGAGTTCCTAGCCTGTTGATCACTTGTCTCACTCTCAATTTCCCCGTTGCATATCAAATACTAGACAATTTTGAAGGGGAAAGCCCAAAGAGTAGAAAGTGGTACAAAATAAATGTAACTGAGGCCTATATGAAAAAATATGCAATGTCTTGTGGCATTAATTTCTATTGAATACGGTAAATATTTTGTTGGTTATCTGGAATTGGAATATTAATGCTGTATTCTTACCCAGAATACTCTTGTGGAATGTGCCTGGGAAGTGCAGTCGGTAAAACAGATCCAGGACGGCGTATAAGCCCTTCTGTACCATAGTATACATTGATCGGTCCTCGATGACCAGGCACTGCTGGGGCAGGTCTCTACATGAGGATAGAATAAAATTCATACACAGATGTAAGGGTAAAGATAACATAGGTCAGTGTTCTATAAGTTGTAGGCATATATTTCGAGAATCCCAACGGATTAATAAGAAGTATTTAGAGCAAAGACAAGATACTAATAGTCACTCCTCAACAAATGCGTTTGCGGGCGTTCACTATGTAACCCTAATATTTGAAAGATCAAAAAATAAATGTGCTCTGCCACTGAGCCTCTGTGAAGGAGAGGGAAGGGAATGGAAAACAAGCGAAAGCAAGGAAATGGACGGGAAAGCAAGGAAATGGCAGGGAAGGGAAGGGAAGGGAAGGGAAGGGAAGGGAAGGGATGTAATGGGAAGGGAATGGAATGTGTGGTCAGAAAGAGTAAAAAAAAAAGATAAACGAAGGGAAAAATGATACAAGGCGAATCGATTAAAGAAGAGAAAAGGAAAAGGAACAAGGTAGAACAAAACAAAACAAAACAAAACAAAACAAAAGAAGGACTAATAAAGAAGCATGAAACAATATAAAATTATTGAATATAGGGGAGGCGAAAAGAAATGGTGGAGGGAAAAGTCTATAAGTAGATCCAAAACGAAGGAAGAAACTAAGTTTGAAATATACTTAAAATAATATAAAGAAAGAAGTATTGGGAATGTACAGATGGAGAAGACATTTTCATGCAATAAAGAGTAATGATAAATGTGAAGTAGAAGAAGGAATGAGGCATGAAATAAAAGAAAGAAATCAATAATAATTGAAGAGTCCACTGCAAGAATGATGGATGTCACTTTCTTGTCGAAAATGAACCAAGACTGTCAATGCATAGCTTAAGACATAGAATGTTCATACAGAGTTATATGGCATTAACACTGATAGTCATTGTCCAGTAATGATCGGAAAATCACAGTTAAGCTTTGAGCGCTAAGCATTTCAAACTTTCAATTGCTTCTCCTGCAAAATGTATTCCAAATGACATCCATCATTCTTGCAGTGGACTCTTCAATTGTAAGATATATAACCAGAAAGAAATGTCCACTAAACGGATAAATATAAAAGGAATAACCCACTGTTTTTCTATAAATGAAGTAAAAACGTCAAAAATGAATAAGTGATGAGAAATTAATGGTAGAAGGGGTAAAACTGCAAGAAAGTAAAGAAATGATTGTGAGAGATAGACAGGAGAAAAATGATGACAACAGAGAAATGGAAGAGGATAGCAACGATGTAAGAAAATAAATAAATGAACGAATGAATGAATATATGGAAGTAACAAATTTTGATGCAAATTATGGGACTGCATCAGAATTCTATCACTTGACTATAGTTCTCAAAGACAGTTTTATTTATGTTCCTACCAGTGTAAATATCAAGGATATGTCTTTTGTCTCGTCAGATGAATGGCTCAACATTAAAAGACAAAGGCTATTACAAACAATTTTAGCTATATGTGAAAGAAATTTTACACAGGCAGTAATACAGTATTCCACTATAGCATTGACAACTATCATCTTATTTAACACTGAATCGTTACAGAGAGTCATAATTCTGCAAAATGGGAAGAAAATTATTTTTGTATTCATAACATAATTCAAATATTTCAGGTCCGCGCACGGACGATCTACTAAAACTTTCGGGATCGCAACTGGACTATATATGCGATTCTGGGTCGCACATGGTCATTCCAACAGAAGAGAACATCCCCTGTGGTGGTCATACCTTCAGCCTGTCACGGAGGAGGTCCAGGTTCGAGTTAGATTAGGCCTGGGATTACTCATGGAAGAATCCAGAGTGACACTTGTGGAGAACAAGATCACAGTTGGGATTTTATCGTAGTTCTACGATCTTCCCACACTAGGCGTCTACATCATTTCGTCACCATCTCAACATTACATTATGATTCTACTGGGTTAACAGTATAGAACAGAAAAGAAGCATCGCGCGGCCTTGAGTCCTCCACCTCCGTGCGCATAGCCGGCCGGCCAGCCGTGAAATCTGTTCTGCTCTCTACTGTTCACACGGTATAACATGCCCCCAAGGCCGCCGGATAGCAACGCATAGTGGGGGCTGAAGTAAGGACGAATTGGGTTGCCAGCTCAAAGCCTAAGTACGCAGCAAAACTTAGAGTAGTCAGCCAGTGTGGGTTTGGGAACGGGCCTAGTTTGACGGTTAGTGAAATAAATTTATTAAAGAAAGTGGCTGAAGAATGAAAGTGAGGGAGGAAGAGGTGAATAAATTAAGAATGAAGCAAGACGATAAGAAAATTGGGAATAATTGGAAAGCGTGAGAAGCCAGATGTGTTCGCTTCCGAGTTGTCAACATCGTAATTAACCCGAGGAGACATTGGATCCTGTTCACTGAATTTATTTAATTGTGGAGCTTAAGAATAAAGGAAACTCGAAAGGAAGGACCAAAAGTGAAAGTAAGAGATGAGGAAGTTAACTAAAGATACGAAAATAGAACAAAGCAACCAACAAAGAGGAAATGAAATGATTACATAAAAGTTATGCTGAAGGGAAGCAGCAAATAAAGGAAAGAGCAAAGGAGAGATCATAGAAAGATAGAAGTACTAGGTAAAAAAGAAATTAAGAAAATGAGTAAAAACATGTATTTTATAAAACTAAATGAAATGTGCCAATAATAGTCTAAAACATACAGTCCTAGAAAAACTTTTTATGTCCCAGATAGAGGACAGTGCGCAAGATCAGAGGACGAGCGACCTGGTTCACAAGAAAAGGACTAATTGAGGTAATAAAATTAGTTTTGATTCGTTGTATTTCTGATCGTGCGCACTGCCTCCTTTCTGAGATTTATAAATATCTTTGCTACAACATTTTTTTCCAAGACTCAACGTCGTCTTCTACTAGGTGTCTATTCGTTAATTGAAATAAATATGTAATTTTTTACAGGAGCGATTTCTATAGTTCATTTAATTCCTAATAATACTATATCAAAGAAGGGAGCAACATGTGTACCTCGGAGTGAAAAGGAATGACGTCCAATTTCACTGACTGCGGGATAAGCACATCATTTTGACCAGAATTTTTTCTCTATCAGCTGGAAAAGATGGAAGTGCACAAAATTCGTATTCTCTTTAAATTCAGATATCAAAGGATGGAAGGACCATTCCACTTCAATTACTCGCTTTAAGATTCTTTTGTTTTCCTGAAAAGTTATGTTTTTGTGACTTCCGTCTATTTCGCTCTGAGGTACAGACGTGTTAACAGGTAAATCAGTAATATTTTGCTAGTGATAATTAAAACATTTATGAACTAATAATTATCCATGTAACATTGACGATAAACAAATGTATTGCTTCTTGAATCAGATTATCCGAAGTCACTGAAATCCATTTTATTTACAACCATTAGAAGATTAGTGGGTCGAAACACGTTTACGTGCATTCGATACTAGGTATCATTCGTTTCCCAATATTCGCACTTTCTTCTTCACTGACGGAACCACAGAATAATTATTGCTCAATGTACTCACCTCCGTAGGCGTCTGCGCATCCATCCTAGATGTGCTGGGTTGCGGGTCGTCAGTACGATAATTAGCCCGAGAAGACATTTTATCCTGGACACTGAAACATACACCAATAGGATTTCAGTCAGAAATAAATTATATCCAACGTTCTTAATAACTAGAAAGCAATTTATATATTACTGCTGCTACAGTATGAGATTCTTGAAAAAGTAAGAGAAAAAAAAAACAAACGAATCCATTAAACTCTTGGCAATTTCCGAGAATTCAGAGTCATTTATAGTACGTTAACCTTTGAAGAAAATATCATGGAAAGGAAATCATGTTTAAATCGCCAGAGTGAGTGAGATACTCTAGTTCCAAACACCTTCGGTTCCACAAATTGGCCCGCATTCTGTAGAAAGAAACCACAAAAAATGTAATATCTCGATAATTAAATAATGTCAATGTTCTATAACAGTCTTTTGATTAAATAATAAGTACGCAGTTAAATTTATTTGGAAATTTTATTATCTTTTTTATTAGGTTATTTTACGACGTTTATCAACATCTTAGGTTATTTAGCGTCTGAATGAGTTGAAGGTGATAATGCCGGTGAAATGAGTCCGGGGTCCAGCACCGAAAGTTACCCGGCATTTGTTCATATTGGGTTGAGGAAAAACACCGGAAAAAACTCAACCAGGTAACTTTCTCCAACTGGAAGTCGAACCCGGGGCACCTGGTTTCGCGGCAAGACGCGCTAGCCGTTACTCCACAGGTGTAGACTTTTATTATCTATTTTTATTTCAAGTGTATTCTTCTCATTTTAGGTATATTGTGAATTGTTTCCTTTCTGCAAAATGTGGTAAATTTATAACTGCTAGAAGATTCTAAGCATTCAGGACCTGCTTAGTGAATGTTCTAGATCTCACGCAGTAAGACCAGAGTTCGAAATCCGATATGATTTATAGGCATTACTGTACAGAGTGTCTGGTGTAATCCGTTCAGTTTCGTTCAGGCAGCCCAAATATCACTCCAGACGTGTGTGAGGTATTCAGTTGCTTCGCAGGCGGAATCAGGGTTATGTATTTGCGCCCATGTGAATATCTTCTTATTATAATTTTATGCCAAGCACGTGATGTTAATTTGTTAATTATTTATTTTCTTTCGGCTTTCCAATGTTTCCTATAGTTCTGTGTATCATTGGAGAGTGTTTTATTGAGTCCATTGCTTTTTTATAATCCCGATATTATTTCTTGATGCGTAAGTTATCACCAATCTCCCAGATTAATTCGTTTTGTTTCATTCGTAATAACTGATTTAATACAAAGACTACCTTTAAAGACCAGACAAACTCTAGTTTTAAAATAATGTATTAATTCATTTAAATATACTTTGAGTATGTCGCTCCTAGAGATACTACCACGAGAACGTCACAACCTGAGCAGGCCAAGAAAAACGTTGGATTCAAGCTATGACAGACCATATAGTCTACGACAGTGGTATTCAATCTATGGTAGGCGTACTCCCAAGGGTACGCTGTGTTGTCTCAAAACGTACGCATTCCACTGACCCATTAACTGCGAATGTAAAAATGCTGACATATTTTGTATATTTGTTCCTAATTATTTCAGTTTACAAATTTCCATTTTTTTGTTATTCCTCATATAAGTACAATGCAGTTTGGGGATGCGAAAGTAAAAAAAAAAATCACTTAGGGGTACGCCAGCGAAAAAGATTGAATACCACTGGTCTACGCCATACCACATCGACGACAACCCGCATGAAGTTGGGCCATATTCTGTTATGCAAGTATTCTGCTTCCTGAAATATGTTATATTAAATTCTTCCCTCGTTATCTTTCACTTTCAGACATTCGAAACGTGATTGATTAGCGAAGGCAGGATTCGAGCTTTTATAGGAGCTTTGCGTTTTAAAGGAGTTTTAACTGTAACATTCTAGAATCAACGGGAATCTGTGTTCGAAATTAAACAGTACGAAAAGAAGAACCGGGGATCAAATCTTCACAGGTTGGCTAGTCAAAATATTCATAGAATCCATTACTCTAGCTGAGAGCCGTCTCCATTTAATTATTATTATAGCTGTTTTCAATCATTATTATAACTAAAATACAAGCGCTGCGAATTAGAGAATTTGAACGACGAAAAGTGTGCGCGCCTTGTCGTGTTGTGCGTGATGCCTAAAGCAATTTATAAACGTCTTGTGTCAGATGCCCCGTATAACACAGAGTTATACATGATAGAATCGAAATAACCCTGCAGATTTTCATAGCGAATAGCTCATGTTGTACGTAGCAAAAACGTGTAATATATTATTGTTGAAAAATTGATAGTTTTCTCAGAAAAAAATGTTGTTTTCTGAAATGTTTTAGACCCTCTTATTCGGTAACTATTGCGAATAGGGTCGAGCGCTTTATCCGCTTCGACAGAAAATCTAATAATCATTTATGCTTCTGGCATATTTCAATAGCGTGGACGGTTTTCGTGTAAATTTAATTTAAAAACCACTAATTTCAAGCTACTGAATGAAACGAACACATTGGAATGTTGTAGTCAGGGAGTGAAGTGGGAGGTGGTTCACCTAGGGAGACAGACCTGAGTTCGTTATCTCTTGCATTTGTATTAGGATAAGAAAAGGCGGTGTATTCTTTATTTCTTACAATCATCACATATTTACTTTCCATGCTTCCCTATTAAAAAAAATGTCTAACTTGTATTTTAGCAATTTTACCACATACTGATGCCCTTACCTTTTAAAACTTTAAGAACCAGGTAAACAGTCCTATAATTATTTAAGACCCATTTTGCATTCCTAATAATTTACATTTCTCATTTATTTTGACCTGAAAAAGGTCTTATTTTTAAATAATCCCTTCTACTCAGTTTGGGTTCTAGTCTTAAAAGGGCTTAAGTGCGGTTATTTTTGGAAATAATCAAGAAAATTGTTAAATGAGCAACATTATCTATTGTAGAAGAAATATAAACAAATAATATCCAGGAAAAACCTCTTAATTAAAGAAGTCTATAACTGACATCAATTTCAATCTTTCTACTGCTCTCCTGAAAAGTATAAAATTTTACCTAAGAGCTTTTTCCTCCCGGCCACAGACTTTTTCATAGGAATTTCTTCTAAACTATTGGTGTTTTTTTTTTTAATTCTCATTTGTAAATCAATCCGGAAGTTTTACATGTGAAATATAACACTCTTTAGTGAGAGCTGGCGGTAATTAATTGTAAATCAATTCGTAAAATTGCGATTCACTTAAGAAAAATTATCAGCCTATTTTCTTCGTGAGTAATTTTACTACATACACGGAGAAAAGTTTCAGAATTCATATCAAACAAAATTATTTTAAATATTTCTACAAAATATTAATTATATTGCAACTGCTTATTTTTAATTTCGTTTGTGAATTCACACAATTTTAGTTTCCTTTGCGAATTTAGACAACGCATTTCCTTCTCCCTCCAGCTGACTGCAGAGTTTGTGGTGCAACAGAATCCCCACTTCACTAAATGCAACGTGTAAACCCTTAAAATTTTAAGAATAAATAGTTACAAATCCCCCATGCTAATATTGAAAATATACACCCATCAACAACAATGCCTTGTAGAATTACAATGTCTATCAATCTTATTCGTACAGGTGAAAATATGTAACAACTTTGGTGATAAAAGACACATGAAATGAAAGTATTACATTTCTCTTTGAAAATTCTGTTCAGTAGCATTATGAATACAAATAAAACAAAAAGCAAATTCCATATATACCATAAACACGTAAATAAACGAAATTTAACAAAATATATAATTTCTCTACCTGTCATTTATATTCATACAGTTAGTAACAAAATTAAATAACTATACATAAATAACAATTACATTCTAATACCTAGTTGCATATCCTCTGGCTTTGATCACTGCCTGACACCTTCTCTGCATGGAATTTACCAACGTTTTACATTGCTGCGGAGTGAAATTTCGCCATTCTTCCAGCACAACAGTTTTGAGGTGTTCTTTGGACGAAATTGTATTTTTATGTATATTTTCCTTAAGTTTGGTTCACAAATGCTTGATGGGATTCAGATCGGATGATTGAGGAGGAGTATGGAGTTGTTTCGGGACGTTCCATATCAACCAGTGTTTGTTCATTTCGGCCGTATGTTTGCTGTCGTTGTCTTGATGGAAAATGTAAACAGACGGCAAATCCATTTTATTGCACTTTCCTTGACATTATTTTTCAAGATGTTGTTATAGATTACATTGTCCATAATTGCATCAATTAAGTCGATGTTACTCACGCCTTTCGAAGACTTATGCCACCAAATCATTATGACGCCACCTCCATGTTTCACAGTGGGAAGATTGTTATCCACTTTATCGGCCTCATTCTTCATTATCCACACTCTATGAGTACCATCGGATCCGAAAAGATTAATCTTGGTCTCATCACTGTCCCAAAATTCTTGCTCCTAATTTACATGAACTTTAGGAAATTTAATTCTTAAAGCTCGGTTTTTTTCTACTTACAAAGGGCCCTTTTCTATCCTTCTACCATGAAATCCATATTTATATAGGACACGTCGCACCGTTGTTACACTAACAGTCTTCCTTGTGGTTTTTGTCATGAGAGAACATGGTTTCGGCACACTTAACCGTGGATTTGATATTATCTGTCTTATTTTGAACCTTTTTTCCCTCTCATTTAGTATTTTTTTTTTTTTTTTGGTTTTCTCCTCTGATTTGCAGTAAATCCACGGTATTTGAATTTATTAACCACGTATTGTATCGTGGAATGACTTTTGTTTACTATATTGCCTATTTTCCGTAAAGAATAACCTTTAAAAGCCAATCTAACTACCGTCTTCTTTAGCTCGGCACTGAGTTCCTTCGACTTGCCCATTTTGAACAGGACTGACTGCTGAAGCAAAACAAACCCTAGAGCACGCGGAAATGCACACTCGCTGTTACCATTAAGGCACGGCACCCCCGAATAAGTCAAAATTACTCAAGTGTACGAATATAAATGACATATAGTTTTACTTTCAAAGTAATGTATTTATTAATATTTTTGTTAATTAGAGCTTAAAATAAAAGCTGGTTGTAAATTAACGTTCTAAGAAATGGTTTTAAAGCATAGTACACTACTATTAGTATATGAGTATAATTATTTTGTACATAATGTTGTCTTATTAGTTTAAATTAGATATGTACGAATAAGGATGATAGACGCTGTATGTACTTTTCGGATTTTTTTTTTTTTTGTTAAAACAGAATAAGTCAATTTTCGAAAATACTTTTAAAATCAAAATCTAGAGTTAAAAGCAATTTTATATGCAGTGGTAACTGAAGTACGAATGCTTTAAAGTATGTGTAATTTAATCACTTGCATGCAGTTAGTATCAATTTGAAATAAACGATTTTTTTCTTTCTACTGAAAATCTTGAAATTTTGACTTATTTGGTTTCCACAAAAACCGATTCAATTGTTGAGGGAAAAAAATAACCCAAATGAAGCGAAGGCGTGCGTCTTAATTTGTCATGTTCAACACTGACTACGATTCTCGGCAACGAAGTCTGAATGCTTCTATAGTTGAGTGCAACGACAAACACAGGCCTATGCGAGTGCAGGAAGGAATATTCTGTGAAATGGAAAAATACATAATGACTTGGTTGCAACTACAATGCATTCCTAACATACCTCTATATTAAACAACGATTTTGAAAGTAATTATAATAGAATTCGCAAAGAAATTGAAAATTGGCAATTTCTCATGTACAAGGTGGTTGCATCGCTTTGGGAGAGTTTCGGTATTGTTGTGCGAAGAGTCTGTGGTTAAGCAAACAGTGTCGACGAGGTTGTGTATTGGAAAAGTAATCTAGCAATGATTATAGAGAAATGAAGTCATAAAGACATTTACCATACGGATTAATCTGGCCTCTTTTACTATCTTCTGCCGGAATAAAGAGGGATCCATGTCTTGGAGAAAAGTGAAGTAAGCACCGGATCAAAGTTATTTTCACTACGAACGCAGAAGGATGCGATGAACTATGGCCTCCAGTTAGCGGAAAATAAAAAAAATTCCTGTTTCAAAGGTGTGGAGACGTATCTTACTGGTTATTAGGCAAACAAGAAAGGGTGGATGGTCGGAACTTTATTTAGAAACAATCTGGAAAAGTTAAACACGAGTGTAGTGTAACACAAAACTAAGACAATCCAAAACAGACACCTTTTTCAAAAGTGTGTAGAGAGTACCGGTATAAAATGTATTTGTTTTTAAACTATATTTCATATGATTTATTCTTAAGGGGTTAGGTGCAGCTCACAGCAGTAAAAGTTTTGGAAATACTCAACATTTTTTTCCTCCATTACTGTACCTTTTATAATAATGAAAATTGATACGTGTAAAATACTGTCCTTCTGCTATACGAAAAAAAAATATTTTTACAATTTAAAAAAAATATATATATATACATATATATATATATATATATATATATATATTTTTTTCAAAATTCATAATGGTGTAGTTCACTGTTCAGTTATGAAGCGTTTCCCTCATAACTCATAAATTTGCTAACTTTTTCATGTTCTCTCTCTTTTATTTTATTGCTGAAAATCATGTTTACAATATTATACTCTTTCAACTGCATAAAATTTATTTTCCAATTTCAAAATTTCGCGACACACTCCATGGGGCTACGCGACACAACAATGTGTCGCGACACACCGGTTGGGAACCCTTGCATTGAACAATAATGGTTAATGTTCGGAAGTTGATAAAATATCATCTTTTTTCTTAGACAACACAGACAATGCAGGATGCAATACAAATTCGTTTCACTACAACACGAACTAATATAGCCTACCGGTACTTTTATTTTGCATTTTTTTTTTTTTTTGCATTTTTCGGTCTTTCGTTGTCTACTGGCCATTTTTTAGGAAATGTTCTACTTTTTGTTGCATTTTTGCCCTTTTCTGCTCATGAACGGACTCTTTTACGGTATAGTCGTATTCTATATTCGAGAACGTACTGCAGTTTGCTTACGCACTTCATACAGAAATTTTCCTTATGGTTGCATCAGCCTTGACTTCTGATCATGTGTGGTATGTGCTTCCCTGAATTCAACGCAACAGAGCAAATACTGCAGCCTCAGTGCCCGCAATCAGCATACTGTATCACACAAGTGAAGACGTAAAAATGCCGCAATTAAAACAAAGCAGATAAAGTTTTTTTGCGACAGTTAGTGACTGAGTGTGATGACAAAGTATTTTCCACAGATAGAAATATACCATTATTTTGTTGGTATTTTAATATTAAAATCATGGTCATTTTTTTAATTGAATCGGTCGGAGCTAAAAGGCATTACGTCAGAAAATCCCATTTTTATGTTTTTATTTAATAAGAGGTTTAAAAGTAAGCTGCATCAAACGGTGGAGAAAAGAATGTTGTCAGACTTCTCCTTATGCTAGGAATCACTATTCACACCAGGGCATACGGAGGAGAAAAGCATTATATCCTGACAACATGCCATTCAGCGCCGGACATTGTGAGCTGTGTGGCAGCACTGAGGTAATATGACTCGCGTTTGTTATGATTTCACGTGTAAATATATGATCTCACTCAAATCTTTTTAATTTTCAATACTTAATCTGTTAGTTACATTGTGTGTGAGATCTTCAGTAGGTTAATTTACGACGCTTTATCAACATCTTAGGTTATTCAACGTCGGAATGAGATGGTGATAATGCCGGTGAAATGAGTTCGGGGTCCAACACCAAAAGTTACCCAGCATTTGCTCATATTGGTTTGAGGGAAAACACCGGAAAAAACCTGAACAGGGAACTTCCTCCAACCGGGAATCGAACCCGGGCCACCTGTTTTCGCGGCCAGACGAGATAACTGTTACTCCACAGGTGTGGACTATATTGTGTGTTTAGTTTATTTTGTGTGGTGATTTTGTGAGAAATGTCTCCAAAAAGGAAAAGAAATTAATCTAGTCAAAAAAGAAATTATATTAAAAATGCTGTTGTTAAAGAGTTGGTTGATGTAAATTAATGGTGGACAAATAATGAAAGAAGGAGAAGACTACAAGTTAGTGCAAATGTGATATTACAAATTATATCACTTGATTTCGTACTACAGAACATATAAATAAATACATCGATTTTGATGTTTTGAAACATTGTAGTGAAGATAGAAAAAAACTACTATATCCTGACAAGTTTAATATCTACAAAATGAAAACCACACCATGATAAGAATGTGCATATCTTTAACAGTCAAAGGAAGATTTAATACAATAACACATAGATTTCCTGAACACGGGCATTCTTATCTGTCATGTGACAGAAATTTCGGCGATTAAAAAAAAAAGAACTTATCAAGTTTGACACAGCGCAAAAACCCCAAGAATATGTAGAAATTGCAGCAAATAGCAAGAAGTAAGTTGAAGTTCATGTTGTGGGCCAAGGTGAAATATTAAATTTCGATACCTGGTGGCCTAAACTATTCAAGAAAACCGCTATCTCTTATTACTTACAAATGGCTTTTAAGGAACCCGGAGGTTCATTGCCGCTCTCACATAAGCCCACCATTGGTCCCTATTCTGTACAAGATTAATCCAGTCTCTATCATCATAACCCACCTCCCTCAAATCCATTTTAATATTATCCTTCCATCTACATCTCGGCCTTTCAACTAACACTATAAGCATTTCTGGATTCGCCCATAGGTGCTACATTCCCTGCCCATAAACAGCTATCTCTAATGAAACTAAATTATTTGAAAGAAGCAAAAGCAAATATTCTCTACTGCATATTTTAAACAGTTTATACATGGTGTTAAGAAAAGTATCCAATATTTTAGGAGGTGCTAGTATGCATCAAAACAAGAAAAGAATGTCTAATATGCATGGTCCTACAACACTTTATGAGATCTGAACACTTATTCGTAGGTCCTCAATGTGACGTCCATTCATGGCAATGCATTCCACTGCCCTTCGGCGTAAGGAATCACTCACTCTTTGAAATTTGTTTTAATTTGTTAATAAGAAAGTCTTGATAACCATCTCCAGTTAACCTCTGTGGTAGCACGTATGGCCCTATTTATCTGTCACCAAGACCGTCTGCCCATACGGTGAATGAGAATCGGTGCTGATGCCTTGTTTCTTCAAATGCATGGGGATTTTCACCTGCCCGCACAAGCTGATTAAGAAAATTCACAACATCATCTATGCTGAACCCCGCTCAAACCCGCAAGCAGACTTTTTTTTCAGTATTCCTTGCGACGTAACGTTTTTCCATGCCAGGGGTGTCAATTACGGTATGATTATCTGGTAGTCTGCTGTAAATGAACTTCACATTGAGCACCTCCTATGAACACGTGTACAGAGCTCAGAATGTATGTGCTGTACGACTCTTGTCTATTAGACATTATTTTCTTGTTTCGATGCATACTATCACCACCTAAACTAGTGGATAATTTTTAACACACTGTATATTTCAGATTTTACAGTTTCATCAATGAAACAAATACTGTCTCTGAGGAAGTCAAAATTAAACATTCTTTGTACAAAGTTTCAAGATAAAGCATATTATAATGGAAAATTACGAACCAATTCTAGAAGGATACAGGATATTAAAATATTAGTTAAATGTGTGAAACCTAAGGCACTGAGTTTTTAAGAAAAAATTCTGAAAAAGCCTGCAGGAGATACTATCGCCAGGGGAGGAGATAACAGATCAGTAATGGATAGAGAATATCTGCAGTGCTTGGGAAAGTGACATAAGTCACTTTCCACAAACCTTTTTTGATAATTTATTGACAACTTACACTGGTTTATGTCGATTTGATTTTTTTTCTGTATGAATTATTGTAATGGGAGATATACTTATGTATTTTTTTTGCAAGCAAGCAGATGTCCCGTACGTTGTCAATAAATTATCAAAAAAAGGTTTGTGGAAACTGACTTGTGTCACTTTTCCCGAGCACTGCAGATATAACATGTAATGAATTTGTACAGATTTTTTTTGTTAATTTTTTTAACCCTTCAGGCCTGGTGTACATTATAGTGTACACCGTTTCTTTTTTATCGTTTTTGGAATGTCTTCGATACTTTTAAATATTTTGAAAAATTCAGTGTGATAGAAATGGAGAATATTATTTTTTAAACATTTCTGTACCTGAATTAAAAATAAAATTAAAAAATTTGGGGCACCAGGGGTCAAAATTATCTCCAAATTTTGATTTTCTGTGAAGACTTGATTTGGGAATTTTGGATCCCCAGAATGATTATGTGACCAATTCTTTTTTTTTTTTTCAATTTTTTTTTAAATATAAATTCAGGTCTGAAGGGGAAATAATTGTTTTAAATAACCTATGTTGACGACTTTTTATACAAATAAACCTATTATTATCTAGTGGGTAATTTTTTTTTTTAATTTTGAGTACCTATAGTTCAAAAATTGAGTTGTTATGTTTTGTATTAGTACTGGATAAACACAACAGCCCACTTCCCAATACTATTTCATATTTTATAACCATATTTCTGTGAATAAAAATAGAGTTATATAAAATTTCAAACTTATTCCAATATTGGAAATCAATTTCCGTGCTAAAAGGCACTATGTCAGTATTATATAATTATTATTTGTAAATTATTAAATAACTCTAAATATATATCCATTATTGAAAACGTTGTGTCTGTCTGTACTCTGCAATACTGATTGAGTGAAAAATGTGTACAAAAATCTTTTGAGGATATAACGGTTTTTTCCTTCTCCTGGAAAGTTGTAAAAACTGACATAATGCCTTTTAGCTCTGACCGATTCAATTTTAATGTCATATTTTCATAAATTTAAGGTCAATTTATAGGTCACTTTTCTGTGCTTTTATGCCATCAACTTCCGAGCCATAATAATGGTATTGCTAGTTGCTGCCTCTCTGACCTCCCTGCTTCGGCAATACTGTACTAGCATCTCAGCTAGAGCGCCCCTACATAAAAGAAGAACCCTAGGCTTGACAAGTCTGCGGTCATTCAGTTTTCTCAATCTCTGAGGCGGATGGGGACAGGCATGTGGCCATCACGCCTAGCACGTCCCGCCCCGACCGAAAGCATATGGGAATCTTTATAGTTAACGCTTCATGTGAAGTATGTCATGCAGTTCACTAATACTCTCTGCATGCAACAAGTAAAGAAATGCACGTGACCGAAGCCCATCCTATTAGCTACAAACCATTTTATGGCTCGCAGATCTCGACTATATTTTAGTTTCCTTTCAGAAAGCACAACCTGTTACATATTTCTGAAGACTTAATATGAAATGTTCTGTTTTTCTAAACACAAGTAGGAAATACAGTAAACAAAGCAATTAGAAAACTAATACAGGCTGTCAAGAATGAACGTGAATTTTAGGCGGTGTCGAGCACGGAACGCTGGCAATGAAGCGTGATAAAATGGCAAGCAGGCTGTGTCATTTAACTACGGCGGCATCACCACTTAGAACACAAACCCAAAGTTCCACATGTATTCGATGCTTTATGTTAGGTTATTAGTTTAATATACTTATCTGTTATGTCACATAGTCTGTAATTGCTCCACACGTATCGATGCAGGCACGAACATATTGACTAGAGATGAACAACGATCGAGAAAGCAAGACTAACAGCGCCCGCAAAACCGAAAACGCGCAAGACAATGTTGTATACGTCGCGTCGTTTACGTCAAGACTGCTTGTGAGTTTTCGAGACGTCGAGATTAATCACTCCCGAAGTTCCGAACGTCAAGCAGCCTTCAATCGGCACAGTTGTTTATACCTGACTGAACTTTTATCTACTTTGGAAACTGTTATATATGTATAAACAATCAAGTAGCCTATTTGAAACATCATTCTACCTTTCAGAATATAATAATCCGTTCCCTAGTTTTTATTTAATTACTAGGCCCTTATTAAAAGGCTAGGAATTTTCCTTTCGTATGTTTGAGATGAAGTATGCAATCTCAAGTAAAAAGATATTTATTTTATGTTTTATATTTGTTAGAAATGCAAATTTATTAGAGATTTTTTTCTATTAATATCATATAATAGAACTAGAATATTTTGATAACTAAGATACTGTTTTGTTTTGTATTTTTGTCTCATTTAAACATTTATAATGCTATTTATTTCAATTACGTATGTTATTCAAAGTTACGAAATCTTTCCATGCCGACCAAATGCTATTTCGAGAATGATGAGCGAGACTCGAAGAGCACGAGAATGACGAGACGAGACTCGAAAGACAAATCGTCGTTGTTCCTGCAATAACTCCTATGTGCAAAATATAGAATTTTTCAGTAGGAAGGAAAAAAAAACATTTATTCATCCTATGGCAGCCGTACATGGGGGATTGTGAAATCTTACATTTTCGAAAGAAAGAAATATAATTACATACGGTATGGGAGATTTTATTATTTGCTGTATGACTATTTCATTTATTTAATAGGGCAAAAATCTGAAAATTGATAAATATGTCACACAGGAGTTATTGCAGGAACAACGACGAAATGCAACGAACACAGCGAGCGAGAGCGGCAGTTAATTTAAAATGTTATGATTTATTTAACGACGCTCGCAACTGCAAAGGTTATATCAGCGTCGCCGGATGTGCCGGAATTTTGTCCCCCAGGAGTTCTTTTACATGCCAGTAAATCTACTGCAGTTAATTTTGTTCATCTCTAATTTTGACCAATGAGCAATTGGGGCACGCAAGAATTTTGCGCTAAGTTTTGTTATCGTTCTTTTAGAGATATAAATAATATTCAAGTTATAATTTCTTGTATTCTGTTATCGTTCATTAGTGATATAAATAATATTCAAGTCATCATTTGTATTGTGTTATCGTTCTTTAGCGACATAAATAATAATCAAGTTATGATTTGTATTATGTTATCGTTCTTTAGCGATGTAAATAATATCCAAATTATCATTTTTATTCTGTTATGGTTCTTTAACGATATACATAATATTCACGTTATTTATATTCTGCTATCGTTCTTTTGTGATATAAATAATATTCAAGTTATCATTTGTATTCTGTTATCGTTCTTCAGCAATATAAATAATATTAAAGTTATCATTTATATTCTGTTATCGTTCTTTAGCGATATAAATAATATTCAAGTCATCATTTATATTCTGTTTTCGTTTTTCAAGCTTTATAAATAATATTAAAGTTATTTATTTCTGTTACTCTTCTTTCGCAATATAAATACTCTGTATTCTATATAAGTAATTATTATAATACAAATAACCATTTTTCTTTGTAAAAAGATTATTTTATTTAAATAATTAATTATATACTATGTAATATCTTATATTAAACAAACCCATATTTATCATTTATATTGTTATCGTTCTTTAGCGATATAAATAATATTCGAGTTATCATTTAAATTATGTTATCGTTCTTTAGCGACATAAATAACATACATTTATATTAGGTTTGGAACAATATAATTGCATAATGCTGGTATTAGTTTTTTATTCTTATATTATTACATTATATTATCTTAAAACACAATAAAATGAAAAGGAGTGACGAGGAATTCAACCTGAGACGTTGACATCTAAATTCCGACGTTTTCCCGACTGGACTACGAGGGCTCAAGTATAGAAACATTTGCGGAAATATTGGCCCAATCCCCCTCCAAGATTTTCTGATTATTTGTAGAAGCTCGTCCAGGATGCGGGGGGCAAAGACTAATTGGAATTTTCTGGTCTCTGCTCGGGTCGAAAATCCTGATAGAACTAATATTTAACCCTTGCGGTGAATTTCGGTGAAGTCCGGAGGGCCCAATTAGTCAAATCCACTCTCTTACTTTCACGCTTGTGCCCCCTGGGATCTATTAAGATGCGAAAGAGACAGTGGTGTGCGGAAAGCAAGGAAAAGTTACCACATTTATCCTTTCCAAGAAAAACTGCAAACATGAGCAAAGGAAGCTTTTAATAGAAAAAGGAGCATCTTCTGCGGACCTCTGGAAAAATAACTAGGGAAGAGACTAGTATAGTGCTTTGTGTGGAGTGTTGCACTGTATAGGTAAGAAACATGGACATTACGACGAAATGAAAAGAAACGAATAGAAGCATTTGAAATGTGGATGTAGAAAAGAATGGAGCGTGTGAAGTGGACAGACAGAATAAGAAATGAAGTTGTGTTGGAAAAAGTGGATGAAGAAAGAATGATGCTGAAACTGAATAGAAAGAGAAAAAGGAATTGGTTGGGTCACTGGTTGAGAAGAAACAGCCTACTCAAGGATGCACTGGAAGGAATGGTGAACGGGAGAAGAGTTAGGGGCAGAAGAAAATATAAAATAATAGACGGCATTAAGATATGTGAATCATGTGCGGAGACTAAGAGGAAGGCAGAAAACAGGAAAGATTGGAGAATGCTGGGTTTGCAGTGAAAGACCTGCCAATGGGCAGAACACTTATGTATGTCCAGGATGCTTGGAATGTCGTGGCTGATAACAGTCGATATTTGAAAAGACTCTAGTCGATTCCATGCCCACTCGACTGCAAGATGTGATCGAGATGTGGGGAAGATAGACTAAATATTGAATCGTGGCTTTTCGTTTTGCTTTTTGAACGCTTAAAATTGTTTGAAGGTTCTAAGGCAGACGCCAGCAAGTTTGTTTTGTTTATGCCACGAAAGATATATTTGTTGAGAATAAAAAAGTTTTTTTCTTTCCATTTGCAGCCATAATGTCATAATAAATAATGATAAGTCATGACATAATACATTCATGAACCTGATGTTAATTAGGTACCAAATAATCATAAAAGAGAAAGGAGCAATTATGTATATTTTGTCTCTTTGTTAAAAACAAAACAAAAAAAAAGAACATAAAAAGCACTAGGTTGTATTCGAACGCAGGACCTCATGAATACCAGGCCGGAACGCTACCATTACACCATCACGTAACACACAGAATACTTTAATTATAACTGTAGATATCAGGCAACGTGGTTCAACAACATGTAACATCGCCTGTCTCCGAATTGTTGCGAAGATTTTTCAGTAGGTTATTTTACGACGCTTTATCAACATCTTTGGTTATTTAGCGTCTGAAGGATGAAGGTTATAATGCCGGTGAAATGAGTCCGGGGTCCAGCACCTAAAGTTACCCAGCATTTCCTCATATTGGGTTGGGGGAAAACTCCGGAAAAAACTTATTCCACAGGTGTGGACTTGTAGCGAAAATAACCGAAGGGAACGTTGCTTCTAGAGAGCGGCCACTTTTTCTTTTGACAACTGTACATCACTTTTCCATTCTCAAAACATTGCAGGAATTCTTGTGTGCACAGGCTTACTTCATTTCTAGTATCGATTACTCAATACACAAACACGAAATAAATTTGCTCGCTTGCATATCTCATGATGACTCAATACTAAACACATTCTGTATATCGGTATTTATAACATTCCCGAACATAATACATTGTAGAACAACTGTCAGATTACGTAATCTTTTCATGGAAATGTACTCAATTAAGTACTGGAAATAACGGTTGCCAACGCCGTGATGACGAATCGTTCACACTCTCTTGTAAAATGATGGCTCTGTATTACGTACTCAAGAAAATCGGCATCTTATTGCATTAATGATATCACTGTTACCCCCACCCCCCCCGTCAGTAATTGAATCAAGCATAACAAATGCGTTCCTAATGGCTAAAAATCCTACGACAGTGATCCAGTTCTCCACTATTCTCCGCAACTACCTCGCAAGCTGTTTTCCCAGAATATTTTAAACTTAGAGAATTTGCAAAGAAAACTATACGCGGACCTTGAATCTATATCTGCATGGGCCAGAAAGTTTGGTTTGACTCTCAATGCAAGAAAATCACCAGCAATCCTAGTGGGACATCAACGTCTATTATGCAACATTACTCCTGCTCTTCCAGTCAAGTTAAATGACAAAATAATCCCTTTTGCTTCCTGTGTTAAAACCTTGGATTTTACTTTGATACGGATTTAAACTGGAATAACCAAGTAACCCATATTACCAAAAAAGTGCTTTGCATACTACATTCCTTAAACAGCATTCGAAAATTCCTTCCGCTATCACTCAAGAAAATACTAGTGGAAACACTAGTAATGCCCCACTTCGATTATTGTGATTTTCTACTGACTGACCTCAATGTCAACCAGTCACAAAAATTACGTGTTCATAATTGAATCGGTTATTGTTGAAAGGAACTAAGTCCACTTTTTAAAGTTTTGAGATAATAAAAAAAACTGTTTTGTGGATAATCTATCGAATATTAAACCAACATATATTGTACACATATTTTTTATGTGTACAATATATGTTGGTTTAATATTCGATAGATTATCCACAAAACAGTTTTTTTTTTCGATTATCTCAAAACTTTAAAAAGTGGACTTAGTTCCTTTCAACAATAACCGATTAAATTCTTGTGTTCGCTTCGTCTGCGATGTCCGTCGCGCTGACCACATTACCCCATCCTTCCAAACTCTAAACTGGCTACGGCTTAACGAACGTAGAAATTTTCATTCTCTTGTTCTCCTTTTCCAAGTCCTTCACACTTCTACACCTATCTACCTTACCTCCCGTTTCTGTTATCTGTCATCATATCATAATCTCTTCAGACGCACGCAAAATAGCCGCATACTAGCCATACCAACACATAAGACATTCATCGTATTCATCATCATACACAATCTCGCCCTCGCGCTTGTGGCATACCCTTCCCAGTGACATCAGAGACTGTCGGAATTTAGTAGCGTTCTAAAGCAAGCTTACTAAGCATTTTCTTACTGTGTAGAGTAGGTTTAATTTTTACTTAATGAATAAAAAAAATGTCCCTATCTTCTTAAATTTTACAATAAACTGTCTAGCTTTTGTTAATCAGTTAATCTTTTAGTAATATTAATTGTAATTATAATTGTAATTGTATTCTTAATATTGTAGTTGTAATCCCCTGGTAGAGGGGAAGAGAAGGCCTGATGGACTTATCTCTACCAGGTTAAATAAATAAATAAATAAATGAATTGAAATGAATGAATGAATGAATGAATTGAAATGAAATGAAATGAAATAAATAAATAAATAATCTGCTTATAATAATTGAATTCTTTTATGAAATAATTTCACTTCGTTACAAATTACGACATTTCATCAGTTTATTTTGAGTACTAAAAAGCAATCACAAATAAATCGTACTATCTGAATGGAGTGGAACGCCTTTTTTTCTGACTACAAATTACAGTGTACTGAGTTCCATTGAAAGTTACCATATACTGTATTTAATATGTATCATTTGCGAATAATAATAATAATAATAATAATAATAATAATAATAATAATAATAATAATAACAATGATGACACGTAGGCACTGGATACCTACAAATTCAGACTAAAAACGTAGGAAATCGCTTTAAACTTCGAATGAAATTCCCTAAGGAACAAAGCCGGAATTATGGGGGGGGGCCATGGGGAGCATAGGGGGCACTGCCCCCCCCCAAACTTGGCCGAACTCTTTTTTTTTTCTATTAACGTTAGAACATATTGAATTCCAAAGATTTTCTTGCTTTTGTTTATGATTAAATTTATGTGCTTAAATTGACGAATTAATGTCTTTAGATCATGTATCTGTACTATAATATTTATTTTAAATTTCTATACCTCATCTAAGGAATGGAAGCACTGTATTGTTTTTTTAACTGCCTGTACTGATGTGTTAAAACTCTGCATGTGTTCAAGCAGCCACTTGGAGAAATACTGTATGAATAACATACTACACAACAATGCTGAAAAAAGAAAAATGATCCTGGTGTAATGTGTAAACTTAAAGACGTGATTAAACAAAATAATTAAAATTTGTATTTCATATGATATCTTGCTTTTTTTTAATAAACAGATAAACTAAATGTAAAACTGGTCCACTGCTGTGGAGTAGTGGTCAACACGTCTGGCCATGAAATGAGTGGGCTGAGGTTCAAATCCTGGTTGGGACAAGTTACTTGATTGGGGTTTCTCCGGGGGCTTTTCCGCAACCAATTCAAGCAGAATTTCTGGGTAATTTTCGGTGTTGGCCCTCGGACTCATTTCGCCATCATTAATTCACATAACATCATCCATACAATAGCTCGGGTTAAGTTCACGGTGCGGCGCGCTGTACTTGTACAAGAGTGCGGCCATTCGACTACACAATCATTCACAGAATAGGAGTGGTAAACACAATAATCCTCAGGCTGCAGTGCAAGCGTTCGTGTCCCTCCTCCGTACAGGAGGAAAAAAAAAGCAAAATTGTCTGCATATTTATTTTGCAATACCTTTATTAAATGATCATAATGGTGACCCGTTGCGCGAAAAGGGACCTAAAGTCATGAAAGGAAATTTTGCAGAACAAAATAACGAAATTGCGGTGTAAAAACTGCATTTCTGTGTTTTGACATTTTGCGCTACCTGTAGGTTTTTTTACATACTAAACTAGGACGTAGTTTTACACAGTGCTTCTCAAATACCTAAATCTTTCTTATAGTTGCTAAGAAAACAAATGAAAACTTTAATTTGCATTTTTCTCGAAAAGTACATAATGTAATATCAACATTCAGTAAGTAATATATTAAAAACTATAGCACCTAGATCCATTAATTTTTTTAAAATCCTCAGTATTTCATCCTTTTTTTTTTTGAAATCACAAAAAAAAAAAAAAAATAAAAAAATCCGACTTTAGGTCCCATTTCCTGCAACTAAATAGTCACATATTCCGAGATACTGTACCAAGGTCAAGCTATAACGGGGAGAGGAGATAAATGAAGTCCGCGATAATCTCGTTATATCGGGATTCTATGGTTTTGCTTTGCCACCCCACAGAAACGGTTTTCTCTCCACCTATGCTAAGGAACATTCAGTAAATATGTTGACGGTTAAATAGTTGGCAATAATTAACTTGCAAGTTGTGCTACATGGAATATGATTATTACACTAATCTAAATCCGTGATTATCAGAGCCTAAACGTAGTAATTGTAAGCGAGAAGAAAACCGTAATTCCGACGACAAAATATATCCCGATTTCCTGGAATTATAACGACAAATTTTTACAAGTTTTGTACTTATCTGTAAGTAACATTAATTAACATATGCAAAATTATTTGATTATATTACACTAAAGGAGTTGTAAAAAATAAAAGACAGGACAAAACAACAAATTCTCTACGGAGTTTCGAAGCATGCTGTGGAGGTAGCCCAAATCAGCGCCTTGTGTTACGGAGTTAACTAAAGCGGCGCACGAAGGTTTACGGTAGTGAACTGCGCTCTCACCCGAAGGGACGTAGAAACTTTTCACTGCTCGAGAGACCGGGCACTTTCATTTTGACCAAGTGTACATATTAGGCTAGGGTCACTTGTAATTGTTATAGACTCTTTAATGAAAGACAAATGATTGTTTACCTTTTGACTGCAATCGGTGGTCGTTTAATTGGCCTCAAAGAAGACGAAGCCTGGGCTTGAGTATTGAGTAGTGACCTAGGATATTGTTTCTGATATTGATTTTTATATTGCTGATACTGTTGCTGCTGATGATGATCTTGTTGCTGCCGCTGATTATGATAATGATGATGATGATGATGATGATAATAATAATAATAATAATAATAATAATAGTCCACACCTGTGGAGTAACGGTCAGTGCGTCTGGCTGCGAAACCAGGTGGCCCGGGTTCGAATCCCGGTCGGGGCAAGTTACCTGGTTGAGGTTTTTTCCGGGGTTTTCCCTCAACCCAATACGAGCAAATGCTGGGTAACTTTCGGCGCTGGACCCCGGACTCATTTCACCGGCATTATCACCTTCATTTCATTCAGACGCTAAATAACCTAGATGTTGATACAGCGTCGTAAAATAACCCAATAAATAATAATAATAATAATAATAATAATAATAATAATAATACTGCTGTTGTTCCTGCTGCTGGTGATGTTCATCGTTAATGGGAAGATTATCATAATTTGAGAGTGTCTTAAGTCTGCTAGATAACGTAATGTCGCCAGATGTTGATATTGAGGGACGACTCATCGCAGATTTGAATTCAGATTTTTTTCCGCGACTTCACAAATTTGAAATTCTTCTTCAGAGTTAGATGACTCATCTCTCACTCTTTTATTCACTCGTTTATTTTTAACTCGCTCATCAAATGTTTGAATTAGGAAAGTCTTGAGACTACTATCGATACCTACATCTTGTAGTAGGCCTACTTCTTCACGGTTCAGTGGAGCATCACATAAAGTATGCATTAGTGAATTATATGATAGAACTGATGTTTCCGAATCCGTATCAATTTCAATTTTGAAACCATGATCATGTCCATGTTATTATTTACGCCGGTCCTCATCTATAAATCAATCAGGAATAACGTTGTTACACACACGCAGTAGTTGAATGAATATATTTTAATGAAATAAAGAAATAAGCACTGTGCAAGCAAAATCAAAAAGAAGAAACACGAAAACACAACACACTGCAACTAGTAATAAACGCTGTTCACTATACATGATCGCTCCGCAGTAGCCTATGCTGCAAGCATTCTTATTCGTACCGCTGCTTGATCGAGACTGCATCTACCGTCAACTGTCCTTATATCAACTTATGGATGGCTCACATAATTGAAGAGGTGAATTACAAATGACAAGTTATGAGAACAATGACAGAAACTGATAAAATAAATTCTACACCCTTAGCTTCTGCATGTAATTTTTTCAAACGGAACTAAGACAACGCTTAGGAGAGTGTGTTAAACAAACTTACACAGTTTGGCTATATATAGGTTTGAAAAGGATAAATTGAAACGTGAGTAAAAGCAAGTTAAAAAAAAAAAAAAAAAGGACTTAGGACACTTTGGAGTCCACCTCTTCAATTATTGTTCGTACATTCATGTATTCTAATCATGGAATTGGTCCAATGGAATTAGTAGCAGGACACAAATATTTTCAAATTAGGAAAGGAGACTTTCACGAAGTGGAAAATGTCGGTTATCAATTAAAACCAAAGATTCTTGCGACGCAAAAATAGTAACTTAGACGTCAATGTTTGTTTTTGGATTTTATATCTGTAGTGTACTATGCTTTACAGGTGAACTATTTTAGTTACCATACTTAAACTGTGAAGAGTTATGTAGTACCTGAACGGGCTTGTACGAGATCCCATGCAAGGAAATGAATGCTTTCAAACACACTGGTATTTCGTCCATGTCGTTAGATTTTAACACCCTTAGCTTATAAGAATACTTCCTATAATGTAATTTAGCTGCTGCAAAGGAATATTTCAGAAGTGTTCCTAATAAGGGAAAGTAACACTATAATTTCAACAGTCATAGCTGCTGCAAAGGAATATTTCAGAAGTGTTCCTCATAAGGGAAAATAAGACTATAATTTCAACAGTCAATGAACTTTTGTTTTTTATGTGAATTTATTTTTTATGACTGTACCTAATGTCCCTTTATTACGTTATGCATTACTTGTATCAAAGCACGTAGAGCATATTAATATTTTTCCCTTAATAATTTATGTTCATTAAAGGCTTGATTTAAATAGCTATTAGGCTATATTATAACAATTTATTTGGTTTTCTTCTTTAACTCGATCATTCAATCTCTTCTCTTATATATTACATTACTCTAAAAGTTATTAAGTTAATTAATAGCCTATCGTAAATTGTATGCATTAAATAACATCGACTCTATGACTACATCATAACAAAGTACTAACACAGTCTACTATATACAGTCACGAAGTTTGGGATGATTTTTTGCCAAGGAGTTGCATTTCTCGCGATAGTTGCTAGCCGCTTGGAGCGTTGTGAGTACTAGGAACAATAGACTGTGTCACTGTCATCGTGATCTAATACAGGCCGTAAGGCAGACCATGTGACTCACTTAACCCGATCACGAAAGGCGGAGTTTCAACCATATAAATTAATTGGAATGCATAAAGAGTAACATATATTTCTCTAAAATGTAGTGTAATTGCATTAATAAAATTTAAAACAATGATTAGGGGACACTTCAGACATAATTCCTTGCTATTTAAGGTGTAATATTATTTTTGGTGTGAAAATTATGTTGTTCGTATGTGTAATACCTGCCTTTATTTCGATTAAATATTGCGAAATTCTTGTACATTCATTTATGCACGATTCAATAATTTTCAGTTGCACCGCACGAATATTTAGATATGTTGAAATTATAGGTTATGTTTACTGTACCAGTTGCCCCTTTCTAATTTTAGTGGTCTCCAATGCCCTGCCACTACATATGTCTCTTATGTCATATGGATATTATAGGTTATGTTTACTATATTTAACTTATATTCGCAATTATACATTGTAATTAAACATAATGTCATGTATGACACCCGTCACATTCTATTTGTCTGTATTTTAATACCACAATAAATTGAATACTGAATTATTGTATTTATCTACTACCTAAGAGACGAAGTAACACAATCGTACGTACACTAATTTCATATGAGTGGTATGGTAAATTTTCTGTCTACAATTAAGGAAGGTAGATGTGGTAAATTAAAATCATAATATAAATTCGTTTCTTCTTCTTCTTCTTCTTCTTCTTTGGCACTACGGCCCTTGTAGTCTAGCCTTGGCCTCCCTTAGGATCTTGGTAAATTCGTTTCTATTGAACCTCAAAATAGCTTCTATTCTAAACTTAAAATGTTGATGCGAACAGATTATGTTAACATGTAAAATTCTCTTCACATTAAAATAACACAGTTTTGTAATTATTTCTGCAACATATTATGCAACAAGAATTAAACGGAACTTATGGACACATTACACTAAATAAATCTTAGCAATGATACGCAATAAAGTTATAATATTTCACTGAGCTCCATACACTGAAATAGAAAACCCGAACATACATTACGGCCTGGTCTAGATCGAAAAGGCATTGACTGTGCCGTATTTCGCTTTGTTGGGAAAAGTTGTGTAAACTATGAAATGTTCGTTTTCGGTTGTAATAACTGTAAATGGCTAAAATGCAATAATTTGAATAATAATATGGGACAAGGAGACGTTTGTGGTACTATAAATATTGTAAGAAAAAGAGTTCATAGTTATCCTTCTTTCGAAAGATCCAGGAAGGTGAGTTTATAAAATATAATATATACTTTATGAAAATAATATATAAACCTTATGCATTTCACATTTCAATAGTGGAAGGAAGGTGTTAATTTTTTCAAAAGAATACAATATCGAAAATACAATACATTTTATCGTCTGCTGGGGAAAGGGTTTGTGATGAGGCGATAGTAGAGCGATCCTGGTGGTGAGCAACTATCTATGTTTGCATATTTAGTAAATATTGAGCTTCGTGACTGTATATATTAGACTGTGGTACTAATACATTGCAAACTCTTTGCTCTTTGCTACGAGTTACTACAGGAGTAGGAGGGTAGTCTGCTGGGAAAAGGGTATGTGATGAGGCGATAGTAGAGCGATCCTGGTGGTGAGCAACTATCTATGTTTGCATATTTAGTAAGTATTGAGCTTCGTGACTATATATATATTAGACTGTGGTACTAATGCATTGCAAACTCTTTGCTCTTTGCTACGAGTTACTACAGGAATAGGAGGGTAGTAGAGTAGGGGACAACTCCTTGGTTGCCACTCCTTCCTCCGCGCAAGAAAAGCACAAGATACATCATGCGCTCGAATGCTTATTCATCCTCCTTGCCGTGCAGTCCTCATATAATGCAGATATTAATGTATAGCCTATGGCAGCCATCGGAAAATTTGTACTAACTGGACCCAAGCCGCAATATGTATGAAATGGGTCTAAGGGTTTTCGCCACCCGAAATTTCGTCACAGGTATGAATACACACATTGATTTAATCATAGTATGCATGGTCACACTGTGTGTTTCGGTCACGTTGGAGAAGTAGTCACATTGTAAAATAGTCACAATGGTGGCTTTCATCACGGGAAAATTGAACACAGGCATAGATGGTCACAGATAATCATTTGTATTCTTTCAGCGTGGGTTGTACAACTTAATAACTAAAAATTTCTAGCAATATTTTACCCCATCGCTAGCAGATAACCGAGAATATCGTCACTGTTCTTATAATTCTCATAGCTTTTCACAATCCTAGAAATCCTGGCATCTGTATTAAGATACTTTCTCTACTTCTTGGTGGGTGAGAAGCCGGACTGCAATCTTTCGATGTCTCGATCAATTACCACTACTTCATTCCGTAGCTGTTGAAGAACATGAAAAAATGAAGGGTTGGTTTTCCCATCAAGGTATTAATTCTCCTATGCCATGCTTCGCAAGTATTAGTTGTTCTCGGTAAATTATGAAGAGTACATTGACAACAGTTTCAGATATTTGGAGGGAAAACTGATTGTTGGTGTCGTTTACCACCTCTATGACCACTTATATAGGCCTAGTTATCTCCAACATAGCTGAGGATTACAGACAATAAATCATCTACATTTTCTATCACCAGATCAAAAGCTTCTAAAATATCGTCCTCTGGAACGAAAGCCAATGCCAATAAGGAGTGGAACTGTGTTCTTAGTTGTTCATTTTCTTCCCTGCGATTTTTCTCAGATAGTCCTTCTAACTGTATGCATGAAGTACTAAGTGTCGAAAATGTAATGTGTGACGATGAGGCCTGTGTCGAAAATGTAAAGTGTGACGAAAATTCTGCATGTCAAACGTTTATGACGAAAACGCCGGATCCCATATGAAATAATATCAATCGAGGAGTATAGAGCACTCCGTTCGAATCCCAGTGGCGTACTGTCATCACAGGGATCTAACGTAGACTACACCTTAATGATTTATAGAAGGACGCATTATTTCACCTTAATTTTTACTGTGCCACAACAAGCAAGGAAAATACATCACAATTTGCCACTCTTAATACAACTCATAAATTTTCGTCTGTTAGCCACGATTTTTGTTTAGATTTTACAAGTTTCATTCAGAAAATAATAATTATTAATTTGATTATTGATTTATATATGCATTTGCTTATTTACTTATTCATATGTTTATTTATTCATTTTACATATTTATGCATTTATTCATTCACTCACTCACGCATTTTTTATTTACTTATGCAGTTATAAATTTAAATTTATTTATTTACTTATGTATTTGTTTATTAATTTGTGTATTTATTGATTCACTCACTCATTCGTTTTCTATTTACTTATGTAGTTATGGACTTGTTTATTTATTTACTTATGTATGTACGTATTTATTTATTTATTTCTCTATAATTTTTTAAAGGGTAGATATATGCTTGTACACACCGGTGGAGTAACGGTTAGCGCGTCTGGCCGCGAAACCAGGTGGCCCGGGTTCGAATCCCGGTCGGGGCAAGTTACCTGGTTGAGGTTTTTTCCGGGGTTTTCCATCAACCCAATACGAGCAAATGCTGGGTAACTTTCGGTGCTGTACCCCGGACTCATTTCACCGGCATTATCACCTTCATTTCATTCAGACGCTAAATAACCTAGATGTTGATACAGCGTCGTAAAATAATCCAATAAAATAAAAAAATAAATGAAAACCGGAACTATGCATGTCGTTCAGAAACACATGAAGGGGCAAATCGCAAGCAAATAGAAATGGAGATAGTATGTACACTCGCAGGCGGAGATAGAACAATTTCCTTAGGAGTGGCAGAATAGGATGATGAAATTATGGTACAGCCGCTCGGTCCTGACGTTTCGCGCGGTAAGAGAAGCGAGAAGGAGAGAGACGCCAACATTGCCAACCTGTGGCGTTTTGAAGTTGTGAACAGAAGCTCGAAATCCCGCCATTGGTCCCTATCCTGAGCAAGATTAATCCAGTCTCCACCATCATATCCCACCTCCCGCAAATCCATTTCAATATTATCCTCCCATCTACGTCTCGGTCTACCCATAGGTCTTTTCCCTCCAGCCTCCCAACTAACACTCTATATGCATTTCTGGCTTCGCCCATACGTGCTACATGCCCTGCCCATCTCAAACGTCTGGATTTAATGTAACTTTCTCCATTCTCCTGTAACTTCATTCCTCTTAGCCCCAAATTTTCCTAAGAACCTTATTCTCAAACACCCTTAACCTATGTTACTCTCTCAAAGTGAGAGTCCAAGTTTCACAACCATAAAGAACAACCGATAATATAACTGTTTTATAAATTCTAACTTTCAGATTTTTTCACAGCAGACTGGATGATAACAGGCATTTCCCATATTTATTCTGTGTTTAGTTTCCTCCCGGGTATCAAATATATTTGTTACTGTTGCTTTCAGGTATTTGAATTTTTCCACTCTTCAAAGGATAAATTTCCAGTTTTTATATTTCCATTTCGTACAATATTCTTGTCACGAGACATAATCATATACTTTTTCTTTTCGGGATTTTCTTCCAAATGAAACTATTCTGATACATTTTAACGTAAAAAAAACTGGCTCAGCTTCATGTAATGTTTTTAAATACTGAGTTTGCTACTAATTTCCGTCCATCATAAGAAAAAAGCAACGTAAATAGAAGCACACGTTTAGAAGTATTATGATTGGTGCCTAACCGCATCACCTACAATGCTCTCGAAGAAAATATTTTTCTTTTGTTTAGCGTCTTTCGTCTCTGTTCTCATACAGATATATACATTTAAAACGTATGTGACACGGAAATAAAAATCTTACACAATGTTTGATTCACTGATATAATTGTAACAAATAATACGAATTCTGTGTATTTGCATTTTCCCGCACTTTTAACAGATAGTTCGCACGACAGTTTGCAATAGTATCGGTAGTGCACCACGTGTTGTATCGCTTTTTTTGGAATACTGCGTGATTTTGGCTGATCCAGTCGCAGTGACAGTGGCAGGACCGAGTGGTATTATCAAACATTCTAAAGGTAAACCGTGAAGACGTGGGGGGGGAAGAGTAGTTGGACGTTCAAATTACGCGAGGTGCGGGAGCTTGTCCACGCTACCCAGGGTTGACATACGTACGACAATTTTGACTAATTGTACTAGGTCCGACCGCACTCTATGTCGTATGCAATTTTGTACGACTATTTCACTGAAGGAAAAAAATAATTGTGGGACTTATAATGCTAGTTTATAATTAACATAAAATTGACGGTTAATTCGTCCCTTTTAGACAAGTTTTCTTCATTTAGTATGTTCTGTACTAATATGAAAAAAAACTTGCTTTTAAGGGGGGGAAATGCTTTGAAAATCGATCTGGTAACTATCCTTGCCATGCAAGTCATAATTTGTCATCTTGAGCTCTGGGTTTCACGTACAATGCACAGTTATATCAAAGTAATACGAGTTTAATTTTATTAACTTCCTTGTTTGTTCGACAATGGAAATCTTTTATCAATTAAATAGTACCGCAGTAGCATTAATAAGTCTAAACGCGCCGACATTATAGAGGTGTCGGGTTTGAGTCGACTGTAGATGAATTCTGTAGTGCTCGGGAAAAGTGGCACGAATCAAAAATGTTAAATTTTACAGGAGAAGGAAAAACACCTGTCTTCACACTGGTTTATGTCGATTTGATTTTCTTCTGTGTGAATTATTTCAATGGGAGAAATATTTATGTCTCTTTTCCCAAGCGAGCAGATCTTCCGTAAGTTGTCAATAAATTAATAAAAAATATTTGTGGAAACTGACTTATGCCATTTTTCCCAAACATTGCAGAATTAATTTGATATAATTTTCAGCCGCCGCAGTATTCATACTAAAATAGGCCTATCTGCCGCCGCGCCGGCCAAAGATCAAATTTCTGTTGACTTTAAATATAACAAAGTTGTTTCTAACCAAGCGTCATCGTGCACACCTTACTGCGATGACAGTGTTGATGATGAAGAAATGGGTGGTGATTTGTTTCAATGCTGAATGCCATTGTGGATGTGAACCATAATTAGTAGTATTTTTAATTGGAATTAAAATTTACTGGTAGACATATCGATGGCTGAGAACCAGACTGTTCTAAGTCCAACCTTTTATAAGAAAGAAATATTTGTTTCATTGTGTTCCAGTTCTTGTCTGCATATACGAATCGAACAAAATTGTAAATATTCCTCTCCATAAGGTTGCTATGAAGCTATTCCAAATTGTTTCATGAAGCTTTAAATGTCAGAAGCTTAAAATAGCTCTCCTGAAAAAAAAAAGTCAAATGGCCTTGGAACAGTCTGGTTCTGGGCCATCGGTATATTATACAGTATATATGTATGTGCATGTATATATATATTTTTTTTGATTCCTTATCAACTGCGTAATGACAAAAAGGTGATAATGCCAGCGAAATGACTCCAGCGCCGAAAGTTACCCATCATTTGCTCTTAATGGGTTGTATATCTTTTGCATTGATTATTCCACAAACATCCCATTAATCTTTAACAGGATCCATTTTCCATTAAGGTGCATTCTTCTACGTAATTCATGTGAATTGTAACTGTGACCACTATTTTATATTATAACTTTACTATTGTTTATTGGTTATAAAATATGTATTATGATGCCAACTATAACCCTAATATACCTCAGGGTGAAATAGGGTTTATTAAATTGGATAATAAAAAAAGGGTTGAGGCAAAACCCGTAAACAATCTCAACCAGATAGCTCGTCTTATCCAAGATTTGAACTCCGGCCCGCTCGTTTTACAGTCAGACATGCTAACAATTACTACACAGCGGTGGACTACAAATATATTAGGAAGTTGCGAAATGTACGACAATTTTATGCTGAAGTACGAAAATTTTCATAAGTTAATACGACGGTTTCGATTCCTTTATCTGTCAACCCTGACGCTACCTTACAAGAGTTCATGGCCGAGGTGTGGCAACATATCAGACATGTGATTTCTGAAGAATAGCGGATGTGGGAACTCTATGTAAAACTGGACCATGTGGTGGAGTTTAATTATTAACATCGGAAACGACTCTTCTTGCAGTGATTCCGATAGTGATTCTGATTTGGGAGTAAGCCTTCTTCGTGAACTAGAACATCGGTAAGTTATAATTTTGTGACAAGCTTTCATTATATATTTATATCAGTAGAAGAGTTAAACAACAGGCAATGACGTGTGTGGTTGCAGGAGTGCGTGGGGCGGAGATATTGTTATAGGAATAAAATATTTCTTGTTACGGTATTAAATATCAAATTGAGTTTCCTACAATTTAATGCACTGTAATATTTCTCAAACGGAAACGAAATGTATAACGTCCAATACAAAGTAATAGAGATGGGTAAAAAAAAGCTGGAACAGTTTATTTGAAACTGTTTCACAATTGAAACTGTTTCGATACGAAACAGTTTCGTGATATAACCTGTTCCAACTGTTCCAAAGAGCGTTACACTGCTCCAGTGATGATTTTAACGTTCCACATGGTTCCAAGAGATAAACAGTTCAGTTTCTAAACAGTTTTCCTCTTCTTTGTTGTCTGCAAAGGCCATGTGTAGCGCGCAATCACTGACCTCCAATCGAAAGCAGATATAATATCGATGTTCCACACGGCCTTCGTACAACAGTAGCCTATGTAGGATCGCGGAATTTAATTGTACGAATCAAATTCCCTAATAAATCTGATATTAATTATTAACTGTCCATTGATGGAGAATATGTTCATGGTGCCTAACATAGTGTTAATTATTAATATACCGCGAAAAATATCTTGGGCTAATGTCATCGTTATTAAACTCTCCGAGGATTATATGCGTTATTTTTACTAAAATCGATTTATTTTGAATTGTAGTTATTTACTGTACCCTTAACAGTAACCTACGAAAACTATCTTTCGTTGTCATAATACAATGAACAGCTGATTTAAAGACGATTTAAGGGCCTTGAAACATGTTCCCGAAGCAGATGAGAGGTTGAAACAGTTGGAACACTTGGAACAGTTGGCACTGATGTTGTAAACATATTCTTATGAAACGGTTTCTTTGAAACTGTTATTTTGGAACAGTTTCGTTCATGAAACAGTTGCAGTCGAAACTGTTTCTTAAAAATAACAGTTTATCCCATCTCTAAAAAAGTAATAACTAGATTGACGTTGTAACTGACTGTACCGCATATAGTACCACTGCAGCAACCTACCGATCAGCAACAGGCTATCGCGGAAAGGTCTCGCAACCACGGATTACCGACGGAAGGAATGCGAATCAAACACTGCGATAAGGAAGAGCGGGCGAGAGGAAAGGTCACGAGATAACTTGAATGATATTCAAGAGTACAGTCGGAAGAGAAATGACATCGATAGAATCAGTCTTGCGTTGTGATAGTTACATTACGACTTTAGTTTGTTCCATTGCATATGAATGCGTGTCTTGTATCGCACGGTATTATTATTTAATTCGTAAATATATGTTGCGCGTTTAATTAGCTTTGAATTTTTCTCTTGCTACGTTCATTTCCACAACGATGTCCTCATTTGTTCATCTTCTATCGGCTCGCACCTCTCCCCCCTTGGCGTGCCTATCTACACACGTCAAAACAGACAGCAATACCACCATTGGTTTTCGGTAATCGTTTCTTGCACGAGCTATATCTCTGTTTACGTTGTTTTTTTTTTTGTTACGAGGGATTAGAGATTACAAGACTTGAGTTCCGGTACGCGCAGAAGAATTCCGGCGCATTATGCAATGCTGAGGAGACGCGACGGTTGGTTGTAATAGGAAACTTTAACCTGTGGTGCACTTTTATGTTCGAATGGTGCGCGCGTCTCTCCCAGCATTGCAAACTGCGACGGAATTGTTCTGCGCATACCAGAACCCATGTCTTGTAGTAGAAAACTACAAGTAATTAAAAGCATTGTGTGGAATCGAATCAGAGTGTTTCATGGCTAAAATTTAGTAGAATAGTTTCATTCACAGTAGAATTTCGATGCTCTCCTCACAACCTCAAAGCGCCATAGGTTGGCAACGCTAGTCTCTCTCCCCACTCCTCGTACCTCACGAAACAACAGAGTCGGACACCAGGCGGCTGTACTTCAGCTAATTCACAAATACGTCTTATTTTCATAAGCATAGACTTCAAGACGCACAAAAAAAATACAAATACATGCACATACACAAAGAAAAAATAAACATTCATTATGTCCTCTGAAACCTATACATTGCTTAGCGAAGTACAGCAAAATTCAGTTATATCGAATAAAATATTAACAAGACCCTAAGAGCTTTGTTTGAACTACAAAGCCGTGTCGTCACTGATTCCGTAGGATGCTTCACATTTGTCCACTTCGCCATATTTTAACACTTGTATCGTCACTAGTTGTAGGTTGAATGTCATCACTAGGGAGTAGATTCTTTAGCACTAAAAACGACAAAATATGCATGCACGTATGGGCTTAAAATATAGGATATATGCGCTAAAATAAAAAAAAATAACATTTTATTCTATGCTAACTACTTTTATTGGCGGTTTTTCTGATATACAGAATGTCAGAATCAAGCCATTCATATATTGTTTAGGCATCACGCACAACAGGACTAGGGGGGGACACAATACTTTTCTTCGTTGAAATTCTCTAATTCGCAGCACTTGTATTTTGGTTTAAGTAACAACTGCTAACAGCAGAAATATTAAGTAGACATAGATTCGGTGAACTGATTGATATACATCGTGTCCCGCTTAGAGGCATGGAGTAATAAATGCTCACCACTTAAAATCAGATGAAGATATCGTTGAGATTTACATCTGACAAGATAGAGAATCTGACGAAGTTTATGCAAAAAGTTTGAAAACAGCTGCACGCGTAACTTTCGTTTGTTTATGCGTAACTTTCATTTGCTTGTTGCTAGGTCACTAAAGCAAGCCTAGCGCCATTTTGTAGGAGAACACGTTATGAACACCACAACAGAAAGTTCTGTGTGTGTGTTATTCTTGCAGAAGAAAAAGCTGTTACGCGAGTTATTAGACCATTCTTCTTCGTAGAGTTTACAGTCACAGGAAATGTGTATCTGGACATGTTGCGCAACTTTGTTTTTGACCAACTTCTCCCAGGATCGGTTTTTCAGCAAAATGGGGCCCCACTCCGTTATCATCAACGGATGGACGAGTTCTTGCGTGAAAAATTCCCAGATAGGTGGATCGGAAGACGAAGACCCATTGCCTGACCACCCAGGTCACCCGATCTGACTCCTTGGACTTTTTTTTCTGGGACTTTGTGAAGGATGCTGTGTACCAAAAGGAGGCAGAGATAACACTTTGGAGGAACTGAGGCAACGCATCAGAAATGCAGCTGCGCTAGTGACTCCACAAAAATGTTACAGAACACTTGGTGGGAGGTTGACTACCATTTAGATGTCTGCAGAGCAACTCAAGGCACACACATCGAGTTGAATTGAGCATTCTTCGAAACTCGGAGTGTTTTTCATCAAGTTATGTAAAAAGGTATGTTAATAAACCATTATTTACACTTGAAATTATCACTTATTTCTCGATCCCTTAATTCATACGATGCGTCTGAGAAAAGAAAGAAACCTTTAAAATACGCGGATCTCTCGATAATAGTTCATAGCTTTTAGCTAGAGTATTGTGATCGTATGAATGTTTTCGACTGCCTGAGAGAGTTCGATACTCGTTCCTTCCTTTCGTACTTTTAATTTCGAACTTCGATTCCATGTGATTCTAGAATATTCTAATCAATACTACTTTAAAATAGAAATAAGCAATCCATAAGAACATCAGATGAACCAGAATGTCTCACTGCAATATCTAAAAGAGCACCAATTACACCGTCTGTAATCATTCACGGATTTAATATCTGAAACTCGTACAGCAAAAGTGAAAGATAGCGAGAGAAGAATCAAATATGAGATGGTGCAGCAAGCAAACTACTTCGACATCCTCGAACTCCATGCAGATTTCTATCCAGTGCAACAGTGCGATGCACGGTGCAACGAGGTAAAGAGTACTGCTGTGAGGTATCCAAATAGATCTTCTACGATTATTGCTGTAAGTCTTGGGGGCGGAACTAGACGGCGCAGTCTGAGCCGAAAGGTTACGCAGTTTAGCGGTCGATCTTTTTTTTTTTTGTTGTTGTTCTAACCTTCAGAATAGTGTTGTTTAGATAAATAAAAAATACGTTTGTTATGTTTGGTTAGGCTACATTAGATAAATAAAATCTTAGATTGGCATAACATGTAAAGATAATTGTGTGGTATCGATCACTGAACGGAGCTTAACTTTGTTTACTTTAAGTTTCACCCAACTTGTATATGTGAACGATTTTTTTTCTCTCCTCAAGTGTACAAAAACATAATTGCGGTCGAGTATTTCAGGTGCTAATTTAAACCATATTCTCAGGGTTTCTGTCAGTCGTACTACTGCTCCTGATATAACTGGTATCATCGCAAAAAATAACGAAAGAAATATCAATAGTCTACGTTTTATGTTAAGTGTTATGTTTCTATAAAAAAAACATTCAAGTCACCTCAACACACTTCCTGCCAGGTATTACTTAATAAAAACAAATTTGTAAATTATATGCGACCTACAGTTATTTATTTCACCGTCACGTATACAGTTTGCACAGACACCCCCTCAGTATTGTCTTGTTAATGCATATGCAAAATGCATTGCGCAGTACAGTGCACTCTGTGAAGCACTAAGGAGCTAAATTTCAAAACGTCTGTTGTCTACTCAATAACGAAAATGGGTTTTCTGTGTTCATGCATTCTTGAAATATAACTTTAGGTTTAAATGTCATGATTTGACTTCAGAACGCCCTATAAACCACTAAAATCTTGAGTTAAAGCCTAGATAATATATTCCCAGATTGCTCGGTATTATAGGCTTTGACGGTAACACCTATTGTCAGGTTTACTATGCTGCCATCTAGTTGTTACATAAGGAGTCACGTCATAACTCCCATATGAATTGCATTAGCGACTGTACTGCCATCTCGTGTTCGTTTACCGCGGACGGGTGGCGATCCTGGCGGTTGTTCTCTTCAAAGTGCAACCGATTTTAACATAGAGATGAGCAATCTATATGTGATCTGAGGTTAAAGGTAAACATTGGAGTAAAATTGACTCCTGTAAACAACTAAAACTGCGACAAGATATTAGTTCCAGCTTTGGAATAAAAGAGTTTCATACTCCAATTTCATTCTAAATGCATCCAACCTATTTTGGTTTCATAATGTCTCTTGTCTAGCTGATAAGAAATTTTAAGCCTAGAAATGTTTTCGTTACTTCCCAAAAAGTTATGGGGATGGGCAAACGTCGTTTTGAAAATAAGCTCCTCATATGGTCTGTTACAGTCTGAATCCAATTTTCTTCTTCGTCTACCCAAGTTTTCACGTTCTCATGGTAGTGTCACTAGGGGTGACATATTCAAAATATATTGAAATAAATTAATAAATTAAGTTAAAATTCTGGGCTGTCTGTTCTTTAAAGATACTGTACGTTGCTTATACTGCACGAAACAAAGCAAATAAATTGATTTCAACGATTCGATATAACATACGTATTAAAAAAACAATGTTATAGGAACTACAACAAGATAAAAAAAATGTCGATAGAACATTATCCAAGATTGCAATAAACGTTGGAAAGGTGAGAGAAAATAAACAATTAACATAACTGATTGACATCACGTGTTAAACATAAATTTATACGAAGAGTTCCGCGCCGTGGCGTCGTGGTCTAAGGCCTCCTCTCTAGGACTCGCGTAACGGAATGCGCGCTGGTTCGAGTCCTCATGAGGGAAGAAATTTTCTCATAAACTTTCAGCCAGAGTATTGGACCGGTGCCCACCCAGCATCGTGATGCACTTTGGGAGCTATGACAGGTAGCAAAAATCCGGTTTCGCAAACCAGTTACAACGGCTGGGGGGATCATCGTGCTAACCACAGGATACCTCCATTCTGGTTGGATGATCGTCCAACTCTACTTCGGCATGTGAACGTGAGGCCATCAGCCGGCTGGTCGGTCTGGGCCCTTCATGGGCCGTAGCGCCACGGATTTAGCCTACTTTACTTTATCATACGAAGACTAAAAGTCGTAACATTCATGTTTTGATGTCAGTAAACTTTATACCCAACCGTGATTACGCCTACGAAACCATTAAATACTTCCCACATGTCTCGACTGTTATTTAGGCTGCCTAAGCAAAAATGAACGACTTATCGTCGGCTGGCGATCAAAACCTCGTAACTCCAAAATTGAAAATTTTACAGGAGAAAGAAATAATGTTGCTGTGACCATGTTTTTAAAGCAAAATCGATGTAGTTTTGAATTTAGCAACCGAAATGTGATACATTAAATGTACGATAACAGTATATACTGTAAGTTATATACATTTGTGTGTGGTGGAGTTACGGGTTTTTGTTACTGGTTAGGACTTTGGATTTACGTGGTTTTTACTAAATGAACATACTTCTTTCGTATACTCTATGTTCTTTTAAGTGATCTCAATAGTTTTTCACAACTACATGGATGCCAAATTAGTAAGCGACTACACTTAAGTGGAATACAGGCATGTTTGTAAATTTTATGACAAATTTAACGACGAAAAAAATTAATACAAACTTTACAGATAACCATTATACAAACTGTTAAAAAATTAACATAAACGATGTAAAGACAATTTTAATTTTTAATTTCCCAATTTTATAAATATTTCTGTTGTTCGTTGTGTTGGGATTTATACAAAATTATATACTTTCCACTAAACTGGAAGAAAGTGTCTGCTGACTTTTTGCAGGAAGTCGTAGAATACATTGAAATCATGGGGCATAATTTTATTTATTTACTGCAAGTAGGTGAGAATTTGCATAAAGCTGTGGTAAAGACACATTTTCTCTGTTCTTTGGCATCCTTTTAGAAATAATGTTCCATGCACAATTCAAGTTCAATTTGTATTCAATAATTATTCCCGAATTGTCGGCGACAGTTGGGTCTCCTGCTTTTGAAATAAGTCCAATGGAGAAGTGCCTCGAAACTTTACTACATACTTTAAAGAAGTCATGGTGAAGATATTACATATGTATGGCTAATTTTTTGTCTGGCAGTTTTGCATGCTTCAACATATACTGTAGGTGTGTAAATTTACCAGTTGCTTAATTTTCTTTCTATTGTAGAGTGAACAGAATCACACTTCATTTGATTGTAACCTATCTCAAGAAGCTCCCGAACAATTCTCATGGTTAAGGCGATTAAATCATTAAAAAAATACTATTTCTGTTTTGTTAAGTACATTCATCACTATACAAAATTACTTCATCTTCAGGTACTTTTTTGTAAATAAAACTCAGTATTACACTGGTAAATTAATAAGAATTTAGTCTATCTTCAGCTCATGCCATCGATAACAAAATACATCTTTTCATTGTGAATCAAACAGCGTAAAGTTATGCAGTTTCAGTTTCGTCTTAATGGTACAGAGCTGAGTCATTGAGAGATAAGCACAGAAGTACAGTAGCGTGCAAATTAATCCGAACACGACATATTTTTATATTTTCTGTCATTGTTGGCCTCACAGCTGCTCATACCGCTTTAATTGACATCTGTAGCACATGTAATTCCATTGTTGAAGGTCTGTCATTTTTTTTTATAATATGTGACATTTTTCCTGTCGTTTTCCACTCATGCGCATTTCAGTTGTGTTGAAGACTTAATACTGCAATCCTGTGTACATTCTGTCGTCTTCACAAATGGATACAATTACACGAAAACGGTCTAAAATTATAACATTAGCAGAGCATTCTTCTATGACACAGAGGAAAATTGCTGCAGAATGTCACATCGGTCTGGCTACTGTTAATTCGATCATAAAACGATACAGGGAGACTGGATCCATCACACCCCAGAAAAAGGGAAACTGTGGCCGGAAAGGGAAGACTTCACCTGCAGATGATCGTTTAATTGTCAGGAAAAGTAAATTAAATCCTAGACTAACTGCTGTCGACTTAACCCGCGAGTTAATGGCTACCACTGGGGCGAATATTCACGTCACAACAGTGCGGCGTAGGCTTTTGAAAGCTGGACGAAGGGCTCGTAAGCCTATTAAGAAGCAACTGCTAACCCCTGTTATGTGCAAAAAAACACTTAATGTGGGCAAAATTACATCAACACTGGACAGTGAATGACTGGAAGAATGTACTTTTTTCCGATGAGTCTCATTTCGAGGTCCACGGCCACCGTATTTCTTACGTACGGAAAGGATCCGAAAAAGTAACGGCAGCTCATCTCCAACAAGCACCCAAATACCCCCCTAAAGTAATGTTTTGGGGTTGTTTTACACATGAAGGGGCCTGGAGCATTAATACCTATCAAGGGAATGATGAATTCTGACAAATATATTCACTTATTGCAAACCAGAATCGTACCCCAGCTGCAAAAATCATTTCCGGATGGCAGAGGTGTGTTCTAACAAGACCTGGCACCATGCCATACGTCTCGAAAAACTACAGAATTCTTCAACAAGAAGAATATTCAGGTACTCCCCTGACCAGGCAACTCACCCGATATCAACCCCATTGAGAAATTGTGGTTAATTTCCAAAGAAGAATGCAAAAAATGGATTGTTCTACAAAGGAGAAGATGATTTCTGCCATTGGTGTATGGTTTCGCGATGAAGAAATGAAGAATATTTGTGGGAAATTAGTGTAATCCATGCCACATCGTCTCAGAGCTGTTATTAGGAACAAGGGAGGCCACATAGATTACTGAGGTATGTCTTAGATCCTTTTTTTTATCCCGTTTGAGTGTTTTTGCATAAGTAATTACGTTGTTCGGATTAATTTGCACGCTACTGTACATCCTGCAAGTCAATAGTCAGTGCTCTTTTAGTGTCTTTTTTTGTCTGCTTCCTTAGACTTTCTTGCTTCATATTTTATAAGAATATGATACTAATATTTTTCATCATCGACATTTCCTGCATCACGAAAGCAGCACAAATGACAGTGTTGTCTTTTTTAGGTGAAAATAGACTTAAATTTTGTTCCTCAATCACATACCTACATAAATATATTTATTGAGGACTGTGATTTTTTTATGTATAGAATGTCTCATATTCTTTGTAGAGGGCAGCTTTACTCTGCCAATTTTGTTCAAAATATATTTTTCTGGAAGTAGTTTGGTAATGATAGAACTCCAATTTAGGCAGCTCAGAAAAAGAAGAGAAGTATTCATTCTTAAGTCATTACCTTTCTTTTACTATTAACAGCTTCTTTGGTTTGATGGTAGATTTAGAGTTAGCTTAGGTCCCATTTCTTACAGACACATTCCCCTATGGAAAATGTGTTAAGAAACGTGGTTTTGCAGACTTTCTGTGTTTCACTGCCAATGAAAAATAATTGGGCATAGTATAAAATCGATTTGATTATTTTGAATCTCTCCTTCGACGCTGAACTGGAATACAATCTACAAGCCCTATTACAAACATCTTTTTTCCTCCCATGACAGATTAGTCCAGAAATTATCGAAAATTGTCTTTTGTTGATTTTCTTAAATTATTTTACAAAACCTACTTTTTGCATTACACGAATGCATCTTTCTACTTCATATCTCCATTTTTCTGCCTCATCTTTCACCAGCTCCATGTGATCTAGTTCTTTCATTCGTTGTTTCTTGTTGACTATCAGTTTCCATTAGCCGCATCCTGATTTCTTATATATTAAGTTCTGCCACTTTATTGTTAATAGTAAATGAAAAAAAAATAATATTGTTTAATTACCATTTCAACAAACCATAACAAAATAATGTATACTGTACCAGTGCAGCAACAATTAATTTCAAGTGTCACTCACTTCGTCCATTTATCTTCCCTCCATTTTCGTTTTCTGATTCACCTTCGTTCTAAATGCTATTATTTTTGGCATATAGTGTTCATCACTACTGTCAGTGGATTCCTCTTCACTGCTCTTATCAGCCTTAGTATTACTACTGAGTTGAACAGAGGTACTGGATATTCTGATGCCTGTAACAGGATTTTTTGCAATACTTCCACAGAGTGCAGACTAATTTCTAAAGTGTTATGTTCTGTAACACCGAAGTTTACAGCGGAACCATAATAATGGTGTTTAATATTTATCTTGTTCTAAATAAAAATAATGTAATTAGAGCATTTAATTATCATTCATTCATTTATTATTTAATTTTATTTATTTATTCATCTTTTAGGCCTAATAAAACGTCATTTCAGTTCCCTTTATTCTGCGTATTATTTCCATACACTGCAGGCACAATTTCTGAACTGTTGTGTTCTGTAACACCGAAGTTTGCAGCAGATTATTGTCATACTGATCACTAGACAGAGTACAGTATTTTTAACGTAGCATCAGTCGCAATGCCTCGTATGTCAGTTTCAGTCTGCCAATGATCAATCAGCATGGTATTTAAAACATCGTAATATCCCACCCAATGGAGTTCCGAGCTTTTGAGTCTGAGATTAAGAGCAGTGGAAACCTCGTGATTCCAGTCTACTGGAGATCCGAGGTTTTGAGTCTGAGCTTAAATGCTAAGGAGATACGAGATCTTTGTAATTGGTCAGTAGATGGCTTCTGTAATATTTGGAGTCACAATGCTTTAATAGAACATGGGAAATGTTATTTGTTGTCAGGTTATGGCAAAAAACCGATTTTACTTGTAAATGGAGTTACGAGGTTTTGATCGCCGACCGACGTTATGTCAGACACTCTGTAAAGATACGCAATTAAAATTTGGAGCAAGTATTGATGAGAATTCACCTGTATGCAGGAAATAATTTCGCACGACTGTCCACAAGTAGCATATATATATATATATATATATATATATATATATATATATATATATATAGGGGGACTCTTGTTTACTAGATATCCGCAGTATGTTGTAAGCGAAACACAATAAGGGAGCTCCTAATTTTATTTCCGTATCTGTACATAAGAAATTTAAGATACCATCAGTTGTTAAAGTTGCGTGTTCTTCAACCCACTGCTTAACGCTAGAATGCTATCGTCACTGAGTGGTACGGTATTGCTGTTGATACTTAAAAATGACACAATGGGCGAAAAAAGTGTTTTTGATCTCTATATTTGTTTCAGAATATAATTTCTATTAAAATATAAAATCATATAGATCGAACTACAAGAAAATATTTCTGAACATGATTTTGATTTATTTTCTTTAGTTTTATGTTTTTTTTTTTTTTGTTTCTAATTTCTATTTATATCAAAATTAGTGTACAGCAAATAAAAAACCATATAAATCTAACTACAAGAAAATATTCCTGAATGCAGTTTTATTGTTTTCCTTAGTTTTATTTGGTTTGACTTTGAGTAATTTGTATTTACACAAAAATCAACGGATTGTTATGAATCTTGGGAGGCCTACTAGTGGCAGCGCCAGCGTCCACCTATCTACAAACATGTTTGATACAACATATTGTAGTGAGCGTTATAGTGCTACTATGTTTAACTTATCAACTACATTTGATTTTATGATAAGGATAGGCGAGGGTTCCGTATAGGCTAGCTTCTGTCTGAGGTATTTCAATTCACTGCGGGCTAAAGCAAGGAGATGCACAATCACCATTACTTTTTAACTTCGCTCTAGAATATGCCATTACTGTACTCCAACCACGAGAAAGTTTCCAGGGAATGAGACGGAGGGGGGTGATGCTGTGAATGAATGTTGATGTCATAAGATTTCATAAGGTCATAGACGTGGGTACTCGTATCTCTATTGGCTATCTCTCAAAGCACAAACGATTACACTGATGTACACATTTTTATACTACCCTAGTTACAAAATTACATCACGGTTAATTTCCTGGTCTTTTAATCCCTCCATAAAGGAAATAACATATGCAGGAGAGCGCATGATTTTTAAACTGACGTTATAACGGTAATATTATCTACCTACTTCGCTCCAATAGATGACGCAATAGTAAGCACACTCCTTTCACGGTTTATCTCCTGGTTGGAGAACAGTAGGGAAGTTTAGGATAAGAGAGAGGGTTTGGAATTGAACGGGTTACATCAGCTTCGTGTCTATGCGGTTGACGTGAATATGTTAGGAGAAAATCCGCAAACGATTAGGGGAAACACGGAAATTTTACTTGAAGCAAGTAAAACGATAGGTTTGAAAGTAAACCCCGAAAAGACGAAGTATATGATTATGTCTCGTGACCAGAATATTGTACGAGATGGAAATATAAAGATTCGATATTTATCCTTCGAAGAGGGGGAAAAATTAAAATATCTTGGAGCAACAGTAACAATTATAAAAGACACTCGGGAGGAAATTAAACGCAGAATAAATATGGGAAATGCCTGTTATTATTCGGTTGAGAAGCTTTTGTCACCTAGTCTACTGTCAAAAAATCTGAAAGTTAGAATTTATAAAACAGTTATAATATTATCGGTTGTTTCGTATGGTTGTGAAACTTAGACTCTCACTTTGAGAGAGGAACAGAGATTAATGATGTCTGAGAATAAGGTTCTTAGGAAAATATTTGGGGATAAGAGGGATGAAGTTAGAGGAGAATGGAGAAAGTTACACAACGCAGAACTGCACGCATTGCATCCCTCACCTGACAATTAGGAACATTAAATCCAGACGTATGAGATGGGCAGGGGATGTAGCACGCATGGGGGAATCCAGAAATGCATATAGAGTGTTAGTTGGAAGGCCGGAGGGAAAAAGAGCTTTGGAGAGGCCGAGACGTAGATGGAAGGATAATATTAAAATAGATTTGAGGGAGGTGGGATATGATGATAGAGATTGCATTAATCTTACTCAGGATAGGGACTGATTGTGGGCTTATGTGAGGGAGGCAATGACCTTCGGGTTCCTTAAAAGTCATTTGTGAGCAAGTAAATGATAGGCGAGAGCAGCGCAGGCAGGAAGAAAAACGTTATCCCATAGGGGAATTGTAGGAAATTTGGCTTAAAAATTCGATTGCAGTTTTATTACTGGATTTTCAGCATAGAAATTCGCTACAGATTCAGCTGGAGGTGTACTGGTTGAATTTCGTACACTTTCTTTTCTTTTCTTCTGTAGCTGAATGCGTGGTGAGTTTCCCATTTCCTTCCTTCTTTTTCTTCTTTCTTCATTCGCTTGTCTGCAACAATTATTCTCAATCTCTCCTGCTGCATCTTCCCTTAATTTTCTCCTTGAGCGACAACTTCATCCCGATATGTATTGTGAAGCCTTGTCACTGCCACTAACTTCATCTTCTACTCTACATTGCCTTGAACACCAACATCTGAACTTTCATCTATAATTTGCATAATACTGTCAGGATCATCACGTAAATTTCATCCAGTGTTACTTTGTCAGATAAAACAGATTTCTAAGCAAATAAATAAACTGCACTGCCAGAAAATTTTCTATTAATACTTTTGAAATACGGGGAAGGAAACTGGCCACTCTACCCCATTACCTCCTGGCCTAGTTCTCTCATAAGCGGTGATACGTTAATATTACTTGTGAGGTTCAGACCTGTCTTTGGACAGTTGACTGCACAACAACAAACCACTGATACGTAACTCAGACGTACACTTCCTAATATATCTAATTATAACATAGCTAAGCGTGTAAGTTGTAACTTGCTGTCACAAATGACAATCAGCAACTGACAGATGGAGGCATAGCTAGAAGAAGGGGCTAGTTTGGCGGGAAATGTAGTCAGGCATTTGATTTTTACACCGTTTCAAAGATAAATTTCCAATTTTTATATTTCCTTTTCGTACTATTTTATGGTAACGAGACGTAATCATACAGTATACTTTGTCTTCGGGATTTGCTTCCAATTCTATTACATTACTTGTTTCAAGAATATTTCCCGTGGGAATAAAACATACAAATATTCTAAATACATTATGAAGAAAATAAGTGTGGATTGGAAAGACGGGAGTATATTCAGTAACCTACATATGAAACAACGAGTCAAAGTCAGCATACGAGAAAAAGTGTCTGAAGGAAGTGAAATAGGGAGAGGTATATGACAAGGATGTCCTTCATCATCTACCCTGTTCAACATCTACTTGCAGGATTTGGTGAAGAAATCGTTTTCAGAACATGGGGGGTAAAATTAGGAGGAAGAAGAATAAAATCCATAATATTTGCTAATTATATGGCGTTGTTAGCAGGAGATGAGACAGTACTAAGGGATATGCTACTGGAGCTAAATGAGAGCTGTGAGCAGTATTGCCACGACCTTCTCACGAAAATCAAGAGAAAATCGTAGGAAAAAAGAGGAGATTACAGTAGATTAATTAAACATGAACTTCCTCTTTGTATTATAATATTAATTACAAAACAGTGTAGGCCTACTGTAACAAAGATGATACTGTTGTATTACTATATAGCACATCCATAATCAATGACATGGAACAATTTTCCTGAATATAATTACTGTCGTCCCGCGACGTGGCGTCGTGGTCTAAGGCATCCTGCCTAGGACTCGCGTTACGGAATGCGCGCTGGTTCGAGTCCTCATGGGGGAAGAAATTTTCTCATGAAATTCCGACCAGTGTATGGGACCGGTGCCCACCCATCATCGTGATGCACTTGGGGAGCTACGATAGGTACCGAAATCCGGTTGCGAATGCCAGCTATAACGGCTTTGGGGGATCATCGTGCTAACCACACGATAACTCCATTCTGGTTAGATGATCGTCCACCTCTGCTTCGGCATGTGGGCGTGAGACCAGCAGCCGGCTGGTCGGTCTAGGCCCTTCACGGGCTGTAGCGCCACGGATTATTTATAATTACTGTCTTCTCTATTCAGCGTGCGTAACTAAGTCAAGCAATTTTGTTTTCACACAGTAATGTCTTATTGACAATGTTTCGTATTAAAATATATTAATTAGGAATTTTTCGTGTATTCACAAAAGATTTTCGATACAACGAGATTTATTTTAAAAGCGATATTAAATACAGTACTGCATTAGCTGCGACTATAACAGACGAAAAATTATCCCCTTTCTTGCTTTTACATAACTATCCTTTAAACTGTTCATCATTTTCCCACTCTAATTTATAATATTCTGGGAGTATTTACTTTTCTTTCTTGCTGGGACATTTTCACTAATTTTAAAAGATCACTGTGCAAGATTATGTAACACACAAATGCCATTACCTACACTTCACTCTCTCACTGTTTCACGTGCACACAATCAGAAACAAACTTAACTACTGAATAAGTTTCGATCTTCCTCTGTTACCCGAGTCCCCAAAATAATAATGAAATAACTTAATTCTGCCGTCGATTTGCAAAAGGGGATAGTCCAAAATAACAACATATGAATATTTTAATTTAACTTATAGTTTTTGCGATTTTCAACATTTGTTACTTTCGACAAGTCTCCTTTTGCAAATTGACGACAGTTATCACATGCTTATGTTGCATGAAGATTGTGTGTGTGTGTGTGTGTGTGTGTGTGTGTGTGTGTGTGTGTGTGTGTGTGTGTGTGTGTGAGGAAGAGGGTGTGCATCATTTCGTGGTAAGGTTTCAAACATTCGTTCTCTATCATTCTGTAATTATGTTTAGACTATCGAGTGGATTGGAGAAACCCATAACTCTGAGCCATGTGTATAAAACATGGTCTTTGTCTGCTGTGTGCTGACATCATAATCCGCCGCTGGTCTCCAGGCGAGAGGCGACTCCTTGCTTCTTGAAAGCATCATTGTGGCGAAATATTATGATCAGGGAGACAAATGAAAACATTGACTTGTGTATAAGATGAAAAAATAACACATGACATAATATATGTGTACTAGAGTAATGAGTTGAAAATCCGGGCATAGAACTAGGGGACTGCAGCGTGCCAAAAAGGTAGGAGAAATTCGGACAAAAGAGTCAGTAATGCAGTAGATTCAATGGAAAAACACTAAAACTCCTGCTAAATCATTAGCTGTGAGCAGTATGAGATGAAGATAAATGCAAACAAGACGAAGACCATTGTTATCGGAAGAAAAATAAAGAAGGTAAACTTGCGAAATCTAAATGAGGCAGTAGAGCAAGTGGACAGCTTCAAATACTTGGGGTGTACTATAAGCAGTAACATGAGCTGCTGCCAGGAAGTCAAAAGGAATATAGCACTGGCAAAGGAAGCTTTTAATAGAGAAAGGGGCATCTTCTGCGGACCTCTGGAAAAAGAACTAAGGAAGAGACAGGTGAAGTGCTTTGTATGGAGTGTGGCACTGCATGGGGGTAGAAACATGCACATTACGACGAAATGAAGAGAAATGAATAGAATCATTTGAAATGTGGATATGAAGGAGAATGGAGAGTGTGAAGTGGACAGACAGAAGAAGAATGAATGAAGCTGTATTGGAAAGAATGGGTGAAGAAAGAATTATGCTGAAACTGATCAGGAAGAAGAAAAGGAATTGGTTGGATCACTGGCTGAGAAGAAACTGCCTACTGAAGGACGCACTGGAAGAAAATTGTGAACGGGAGAAGAGTTCGAGACAGAAGGAGATACCAGGTAGACGACATTAAGATATGTGGATCGTATGCAGAGACTAAAATGAAGGCAGAAAATAGGCAAAATTGGAGAATGCTGTGAAAGACCTGCCCATGGGCAGAACACTTATTTATGTATGTATGTATGTATGTATGTATGTATGTATGTATGTATGTATGTATGTATGTATGTATGTATGTATGTATGCATGTATGTATGTATGTATGTATGTACACTTAGCGGCAAAAAGAATGGGCCGACTCTTGGTCGACAGAAATGCTAAGTGTTATCGCGCGATTCACTCGTGTAAACGTAACCGACTGCAAGGCATTGCTGTGGTGTCTCTTCATTGAAAGTCGTCCGTCTATAAAGATGTAAACCTTACGAGAAGTGTGTGGCCCAGCGGTAAGAAGTCTCACATCCATACCAGAGGTTCTGAGTTCACCTCCCGGTACGGTAAAATTATTTTTTTTTATTTTAACTTTCGCTTAATTTATTAGTTTAAATGTGAAATGGCATTTGTTAACAAACTTCGTTATGCCTGCCTTGTAAAAATATTATTGCCCATCACCTGTGGGCTATTAATAGGTGAGACCTGACCTGTATAAACAAAAATACTTGTTTCACATCCTAAAAAACCGGACGCATATCAAACACAAATAAATAACTAAATTAACAAAAACAAACCATTTTTAATATATTAACAAAACAAGGCCTGTGGTGGGGACTAGTATCTCTTCCACAAACCACCTGCGTCAACAAATGCCCTCATTCTGCTCGGCATGGAGTCCACAAGATTATGGAACAGGTCTAAATTCGTGGCCATCTCCTCCCACGAATCTAGAACTCTGTCCCACAATTCCTCAGGTGTCCGAACGGGTGGTTGTTCTGCCCAATTAGAGCGTAGGATCCTTTTGACTGCAGCCCACAAATTTTTAATCGGATTCATATCTGGTGAATTTGGAGGCCAGTCGACTGGGTCGACATCACGCCTCCTCGTAAACCATCTTTGAATCCGGTTGACGGTGTGTATTGGATGATTATCCTGCTGGAAGAAAATTGTTCCTTTCTGATATCGTTTTCGGGCGGAAGGCATCATTACATTTGCCAAAATGTGTTCGTAGACTTCTGCCGTAAACCGCCGTGGATGCGTTCCAGACGTCCTGCCCCATCGTATGACATCCACCCCTAACACTCGACTCTAAAGCAACCCGACTTGTTAATAATTCGTCTCACGAAGCGTTCATCGTATCGGTGGCCATTCATACAATAAACTAGGGCAGTACTATCGTTGCTATTGGAGATAATTGCCTCATCGGAGAAAATGACATTTCTCCAATCGAAGTCCTGTCGGAGAGTAGCATACGCAGAATAACCTATGATACCAGGGCAATGAGTTATTGTTTCTGTGCCATCTTCAAGCGTAATGACGAGATAGAACGTTGTATTAACAGATAGCCATATTGCTTGAAAGAGAGAGGGAGGTTTATCATTTATTAAAGTTTGGGCATATTCTAAGAGATATCGCTACATAATTATAGCTTTGCGAGACACATATGGTGGCAAATTTGTAATTAAAAAAAAAAGATTGTGGGAGATTCGAATCTTGAGTTACTACTATCAAAGTGTTCAATAGACCAACGCCGTAACGACTTACGCTACTGTGACCGTTAATATCAGTTTCGCATAATACGTGGTTTTCATGTTCATATTCGCTCCGGTTGGTTTTGTATTTATCAATTTTATTATTATTTCACTCTTCAAGGGCCCTGATGTATCTAGTAGAATCAACCCGCCATTCGATTTTATTACATATTTTAGACTCTTAAACAAAATACAGCAAATTTAAATGGTTTAATTATGTGTTACCTAGTAAACTACGGCTTTGACGAGACGAGCATGCGCAATGTTATGTCTCTGGAACTTAGAAATTGTCGGCCGGCCCATTCTTTTTGCCGCTAAGAGTATGTATGTATGTATGTATGTATGTATGTATGTATGTATGTATGTATGTATGTATGTATGTATGTAAATGCTAAATCTGCCTCCTAGTCATCACCTGAATTATTAGTAGATGCACAAACACAAACTTTTATCTGTAGTATTAGCAGGTTTATAATTGCTAATATGTTTAATTTCACGTTGGTATATGCTTTTAAAAGCAACGGCTATCCAGCGAACTCATTGTCACTTGAAGTGAACTGAATGAACTCTCTAGAAAATGTTCCAGGCTTCTCCCAATTCTTTCTTACCCACACTATAAGAAGAGAAGTTCCGTGCCGTGGCGTCGTGGTCTAAGGAATCCTGCGTAGGACTCGAGTTACGGAATGCGCGCTGGTTCGGTTCCTCATGGGGGAAGAAATTTTCTCATTAAATTTCGGCCAGTGTATGGGACTGGTGCCCATCCAGCATCGTGATGCTCTTGGAGACCTACGATAGGTAGCGAAATCCGTTACGCAAACCAGCTACAACGGCTGGGGGGCTCATCGTTCTAACCACACAATATCTCCATTGTGGTTGGATGATCGTCCACCTCTGTTTTGGCATGTGGCCGTGAGCCCAGCAGCCGGCTGGTCGGTCTTGGCCCTTCGTGGGCCGTAGCACCACGGATTATTATTATTATTATTATTATTATTATTATTATTATTATTTTTATTTTTATTATTATAAGAAGACAAATCACATAATGAATGCCTTGTATTTAGAAACTAACGTGTGTACGTGAACGTTGATTTCTATACTAATTTGCAAATAAACCTATTGTAACTTCTAAGAATTAAGATTTTTTCACACGTAATACTGGAGAGAGACAGTGGCCTATATCACTTCCACCTGTGGACACTTCCCTCATGGCGCTCCGTATTTACGCCCACGTATACATAAAGTAAGTGAGATGTAAGGTTGCGATTGATACTGCGTGAGGGAACTCACATGTGTGGAGGATTGGCGTTATCTTGCCCAATTGCAATTCATGACTCACTTATGTCACTCCGGGGTCATGAATTGTTGTCTTTGGACAAGGTAAAGTCGTGCATCCACCCATGTGAGTTGGCCCACGCAGTGTCGATCACAACCTTATGTATCTACCTTTATATAACTATGCCAGTGATTCTCAACATAGTGGGATAATAATAATAATAATAATAATAATAATAATAATAATAATAATATTATTATTATTATTATTATTACTTACAAATGGCTTTTAAGGAACCCGGAGGTTCATTGCCGCCCTCACATAAGCCCGCCATCAGTCCCTATCCTGAGCAAGATTAATCCAGTCTCTACCATCATATCCCATCTCCCTCAAATCCATTTTTATATTATACCCCCATCTATCTCTCGGCCTCCCCAAAGTTCTTTTTCCCTCCGTCCTCCCAACTAACATACTATATGCATTTCTGGATTCGTTCATACGTGCTACATGCCCTGCCCATTTCAAACGTCTGGACATAATGTTCATAATTATGTCAGGTAAAGAATACAATTCGTGCAGTTCTGCGTTGTGAATAATAACAATAATAATAATAACAATAATAATAATAATAATAATAATAACCATAATAATAACAATAACAACAACAATAATAATTTATAAGTTCTTCTTTGAAAAGTCAAACATCTGAATAATTAGCGTTAAAGGAGAACATAATTAAATTATTTTTCTTTTAAATTGATATTACCCACAATGTCCCTCTTCCGGGCTTGTCTAACAGAGCAACATGATTTTTTATCTGTATGTATGATTAGTAATTTAAAATACATTCGAAGTTACTCCATATGTACATTCATTAGCAATATTGTAATGACCTAATCTTAATCAATTTACATGGTTGTAATATTTTTTTAAGATAAACCAGATTTTACATTCCTATGTTTTACATTATATATTTTTGGCAAGGAGGCCGCATTAAAATAATGTTAGTAAAGGGGGGCCTCATTATAAAAATGTTAGAAATAGGTAGGCTGAGCAATAATATTTCAATAGCTTACTGCCTATAGCAGGACGGAACATACGCTATTGGACGTTGCTATCACGGTTGCCAACTAATGCTTCACAAAAATGGGTGTTCAGTATTGTAAAATAAGATATTTTTTTTATTTTATTGGGTTATTTTACGACGCTGTATCAACATCTAGATTATTTAGCGTCTGAATGTTATGAAGGTGATAATGCCGGTGAAATGAGTCCGGGGTCCAGCACCGAAAGTTACCCAGCATTTGCTCGTATTGGGTTGAGGGAAAACCCCGGAAAAAACCTCAACCAGGTAACTTGCCCCGACCGGGATTCGAACCCGGGCCACCTGGTTTCGCGGCCAGACGCGCTGATCGTTACTCCACAGGTGTGGGGGTAAAATAAGATAAAAGTGGCTACATGTTTGGGATAAATGTAGGATAATGAATAAGCGGAATATCGTAAAAGAGATTAAAATGGATAAGTGTAGCTGAGTAAATAGCTATACATGGCTAAACCGCATAGAAACCATCAATCTTGGATGATATTAGTAAGCTGAAATACACTATTAAAAATATAATATTCAGTACGATTAAAATAGTTTAACGAGAAAATTTTGTCAGTGAATAGATGTCACTTTGAGTGCGTATAAATCTTATTTAATTGTTTTTTTAGCAATCTGGTGTTTAAGCGAATATTAAGTATGCAAAAATCGAAAAAATGGAATACATAAGAAACGGATACATTGAATATTATTTTATTGATGGCAATCTGATAACCGGCAGACAGTGCATTGTTGTCGGCGAATCATTGTGACAATTCCGCGGCAATCAACAAACCTCTCCATAATTAAATGCATCGCTGACTGTGCAAATATATAATACTGGGGTGTTATGATGGATGAAAGTAGAGATTAAAAGAACAGATAATCAAAACAAGAAACCATAAGATAAGACATCTTATACTTCACACGTGCATAACATTTTGACAGTTATTGTTAGGAAAACGCTGCAATATGATCGGCGCTGGAATTACTGACAGACTTCTTTTGTGACTAAAGTTGAATTTTGCCCGCCGCCTGTCAACAAAAGGCCTAATATAGGCACGGTAATGCAATCGTCTGAGTTTTACTTGTCGACATGGCAATTCAAAATATTTTATTTTGTTATGGTGATATGTCAAAGAATCTTCGACAGTGTTGCATTGTGTTTTAGAATATAGTTATATATACGGAAATTATTAATTTTGAATTAGGTTTGTCAACGATTCCGTAACGAAAAATATGCCGGAATTGTACTGCACAAGCAGCGGGTTGAAGAACACGAAACTTTAACAACTGATGGTATCTGAATATTCTTATGTATAACAGATAAACCGTCAATAATATTGTAAATTGCATATATATTTTTTTAATTTAACAGTGCGTATTTTGTTATTTTTAGTGGACATAGGCTATCCTGGTTTTTAAGTGCATGTGGGTATGCATATTTTGTCATTTTTAGTGCATATGAGTCCGCCCCTTACTCATAACTCCTCAAAATATTATTGCTAAGTGTGAAAGAAAGTTTGAAATGAATTAAAGAACTTATGACTGATTTATTGTTAGCTCTGGATTTTGAAAAAAAAAATTCTGTTCACAGAGAATATTCATGTTTACAAACTTCAACAAAGAATTACAAAGTGCTGCAACGAGATCTCATCAGAAGTGCTTCTGAAAATGTCTACTGACTGGATTAAGGGGTCGGGTACAGCTTAAATGAGTAAAATTTTGGAAATATTCAACTTTTTTTTTCCTCCATTACTGTATCTTGTACAATAATGAAAATTAGTATGTGTAAAACACTGTCCTTCTGCTATATGATAAATATGATTTTACGATTAAAAAAAAAAATTATATTTATTTTCAAAATTCAAAGTTCACTGTGCAGTGATGAAGCGTTTCCCTCATAACTCAAAAAAGTATCCAATATTCTGTGATGAATTTTTTTGTGTGTATTTATGCATGTCATATCTACAATATAATGCAAAATCACTTCTCCATCTTTGACAGATTGTCTGAAAAAAAATCTAAAAAAAAAAAATGGTCAAATATCTAACACAAAATAAAAAAAAATATTGTTTATTAAGGAATGTCGTCGAAAGAGCATGATATTGTACACATGAGTTTCAGCAATAAAATAAAAGAGAGAGAACATGAAAAAGTTAAAAGAGTTTATGAGTTATGAGGGAAACGCTTCATCACTGCACAGTGAAATTTGAATTTTGAAAAAATATATAAATATTTTTTTAATTGTAAAAATATTTTTTTCATATAGCAGAAGGATAATGTTTTACAGATACCAATTTTCATTATTGTACAAGATACAGTAATGGAGGAAAAAAATGTTGAATATTTCCAAAAATTATATTGCTGTAAACTATACCTAACCCCTTAAACGACTGGAGTTGTGGATTGAACAAGACGATCGGCATATTGAACACATCATTTGGCGTTCTAGTTTAAAATTTCGATGCAAATAACGCCTAAATCGTAATAGATAAAATCTGATTACAGGAATGAATTTGCGGGAAAATTCTGGTAGTGCGTCATATTTTATTAGACCCGATTCCTATTTAAGAACTTCGACGTCGAATCAAAATAGCGGATTTCAAGATGACGGCCATTGTATGTAATACCCCAAAAGGTGGGCCCCCATTCCCAGTTCACATTGTTGTTGTTTAGTTAACTGTCCGAAGACAGGTCTGAACCTCACGAATGATACCAAGAAGGCATCACTTATGAGGCTCTAGAGAGGGAGATAATGGGGTATGGTGGCCAGTTCCTTTCCCACTCCTTTGCATACATCGCCGACAAGCTACATATTACACTAGTCAGACTTCAGATATATACAAACAATTGAAGGGATTTTTTTTAGCTAAACATGTCCAGAAATTACGAAGTTGTGTTTTAAATCGATTATGCTAGAACTATCTGATATTTAACTAGATGTAAATTTATTTTTCAAAGAAAGTGAATATATCCCATTGATTTTTGCATCAAAGCTGAACATGTCCATCAAGTTCATTTCTTCCAAACATTTTTTCTCAAACTGAACATCTCCAATAATTACTATAGGCTATTGTTTAATAGACTTTTTGAAAGCAAAATAGCATATGTCCAACTTACAAGCAAACGTTCTGATGGGGACAGATAAAAAATATTTTTTTCCACCATGTTAATAATGCCAAAAGAATTGCTTATACAAATTTTGGCCACTCGACCGCAATTACGAGGGCCGTAAAAAAATAAGTTCGCCAAGGGCCGCTAACAGAAAAAAATACTATTTCATTGGACAAATTTATTGGAACGGACACAGCAATTGTTGAGCTTTTTTTTTAACATATTTTCCATCGGAATTGAGACATTTCTCATATCATGGGATCGACAGAGAGAGGTGCAGAAGCAGTCAAACGCTGGTTCCGATCTGAGGCGGCTGACTTCTATGACACAAAAATTTATCCCAGGGTATGACAAATGTCTCAATTCCAGTGGGGAATATGTTGACAAATAGCGCAACAATTGCTGTATCTGTTTCAATAAATATTTCCATGCAATTGTGCTTTTTTCTGTAAACGGCCCCAGGGGAAATCACTTTCTGGACGGCCTCATAATTGCGGTCGAGAGGCCAAAATTTGTATAAGCATTTCTTTTGACATTATTAACATGGAGGAAGAAAAAAAATAACTTTTTTTATCTGCCCCCATCAGGACGTTTGCTTGTTAGTTCTAACAGTTGTTTAAATTTCCCGCTATCTTCAACTGTTGCCAATGAGTGATCAAGGTCATTTTAGAGCATTTGAACCTTCAAACAATGGGCCACAAAAATTTAGTTACTTGAGCAGTCTGCGCCATCGCGTTTCTGCGAATTCCAGTCAGCTTGCATTGCATTGTGAAGTTTGCTCTTATTGAAACTATAATTGTAATGTATGTTTCTGTCTGAGAAACGAGCAGTGGCTCAAGAAGGACGAGAAGACCAAAATCTTTGGCAGCACAGAAGAGAAAAAATGAGAAGTGCGGAAATCCTGATCCTCAACTAATTCAGTTAAAACAAAAACCGGGACCATGCTCGCAAAACGGTAAGGCTTTCAGATGCAACGTAGTAACATTAAGTGATCTGATGAACAGGACCCAGTTTAGGGGAAATCACCAAGACGCAGCTCTTCTGCTTTTTATATAAGCATGTGACCCATAGAGGGAGCGACCAAGGAATGAAACAAGACGAAACACTATAACTGTTAAATATTTTTTACGTTCTACTACACATGGAATGTTGGCGTTTGTAAGGACATTTTTTTGTTACGGAATGGGAATATCGAAGGCAAGAGTCTTGAGTGTAGCAAAAGTAGTGAGTAGTGGAGAAATTCCCAAGGAGAAAAAAAGAGAGTAACAAAATTTCCAATAAGTTTACTGCGAAGAGAGAGGAGGTAAAAAAATTCATCAGACGTCTGCGTGGCCAGGAATCACACTACGGGCGTAATAAAAGCAAAAGGATTTATCTTGCTGCAGGTCTTAATATTTCAAAGTTGCATAAACTGCACTAAAATTCCGTAGAAAACCGTTTTCAAGTAAAATGCCCATTCTCTTATAAGACATTTGTACATGATTTCAACGTAGGATTTTGACCTCCTGAAAAAGATGTTTGTGCTCCTTGTACAAGATTGACTAATTAATACGAATTACTATTAATAATTAATAGTTACATAACGTTCAAATTTTATTTTTAGCAAAACTAAACAAATCCACATCTTTATAGCAAAGCTGAACATGTCAAAAATTTTTCTTGCAATTACTGCAGTACCGTTGGACTCAGTCCTCTTAAATTCATGTAACATATCATGCTCTCTATATACTTTTATCATGTAAAATCAAAAATAAAAATATTTCTTTGTTTCAGAACATAAATTTTTGGATTCTCCTGAAAAATTTAGCCAAGTGGACATGTTCAGTTTTGAAAAAAAAAAAAAAAAAAGCTCTTCAATTACTGCTTTTCGTCGGACACATATCGTCAAGTGAGATATACTGCTTGATAATAGATATACGTATCAGCCAGGACCTCAATCAGCGTATCTGTTCGTATTAGTGTATTCAAATTTCCATTTTTTATTTCATCTTTTGAAATAAATAGCTATACTGCGACTTTTGAATTACCCTGTATATAAATATGCTTACATCCAAAAGTTCTGAACCTAAGTATTAATTTTATAGCTCTTCTGAAATTCGTACCGTGTCCATTTATAGGCCTACACTACAGGCTATACAGTGTATCGTTCGAAAGCTGCAGGACGTTGACTGCTAGGCTATAATTCGGGCTTATTTCTTTCGTTAAACCTATTTTATTTTGTTACATTTAGTTACTTTTCAAGTCGATCTTTGAAAGTTACAGCTCGATTCAGCGTCAATGGCCCCTGTCCTTGGTTGTTTGACTAGTGAGCGAGCTATGTGTTGCGTCATAAGAAAGAAATTTAATCACAAATGTGCATAGAAGGGGAGAGGAAAGAGGAAGAATGAAAATAATATCTATTCTCGTAGCTGAGGGACACTCGTGTCAAGGAAATATGTCATCATGATATTGTTTAGTCAACAGACGTAGTGGTTAGTAACGGGAAGTGTGGAAGAATACTGTGTTTTAAGGCGGAGTGTATCGCGACACGATAAGAACGAAGTTTTAAGGTATTATGACAGCACCGCTTGACCTGTGTGACCCAGCCCGCCAGCAGTGATAAGTAACTCGCTCTTAATAATAATAATCCGTGGCGCTACACCCCGTGAAGTGCCTAGACCGACCAGCCGACTGCTGGCCTCACGCCCACATGTCGAACCAGAGGTGGACGATCATCCAACCAGAATGGAGGTATCGTGTGGTTAGCACGATGATCTCCCCAGCCGTTATAGCTGGCATTCGCAACCGGATTTCGCTACCTATCGTAGCTCAAGTGCATCACGATGCTGGGTGGGCACCGGTCCCATACACTGGCCGAAATTTCATGAGAAAATTTCTTCCCCCATGAGGACTCGAACCAGCGCGCATTACGTAACGCGAGTCCTAGGCAGGATGCCTTAGACCGCGACGCCACGGCGCGGGACAACTCACTCTTAGTCCATCTAATTACTTTTCGCAGGGACCAAAATTCCTGAATCAAGCTGTAAGTAAGTAGTAGGTTATTTTATGACGCTTTATCAACAGCTTAGGTTATTTAGCGTCTGAATGAGATGAAGGTGATAATGCCGGTGAAATGAGTCCGGGGTCCAACACCGAAAGTTACCCAGCATTTGCTCATATTGGATTGAGGGAAAACCCGGGAAAAAACTTCAACCAGGTAACTTACCCCGACCGGGAATCGAACCCGGGCCACCTGATTTCGCAGCTAGAAGCGCTAACCGTTACTCCACAGATGTGGACAATCAAGCTGTAAATTGAGTGCAAACATAATGTGTCATTTCTTTAGTAGAATTACCTATTTGTAAACGAATTACAGCAACATCGCTGCTCGATAATAATGCCGATATCTTTGGTTTGAGATCCTCCGTACAATCCATAAACACATATTTTGCGACAAAATATAAAGAAACGATGGTATGTTTTGATAAATTAGCGCGAAGGTCTTTCTGGTGATTTTGGAAGTGAAAAATCATTGAATTTATAAGGGATTTTTTTTTTTTTTGTGGAGATGGAGTGAAAGATGGAGATATAATAAACTTACATACACGCTCTTCATAGTGATAGTCTTAACGTCAATTTAAAATCAAAGCGGTGTCAAAGAGGTACTTTCTTTTTAAGAGATAAGACAAGAGCTTGTTTATTGACTAGGCCTTCTAAGATGAACCTCCAATCACAAGAAGCGGTATATGCGTACCTTCGATGCCTTAAGTACAGGGTTCCCAACCGGTGTGTCGCACAGCGCCATGGAGTATGTCGCGAATTTTTGAAATTGAAAAATAAATTTTATGCCATCCAGGACGTCTCTTTGCAACGCGTTTTTTATTTACAACGAAGTCTTTGATATAGTACATTTTATTTTGAAACAAACTTTATCAATGAAACGTGAACACCTGCAACAATGCTCATTTTAATTTTTCTGCCTGGCGATAATTCGAATGGAAGTGAACATCTCCAACAATGCTTAGTAATTCATTTACTCTTCCCAGTCCAGTGTTGCAAATTCAGCGGTTTTCTCGCCAGATCTAGCGTTTTTCAGTGTTAGTTTAGAGGGTAAAATTTATGAAATTTGTATTGCTCATATACGGATTTAGCGGTTTTTTAACACCCACAGCGGTAAAATCTTATTTTTACATTGACAATATAGCAATTTAGCAGTTTCTATACTGTATCTTAGCGAATTTTTAAAAATTGAGTTGCCAACACTGCTTCCCACTTAGTGATAAACAAAGTTTGGAATCGTTAGAATATATTGGTCAGTTTTAGTATGTATGTGTGAGCGGGTGATACTGCGATTATTTTTATCAAAAGTGCTTTATTTAGATTTTTATGGACAAATTTTTAATAAAAAAAACTCAATCTGAATTAGGCTCTGGGTTAGATGACAGAAGTGCTAATTCAAATAATGTGAGTGAAAGTTCCCTTCAGGGTTCGGAAAAACGTACTGCGTTTCGTAAATATTGTAGTTATGAATACTTGCAAAATGGTTTTATGTGGCGTAGAGATGAATATAAACAAAATCTCGAGTGTCTTATATGCGTAAATGTTTTGTCAAATCAGTCGATGGTGCCGAATAAACCAAAAAAGACATTTAGAACTGCCGTTTTTAACGTCATACTTATGTCAATCAGCATTTTCTACCATGAAAATAGTCAACTCCAAACAAAGTAACAGACTGCTGCATCTTGAAGATGATTTACATGTTGGCCTGTCAATCATAAGGTCACTTCACATTAATTTAAATAAGTGAGTTTCCAAAAACAATAATAAAAATATTTTATCGGACATCCAGAATAGAGAGGTTGAGATTTTTGACACATACCTTTGTTTTCTTCCTAATGCCACTCAAGTTGCTGCTTTTTTTTTGTTAGATTGTGTGTCAACATCGACCTATTTACAACACTGGATGTCCGACACTACATAGAAATTGTTATTAGTGCTATTTTCTGACGGAACGCTCTGGAACTGTATTCCGGCACTTTTTGTTACTTTTTCATCATGGAACCGAAATAGGCCTATGTGTGAATAACTATGTTTTTAATATTAGCTCTTTTTTCTTTTAATTCCGCTTAGGCCTTCGACGAAACTCTTAGTTGGACGAAAAGGAGGTTAAAAACGACAAAATTCCCGTGCAGTGAACAGAAATCATCTACCCGTCGGCTATAAAATATTCTACACAGAGTTCCACCATCTTTTTCTCCAGAAGAAAAGCATTGGTTGTTATTACTATATCATTATACTAGCCGTACCCGTGCGCTCCGCTGCACCCGTTAGAAATAAATATAAAGTAATTACATAATTAAAATAGGACACTTGATCCAGGGAACATTCGTGTTTGATAGAAGGATAAATCGTTTAATATGTTACTTAATTTAAATTGCATCCAAATAATTAAAATGCGATCATTTTGGTCCAGAGGTCACTCATTGGTGCAATGACAATTCCTTTAACATGTTTCTAATTTTTATTACATGCAACCATAGTATAATGAAGATTGACATCATTCAGATTTAATGTGTATTTATTTTACTTGTTATAGGTTTCCATTGAATTATGGTAATAACTTAATTTTAACCCTTGTTTTCTACGTATTCAGTAAATGGCGTTTGGCCCACTATGGTTCTGAACCCTTCAAATAACCTAAATTATATTATATAATATTACATTACATATATTATATTATATTATATTATATTATATTATATTATATTATATTATATTATATTATATTATATCAGAAGTTACTGCAATAACATTATAGCATTATGTCCATCTAGAGAAACTACACTTTCCAATGGTGAAATAATAATTAATTATACAAATCGGTTAATTTAGCTTCCGATATTACTTCATACAAACACAGAAACATTCCCTGTAGGCTATCTTTCATAGCTTTCGATTGTTGCTGTCCAAGGCACCTTATAAACGAAGTCATTTGTTTATTTCATTATACGGCCTTAGATGGCAGTTATTTTAATGTTAAAACTCATTTATCTCATTAAATATCAGTCCTATCAAACTTTTTCAAGGGATAAAACTTATCGCAAATTATTTTTAAAGAAACTTTTGTTATGTAACATTTTTCACAAAAATCAATAATAAGAGAGATATTTCGATTTATTTAATTCAGGCCCCCTTATAACCCCCCCTTTTAAATAATGTATTTTGAATGCCATATAGCCTAAAATCTAAGTTACAACGAACATAATTTATATTATAATTTTCATCGAACTCCGTTCATCCATTATCGCGTGGAAAGATAACAAACATACAGACAGACAGACAGACAGACAGACAGGCAGACATACAAACAAAAATTTCAAAAAAGCGATTTTCGGTTTCAGGGTGGTTAATTATATATGTTAGGACCAATTATTTTTGGGAAATCTAAAATTACCAGAAAAATTTCGGCTACAGATTTATTATTAGTATAGATTTAATAAAAATAAATAAGTATGTCGCGATATCGTGAGTGTTCAATAAAGTATGTCGTCAGTCAAAAAATTTTGGGAACCCTTAGCATATTGTAATTAACATTCTCCTATCTACTCCACGCGGATTAGAAATCAATGTTGTATCTGGAGTTGATTGATGCCAATATAAAGGGTTAATAACATTAATATCAATTTTAATTAAAAGTAATCTTAGACCTTAAAATTTTTCACTGTGGATGAATGGTCGTAAAAATCAATGTACTGATGTAAGTATAGAAATAATTATAAAGGGAATAAACTATGCAACGAAAGTGTGACACCATTTGACATTACAAGTATTGACGCCCGCAAAAATAATATATTCAACACAAACCCTTCCGCCTGGGTATTAATTGGACGCTCGGACTACGTATCAGCGCTTAGACAACTAAAGCCCTGTTCCCACGGCGCGTGGCTAGTCGAACCTGGTCTGAAGTTTGTCAATCCTCGCGCCGTGGGAACGTAAAGACGCGTTATTGCGCGAGGTGGCTCGAGGTGACTCGACCTTTCCCGTTAAATGTCGGTAAATGCTCGGACATCAAAGGCTTGTGGATCGACGGACGACAAGCCTGAGTGCGGCTCGTGCACCCGTTCCGACGGCCTGTTGTGGATTGTGTAGCGAATATGGAATCCACAAAATCAACACCATAAAAAAAGGAACCAGGTTTATGATGCTTGGAAACGAATTCAAAGCAATTTAAGCAAGCATTGAGTGTTCTTTCAAAGAGATAAAAAAGAAGAAGGAACATCTGATGGCTACTTACAGGAAATAGGCGATGAAAGTAAAAAACAGTACAAGAAGTGGGGCTGGAACTATCGAATTGTACAAGCCAGAATGGTTCGCGTACGACAAAATGGCATTATTTTTGCACACTGTTTACACACCAAGGGGTAAGAAGCGCTTATGATCATTTCTTATTAAATACTCGTAATAGTTCTTATTGATGATGTGGAAAGACGAAACATAGGTTTTTATATAGCGATGGCTATTTGTTAAAACAAATCCGCAAAAAATTCAAATGAATCGGTCGGAGCTAAAAGGAATTAAGTCAAAATATGAAGTTTTGGGTTATGCAACAATTTGAACAACTGATGTCATGCGCATCGAACGGTGGAAGAAGGAACTAAGACTTTTAAATTTTCTTTTGTCTTCTATAACATAAAAATATAATATTTGTGTTATTAGGAATATTTTTTGCTTCTCCTGAAAGGTTGTCAAAAGTGACTTTAATTCCTTTTAGCTCCAACCGATTCAAATCATTTGACTGAACTCTGGTGTAGCGAAGAGTCATCTGAGAAATGTTTAGTATGGCCAGCAAAAATTTCTGACAAAATTTAATTTCCACACCTTTGAAGGTTATTATCACATATTCAAATGACTTTGATCGTCTGCTGTTTTCTTTTCTTGTTCTGTCAAGACAAAGTGACGAGGAATTTTCCTCTACTTAGGAAAGTTAATTCTTTACTCATTTTAGTCACAAACTGTACTGATTCCAATAGCATAGTAAGCAAACTACTGTGCTGATTTTATTCGTGCGCAGTATGTTGCCTCGTTTAATTATTGTGCAGCGGCATTCCTTTTAAGATTTGTAGGTCTTTATTGCATGCACCGACAATAAAATGAAAATGCGACGTTGTCACGTCTTGTTTGTTGCTGCTATATATTAATATAACATGGATATCGGCTAGGCTTAATTGCTCAAAGCATGAGTTAATTTGAAGATTATTTATATTATTTAGATTATTTATTTTAAATTAATTATTTAAAGAAATAATTAAATGTTTCTCCATAAGGAAAACCGGAAAGTTTGACTTTTTGTAATAATTCTTTTATTGTTAAAGATTGGCCCTTATTGTAAGAACTATATATTTCACGGCGAATGTAATCACACGTAAACCATCCACTTTATTAAATTTTGTGACTTTGTGTCCAAGCTTTTTAGGTGTCTTAGGTCCCTTTTTTACAATTTTACTTACAGTATTTCTATTTAATTTAAGAATTTTAGATGTCTCCGAAATTTTTCCTTGACCTAAATTGTTTTTCAGAACACGTGTGAGCATTGCACACAAACGTTTGACACTGCTTACATAATTTTGGTCTACCTTTTGAATTTGAATTGTTATTTAACTCTGATATATTATTATTGTTATTATTATTATTATTATTACTATTACCATCGTCGTTATTGACGTTCATGGGTATCGGTTCCGACACTTCATTCGCAACCTACGGCCTCCACATTTTTATTATACACTGAACTGTAATATAATTAATTTTCACTGTGAACTAGAACAAGACACACTGCTAAAATTTGCAAATCTGGTTTATACACTCCGCGTAGAGTATTGGAGACTTGACGACGACAATGGACAGCGACATAATTAAAATTATTGAAACTACAAAGCTTCCGTCCTCTTTGACACCGCTAGCCTACTAATTGAACGTGGTTACTACAACAATAGACGTTCAGTGATTACGACAAGAACAACTGCACTGAATAATTAGTTAAGAGAAAAAGCGCAGAAGAGTTTAAATAATCATTATTGTATAGTTTCTATCGATGTTTTTAATACCATTGTGCTTGTACGTAAAATTAAACTAAATTCACAATGATTGATAATTTATTTACCGATAATGAATTACTGTGAACTGTAAACAGAAAAAAAGTTGATTATCTTATTATCTATTGCTAGGAATAGGACCCGACATAAATATCTTAACAACCATAAATTTTATCTTAAGAGCCGGATTTTTTTTATCTTATGAGCCACTTGGTAACAAAAGATACAATGATTATTTGGGAACTGGGCATGTCTTAAGAGGATTTGTTGGTCACTAAAATAATTCTTGAACAGTTCAGATAAAATGTACTTCTTGTTTTCTCATTCGATATTAAAGACTCGCTTACGCCGTTTTGTCAGCCTGTGCATCATGGTTTTTCCCCCCCTCTTCATTACGTAAAAAAAAACACACATTTTTTTAAAGTGGCACTTAAGATGTTCTGGCGATCAGCCATCGATATATTATTTCACTTTTCATTTACTTACATTTTTATTTTTGAAGTAGTTATTCGTAGATACTGTAACAACATTTGCATAAATTAATGTCTACTTCCTCGTCACTGACCGATTCATAAACTTTATTCATTTTTATTGAAAATTATTTCCATTAACCAAAAAATAATTAAAATTAAAAACAACGAAACAAATGAAACTGAAGAACGTTGGCAATGGAGAAGTGGTCCACTCGAGATTTGCCAAGCTACGCGTCTTGACGCGCCGTGGAACAAGGCTTAATATGAACACAGAATCATAAATACTGAGCGTTCGCCTCTGGTCTGGGCCGATTGAGAATTCATGAGTGGGGAGTAGCAAGCGGTGTAGACAGCGGTAATTTTACGTAATGCAACGCCAAGGTATCTCTTCCTCAATTGCCTACACACGTCTCGACATTAGTCGTACATTAAAATTCTTTGGTGTAGCATGGACGTTTAGGCTATCAGATCAGTGTGAAACGTGTCTTAAGGTTTAATAGGTTTCTTTTAGAGTGTGTAGTGTGATAAGTTTGTTGCAGGTTATGACGTATTGTTACTGTCAGAGTTGATTCTTTGAAATGTAACTTAACTATGCGTGCATTAAATTAGATTCTTAGACAATTGATCTGGTATGATGGCATGATTTTCGCTTCATCCACGAGGTGGCTCTCGACTAGGCAAAGCAGGAACGACAACATTGCCAACAAAATTGGTTGTGTGTGTGTGTAGTATTACGTGAGAGGTTATGTTAGGTTACATTAGGTGTTAATACTATGTGTGAGGTTAAGTTAGGTTAGTTTATGTTAGGTTAGGAAGTAGTATTACGTGAGAATTTAGGTTAATATCACATCACACGCAACGCCAGTCTCCACAGATTTTGACACTGAAAATACCATCATTCTCTTTCCCATACTACGTCAAATTAAGGAAATATGGCTGTTTTCTTCATTCACCCAAGACGGATTTCGTATATACAGAGTAAGTAAGGAATTTATTTGGGGCGGGATGACTGGGTACACAGCTCTCTTAATAATCACTACTCCATACTATGAATGCTAGCGATTTTCAAGGTATTTGTGAATGTTTTCTAGTGGGGAATACATATTGAATCTTTAAGGTTTACAGCGAGGGTTCTGAAAACAAAATTTAATATATAGTTATATGATCTATTTGTGCAGCGTGAAAACGTTTTCTCAGTTCTTCATGAAATGTGACAACACACAAATAGTAAAATGTAATCAATTAGTGTTTTCGTTGCGGAAAGTGAAATCATTATTACAAGCTGCATTTGTTGTTTCAATTATTTCTGTGAGGTAGGATGGTCTGTACAGTAATAAACGCATGTTTATAGTTTCCGTTTATAAATAAATTCAACATTGAAAGCAGAAGAAAACAAGGTATACCGAAAAGAATTTCTCATAAATTATTCCTCAAAATGCTACAGGGTTGTTTCCGATCTCTGATAACGAATTTGAATGACATCATGTGCGTCAGGAGTCACACGACAGCTGAACTGTGGCGCGAGGTGACAGACCGTAGTGAGTGATCTCATAGTCGGAGTGACGGCGACTCACAGCAGAAATCCCTAAGAAAATCGAGCCTTTTTGGGAGGGGTACATAACAACCCTTTCCGATGCGAAGAACAGTTAAGTGAAAATAAAAGAAGCCTGCAATAAACGAAGTTTCGTTATTTCCAAGGAAGGACTCTTCTGAGTACTTAATAAGATTGGTAAAGCTCGTGGGGTGCGGCGATTGTGAGGGGGGGGGTGGATTTGCTTGCTTTTCTCACTCTGGAATTAATACCATCTGAGCTTTGCCAGTCTTATTAGGTACACACAATTTGGGTTTCTTGGAAATAACGAAACCACGTTTTTTGCAGGCTCCTATGATTTTCACGTAACTGTACTTGGCATCGGAAAGAGTTATGTACACCTTCCAAAAAGGCTCGATTTTTTTGGGCATTGCTACTGTGATACACCGCACACTCTGATTATGAAATCCCTCACTACTGATCTGTCACCTCTCACCGCAATTCAGCTCTCGGTGTGATTCCTGACGCACATGACGTCATTAAAATTCGTTATCAGAAATCGGAAACAACCCTGTATAATTCATACCGTACATCCGATCATGTATTGTCACCAACATAAATTAGGGCTGAAATAATTCCCTTCGCACTTCGATTATACACCTTGCATACACGAATCTGTGAGTTTTGTTATGCCTTGCATATATGATCAACTGCATCTCTACAAAACGAAAACAAATCATTACAAACTCGAACATTTTTGCTTTCCAAAACCACTGGAACTATCTCAGCTCTAGATTTATACGCGACATGTACTTCGTCCTCTACCTCTCGGCAAAGTGGGAACACAATGAAAAAAGCTCTACCTCTCGGCAAAGTAGAAACCCGATAATGAAACGAATTATTGTCTGAAAAGAAGTCCATGAAAATATAAGCTGACAGGAAAACATCTTTCACTTGTAATATCGAAAATATTTCCGAACGTTAGCTAAAACAAGAGTTTATATTGACTTCACAAGAGCTAATGGAAAAAATAAGTTGATTCTTTCAGCACAGTTCTTCTGGGGAAATGTCCTTTACAATTCCTAGAGGAAATATGATTAGAATAAGAATAATTAAACTTTACCTTGTACGCCAAAGAACGATGCAGTTTCCTACGCGGCCTCTCAGCACTGCAAAGAAAGAAAACAACAATCCTCGGCGAGAACTTCACACTCACTGAGGGTTGGCTACTCGGCTAGCGGTTGGCGTTATGCGACGTGATACTAGTATACTGGAGCAGCGCTGAGAGCTGAGGCTGAGTTAGTTGGCTACAACGGTCCCGAAATTCAACCAGGGTTGCCATACGTACGACTATAGTCGTACGCTTACGACTATTTTGACTAATTGTACGAGGTACGACCGAACTCTAATTCGTACGCAATTTTGTACGACTATTTTACTGAAGGGACAAAATTATTTTGGAACTCACAATGTAGAACTATAATTAAAAAAAAATAACAGTTAATTTGCCCCTTTTCTAGACAACTTATATATATATATATATATATATATATATATATATATATATATGTGTGTGTGTGTGTGTGTGTGTGTATATACTTTAAAGGGATAAAAAAATCAATATGGTGACTACACTTGCCATGCAAATTATAAATTAGTCATCCTGAGCTCCAGGTTTCATGTACGGTGCGGTTATATCAAAGTAACACGAGTTTAGATATCTGCTAACTTCATTGTATATTCAGCAGTGGAAGTATTTTTTTATGAATAAAATATTACCGTGCTAGGATTAAGAAATCTAGACGCCCTAACCTTTTTGCGGTGTCGGATTTGAGTCGACTACAGGTGGATTAATTTGATGTAATCATCAGCTGCCACACTGATTGATATTAAATATCTGCCGTTGCGCCGGCCAAAGATAAACTTTCTGCTGGCTTACAATATAATAATGTTGTTTCCTACCAAGCGTCATCATGCATGCTTTACCGAAAATGACAGTGTTGATGAAGAAATGGTAATTTGAATGCTAAATGCCATTGTGGATATCAACTATAATTACTAAATTCTTGATCGGATGAAGAAATGGATGCTGGAATAGGAAAGACTGGAGAATGCTGGGTTTGCAGTGAAAGATCCGCCCTTGGACAGAACACTGAATGAATGAATATAGGTCTATGAACCACTTTTTTATGGGTGTTATGTGAAATATATTTGGCGCACCATCTATAAAATAGTTAAATGATGAATGTACGACAATTTTATGCCAAAGTACGACATTTTTCATAAGTCGGTACGACTATTGCGTTTCATTTATCTGGCAACCCTGAATTCAACTCAAGTACCAATATTAAGCTACGCTCAAAATCAAAGGATGTCATAAAAGCAAACAAACACATTACAATCAAACAAGCCCCCCCCCCCATTTTAAGAAATGGCTCTTCCCACAGACCTGTATAATTGTTTTCTTGTAGCGATTCTTCGTGCAGAACATTATAACCATTGTGTCAGCAGAAGTCCATTAGTAAAGAACAGCTCATCTGTAGAGTGGGTTATTTTAAGACGCTGTATCAGCATCTTAGGTTATTTAGCGTCTGAATGAGATGGTGATAATGCCAGTGAAATGAGTCCGTGGTCCAGCACCGAAAGTTACCCAGCATTTGCTCAAATTGTGTTGAGGGAAAACCTCGTAAAAAACTACAACCAGGTAACTTGCCCCGACCGGGATTCGAACCCGGGTCACCTGGTTTCGCGGCCAGACGTGCTATTCGTTACTCCGTGTGGACGCTTATCTGTAGATGGCTTAGAGAAGTCCTTATTCTGACTAATAAACATAACCTGAGACGTATGCTACAGTTATAAAGTATAAAGGCGGATCTGATGAAGGTGTCACTCGAGTAGGCCGGTGCATTTTTCTTGGATAAAAGACCCCAATAAAGACCCTGTAGGACAGGTGAATCACTGTTGAATGCAGCCCGCAACACTTTAGTCTACGTTTGAGAAGTGGGGATGGAGAGGTAACTTATACAAATAACTAATGGCTGGTTTCTCCAAGTATTGTTAGAACACTTAACGACTGTTTAACTCTCAACAGTTTGTTAAATACAGTTTTTTCATGTCTTCAACACTAATTTGGCTTAACAGATTGTTAACTGTTTGATAACTTTAAATGTAGGATTTCAAGCAGTTAACTCATTTAACAGACAGTTAAATATGGCGGATCATACCATAGCTGTTCAGACAAAAGTTGTGAAAATAATGTGTTACGTCTCTCTTTACGAAATGTTTAGTACCAATGCTTCAAAATACGCAGTGATTAAATAATAAAATGTTTCAGCGCTTCTTTAAGACGAAATCACATATAATTCTACATGGACCGGAAGCAGGGAGAGTGAGTAGAGAATTTTATATGGTACGAAATTCTCCTCGAGGTTTTGTGTACAGTTGACTACACACACATTCCTGTAATTATTGTCACCTGGTGGTCATAATGCTGATATTTTTTCTGAACAGAAATTCATATTTAGCATTACAACTATAACCTTACTTATAATAATTATTATTCAATATTAGTCAATACAACTTTAATTTAACAACTCTCTGTACTATATGGATCATGGCCTACTGTAACAGGTTATGATTTTATACATGTTTCATGACTTACTCTACAGTACAGAATTTAAATAATAATTTCAGCCAATAAAAAATCGCCTTACATATGCAAAATCATTACCACCTGCTGTTGAGTAGTTAGAATAGTATTAACGACAGTTAAAGTTAAGTGTTGGTTATTTTAAACGAAATTATGTTGAATAAATGGAAAACATATTAACGAAAAGGTTAAAAATAAACCAGCTGTTAATTTAACATTTCTTAAGCCAAATTAAACATTACTTAGAGAAACTGGCCATAAGTGTGGCAGTGATGGATTACGCCATTTAGCTGTTACCAATGGCTGTTTATTTATCCAATTAACAACATAAATAATATCTAAATACACAAAAATTTTCTAACAATCATTTCCGTACAGTTACTTTTTAAATATAACACACTCAACATTTGTTTAAAAAGGAATATAATGCATATTACTCTCTTCAGTGAGCCAATGTATAGGGTCACTTAGAGCAGACGTCTCCAAAAGCGTACTCGCGAGTAAGCCCCTGAACGGGACCGAAGCCAGTACGTAATGAGCGCGGTCCGCCTCACCCATCCCACCTGTACTGTACTCAATATTTATGCGCAAACGAAAAGCAGTGACGGACTACCATTATCATTGTGTTGGTCGGAGTGTTCCACCGTTTCACAATGTCTTCTAATCATGGACACAGTACATTCAAGAATGAATAGGAAGAGAAACTTTTTTGTGTTGGTGGGGAGAATGTAAAATGCTTAATTTGTTGGAAAATTCTTAAGGGTATGTTAAAATTCAACACACGACGACAATACTCGATTCTTCACAAAGGATATCATATAATTATAGGCATGCTGAACATGTGAAAATAATTTATTTTGGGGCTATCTCTATAACTGTTGATTATACATAATAATCAGTATATTACAATACGTTTACACTCAGTTCCGCATGACAAACATATAGTTTTTCGTTTAATTTTAGGTGAAATGCGTAGGCCTACAAATATTTTGATAAATAAAAACAAGAAAATACAAACAAAAATCACACACATATCCTAAGTATTAAAGAAAAAAAAGCTTCTTGCTAGCTATGTTCTAGCCTGGAATATTGGAAAAACAATGAAGCCCTTTACAGAAGCATCATTTATAAAATCGTGCATACAGGACGTTACTAAAATACTATGTCCAGAAGAAAGTCAAAGTTTAAGAAAATTAAAATGTTTCTCATTACAGTTCAGACAAGGAATTTTAAGATTGCAAATGTAATTGAATCTGAAGTCGAAACCACAATTAACCAGTTTGTAGCTTATTCACTTGCATTGGACGAAAGCACAGATAGAAATGACTAAGCTCACCTAGCCATTTTCATCCGAGGAGTTAACATTTTACTGTGTCTGAATGTCTTCTAGATGTAATTACAAAATACAACTGGAGAAGAACTTTTCCAGGCACTGAAAGGCACCATAGAACAGAAGAGGTTGAATTTGTATAGTCGGTGTCGCCAACTGTTTCCCCGTAAATTGATGAGCATGAATCCATTAAGATGCATATACACGGTTAAACTGTTCTTTCAACTTTACGCATTCAAGCAATCAATGCAAGATTAATTGCTAATATTAATTAATATATTTACGCAGTGAAGACGATGTTCAAAACGGCACATGTAGACACAAAATCTTCATGCATCGTAATTGAACGTACGTTTTAAACTTAATCATTTCAATATTCTTCCCAGACTGCATGCATATGCGCATGGAAAATTGAGCTGTGTCGATGCAACTTCAGTCCCGTTACACACTACAGCGAGAACGTTTGCCGATCTATGGAAAATGCTTTCCTGTAGCACAGAGTAACGTCAAAATAAGGTACAGCTGACACATGGTCCCGGGCACAAAGGCAACTAACCTAATTGTAACCTATAAAATTTGTATTACGTGAATGAAAGTAAACAATTAATAGAAAGACAGAGGTTCAAATTTATGTAACATCAGCGCATATCAAAACCAAAGACCTTGTATATTATATACAACGTCTTTGACCAAACTGCCTTCCGTAAGGCGTAAAAAATAGGTGTTTTAATTATCTATACAGAGATGGCTTCACTGTGTAGCAACATATGTCTCGTTGTAGTGTGAATACAAAAGCACTGCTACATAGCTGTTTCCACATAATATTACATAGTTCTCGGTGTAGTGTGTAATGTAAAGCCGAAGTATTAAATAAAGTATGACATTCTACTTCCACATCTTAATCTTCTAATTCCGTGTCCATTGTAGGCTATCGGAAAAAATTACACTCCTTCATTCAGATTTGATAACTATGTTTTCAACAATTCTTCGTTTAATTAATGTATTAATCAGGCTATTTGTAATTATATTATAAAATGTTTAAATTAAATTATGATTTCAGCAGATAATGAAAACGTATTTCTGTTATAATAATAGAAAAGCGCAGTTTATGTAATTACCATTGTTAAACTTGTGTTTCGCTTTTCGCAATTGGCATTACTGAATAACACTCAATTTCTTTATTGCAGTAACCGATATACATCTATTTCAACTTCACAATGTCTGAATAGGTTAAGTATTCGTAAATATACAATTATTAACAATTTGTGAGCGAATTTTAGGGATATATTACTTTTATTTCATTCACGAAATAGTCCTAATAAATCTCAGACTTCTCTGTATATTACTACAGACAATTCTGACAATACTTAGAAATTTTACTAACTGGAATGATCGTACAGAATCTCTATTTCACTCTCACATAACATACTGTAGGGTTGGTAATTGTTTCTATTCTTTTGAAGTCGTCGTTAGTGTATGTACTTTTTGTCTCCAAGGAATAAAAAGCTTCAAGTATATCCACTATAGGGCAGCTAAATTTGTTAAAGGTAAAAGAGAAGGAGGAAGTGATACGATAAAAATCTTAAATGGGAAAAATTGGAAAACATACGTAGAAAAACTAGAATAACATCTTTGTATATAGCGCATCTAGGTAAAAAGCATGCGTAGACATAACGGCTCGGTTAGAGAAGCCAACGTACTATGGTAGGAACAATCATGAGTTTAAAATCAAATATAGGAAACAGAAAACGGATGTAGGTAAATTCTCATTTTTAAATAGAACTATAAATGATTGGAATGACCTATCTGCAACGGTCTTTGAGGGCTGTCTTTCCTTAAGGAGATTCAAGAATAACTTAAAAAGTTGTGTATAAAGTGTAAATTAAAATTAAGGTGGCATGTATTTCTTAAGGTAACAAGTATTTACTTAGCCTGACGAGTTATTCCCTTGGTTTGAATTGTAAATTATTTAAAAATAGCTTGTAAGAGGGTCTTGAAATAGAAATGATTAGCTTAAATGTAGTTCTGTTTATAAGTGTGCATAAGGGTGTAATTGTTTATCTGTGTGTTTGTTACTGTTGTATCAGTGAAGCGTGGTGAGTCAGTGAAGTTATGGTTTTACAGTGCAGTGAATAGTTTCGATCAGTAATAATTTAGAGTGTCAATGAAATGTGTTCTATAGTGTCAGTAAAATGTGCCATAGTGCCAGTACAGTGAGTGAGAAGATTATCAGTACCAATGTGAAACTTATGTAGGGCCTATACAAATGTAGGCTACGTTGTAATGTAAAATTAGATTCACTTATTAATTAGGCTATTTTATGTTATTATTATTGCTATTATTATTATTATTATTATTATTATTATTATTATTAATTGTAATTATTGTGTATTAATTGTTTTGTGTACTGTAATTTTATTATATATTGTTTTTATTCTGTGTACCACTGCCACCGGGTGTATGCCCACTTGCAGTGTAAATACATACATACAAGTGGAGGGTTAGAAATTATTTAATCCAATGGAATAGTGGTTAAAGTCCACACCTGTGGAGTAACGGTTAGCGCGTCTGGCCGCGAAACCGGGTGGCCCGGGTTTCCCGGTCGGGGCAAATTACATGGTTGAGGTGTTTTCCGGCGTTTTGCCTCAACCCAAATGCTGGGTAACTTTCGGTACTGGATTCCGGACTCATTTCACCGGCATTATCACCTTCATCTCATTCAGACGCTAAATAACCTAAGATGTTGATAAAGCGTCGTAAAATAACCTACTGAAAAATAGTAGCTAAAGCCAAATTACAGTATACTCTGCATTGATTCGAGTTGACTTCAGTAAGTTCATGGAAGTACATAATTAGCAAAACAGCTAAAAAATGTAACTGGCTTGATTTTCGGTGGCCGGTCCCGGAATGGATCCCTGTACAATAGTAATATTGAACCAGAAACCCAACTTTGAGTGCACACAATTCTGTGTGACTTAAATTGTGGCTTTCTCTTAACGTACCTACATTCAAGTCACACAGAATTGTGTGCACTCAAAGCTGGGTTTCTGACGTCTTGTCAGCCCCTTTGAGTTGTGTGGATATAAATAGAAGAATTGTGACTGTGTCGTGTATGGTTCCTCGGGTAGCTCAGTCGGCAGAGCATTCATGCGCTAAGCGAAAGGTTCAGGGATCGATACTCGGCCACGGAACAATTTTTCCCTTGAAATTATTCAAACGTGGGAATTATTTTTGCTACCTGCATAACTGATATTGTTATATTGTATTTACAGCGATCATAATAATACAAAGATTTAGGCTTGTCAGTCATGTTTTAGTGAATGTCATGCATGGCGTTGGATCCGATGATCGCGGTTTAAAACCCTGTCGGGGCGTCGGGTTAAAATCAGTGATTAATTTATTCGGCAATGGGTCCCGTGCCACAGGTCCAGTGAATAAAGAGAAACTTATCCCTGGCAGAGAGCTACAGGCTTAATCTGTCGTTCTTCTGTCGACCAGGTTGATTTTCGGTGTTAACCTCTACCGTATGAAGCATCTATAAATTACTCATATGTCAAACTATAGGTTTCAGCACATTTCATACTAACTGATTACACAATATGCTGTTACTTGTTTCACAATAGTGCAAATAACATAAGATTACAAAAAATTATGGGATATTGATTCTGCATAGCGCCAGGATCATCGGATAATAATAATAATAATAATAATAATAATAATAATAATAATAATAATAATAATAATAATAATAATAATAATGATTTCTTTAACCTGGCAGAGTTAAGGCCATACGGCCTTCTCTAACACTCAACCAGGAGTAAAACTGCGTTACAAAAAACACTACAAATTTACAAAGTACACTACAATTTTACACACAAAACTGAATAAGATAATAATAATAATAATAATAATAATAATAATAATAATAATAATAATAATAATAATAATAATAATAATAATAATAATAATAATAATGTAAACAACAAGTAAGTAGAAATCAGACATAATATATAACATACAGAAAGAAAGGAAAACGCATAATAAAATGTGAACAGCAGGTCAAAATAAATGAGACATTCAAAGTATAAAAAATAAGACAATTAATAATATTAATAATAATAATAATAATCCTACAGTATTATTTTAATTTAAATGACGAATCTGATAGAGACATTTTGACACGTTGCAGTATTTGAAATGATTGCTTGAAGCTAACGCCTTTAGGATGGACAGATTCTGAAGATTCGTTTTCCTAGCTTGAAAGGAATAACTGCATTTAAAAGATACACTCTGAAATACACTCTGAAATGTTTTTCAATAATGAATTATCAAAAGTGAAAAATAATAGACGATTAGGAGATAACAATACGAATGAAATTTAAGAAATTCCCCATGTCCAGCACGACATATTTTTTTCTCAGTTGCGATTTGGGTAATAATTCAGTGACCTAATATTAGGGTGACCAGATTCAAATCGATAAAAAAGAGGACACAAAGCTTCAAAAAGGAGGGCATTTTTTCGAAAAAAGAGGACAGGAAATATGACCTTAGATTTAGACTTAGGCCTCTATTATACTATAAATTACGTCAATATATATGAAGGGTACAAGGGAATAACGATCAAGGTCCATTTTAGAAAGTTTCGAGAAAAACTAATTTTAAAGTTTAAGCACTTAATACTTTGTTATGTGTGTATTTAATAGAAATTGACGTAGAGGAATGTCAAGAACGATGATTTCTTATTACTAGCTAGACCACATGATAGCACTTTTTTTTCACTATGAGATACCATTATTAACTCAATTTCGATTTTTTATGGACCTTGATCGTTTTTCCCTTCATATTTTATTACAAAATATTTACAGTACAGATTTAGGCTTATATCATACTTAAAAGTATGTTAATATTACAAAATAATTATGATAAAACTTAATAATAATGTTTTTAGAGGTAATATGAAAATCAAGGGAACAATAATTATTAAGGAGGACAGAAAATATATATTTAGATTTAGGCTCAGATCTATATTATACTTAAAATTATGTCAATATCTATTTTATTACAGCATTACATGCGATAAAAGTTAATAATATAGAATTAAAGCCAAGGGAACTATAATTGTTATCAAAATACATAAAAAGGCCGCACAAAGTGCGAATTTAATATTATTTTGTAAGCAAGGAGATTTATGATCGTTGGCAAAGAATATATTCCGTCGATGCTGCTGCCACCTACAGGCAAATTACTTGAAAAAGGCATCAAATCAGATAATTTCAAATTATCAGGGATACAAGTTAACAAAAGGAGGATATTTCTTGATTTTTTATAAATCCTCCCGGACCCCGGACAAAGACCTAAAAAGGACATCTCCGGATAAAAGAGGACGTCTGGTTACCCTAACTAATATTATCAAATATTTATTTAAACCACTCGAAATTATTCTTACAGACGAAGATCCCCCGTCTAAATAGCTTATAACTACAGAAATTTGTCACAAGACAAAATAAAGTGTTAATTATGGAATATTACTAATAACTTTTTATGTATTCATGTCACAAAAAAAATGTTATCTCAAAAGTTATTTTTACTAATTAACAATATGATATGGCACTGCTAACTTTTTTAATACTAATTGATACAGTCTGGCTATAGCGAAAACAATTCGTTTGTAAGTGATTCCCTATATTAATTTTTAAATAGGGATATTTGAAATCTCTATTCTATTTCATATACAGATATATGAATACTTCACTCAAGTAACTTGTTCTCCTTTAAGCTTTAATGACACCTTCATTACTTTCTAATTATTTTGAATCTTTATTATATTTCACACATTAAGAGGAGCGTTTTCAGAGAACATTAAAAATTGTAATACATGTTCGAAATGAAAGCCATTCACGGCCGATGCTGCAGTCTTTCTCGAAAACCGTCCTTTGGGTTACTAAGACTTTCAGAAGCTATGCGTTCCATCTCTTCTCTAATTTTAATTCCAATAGCACGAGTGAAAATTTCATCCATCTCTATCCAATAATGAATCATGATTTCAAAATTTTAAAAATGAATTAGTCTTCTAGGTGTCGATTAAGAAAATAAGAGTTTTTATCTCACCCTGTATACCTGAATTAATATATTTCTATGAACATTGCCATATCATTAAGTAGGTTATTTGGAACAAATTACATTTTTTCGTGAAACTAATATATAGAGTATTAGAGGTGACAATTTCGTATTAATTAACACTGTGCATGTAATAACATAAAAATATTCAACCATAATAGTTTCTTATTAAAAACGTTTTGCCTTTAAACGCAAAATTTGTCACGAGATGTAATTTCGTGATTCCATGAATGCGATGAAGTTATTCAATAATTCGAAATTGTTTACACCAGCTCCCGATGTGTATCATTACGGCATTCTGAGAAAACTTCCTTTCGGCGCCCTATTATTTATTTAGATAAATTTTTAACATTAGCCCACATTTATTTAGCTCCAAATCATCAATAAACGAATGGTTTAGAAGTGAGATATTTATACAATCAGCTACTTCGTTTCGTTTGCCATTACTTGAGTTAAAGAACCATTCAAGAACGTAATTTTAAGCAGTACTTTTCCATGCATTGTGTTTAATAACCATTCAAGTCCACGCGTCGAAACAGGTTCTCGCTAGGGGTATCTTGCAGTGAGCGGGAAAGGACCTGTTAGTTGTGAGACATTTTGGTGTGAAGATCTGGAATGCATTCCTCCGAATCATTAATCCAGATTTATTTTTGATCGTCTGGCAGCAGGTGAAGAAAATGGCAGTAACAGTGAGAGGGAAACAGAGGGTTGGGATTCTGAGTAGTAAAACACACAAAAGAGCATAAAAACGATTAATGTACTGTTGTATTTCGAAAATAACATTATTTTTGTTTTATTATAGTCTGCATCTAGTGAAGAGAATGGCAAATACTAGTGAGAGTGATGCAAAGGGTTAGAAAACTGAGTAGTGAAAGATATTAGAAAATCGAATTTAAAAGTTATAAGAGTGGACCGGAACAAACTGATGGACATCCTGAAGGATGTAAGTGTAGATTGGAAAGACAGGAGGCTGTTCAGTAACCTATATCTAAAACAACGAGTAAAGTCAGGATAAGACAAGAAATGTCTGAAGGAAGTGAAATAGAGAGAAGAGTACGACAAGGATGCCCTTTATCATCTACACTGGTCAACATCTACTTACAGGATTTGGTGAAGAACTGTCTTCAGAACACGGGAGGGGTAAAAGTAGGAAGAAGAATAAAATGCATAAGATTTGCTGATGACATGGCGTTGTTAGCAGAAGAGGAGATGATACTAAGGGATATGCTACTGGAGCTGAAAAACAGCTGTGAGCAGAATAAGACGAAGATAAATGCAAACAAGACGAAGATCATAGTTGTCGGAAGAAAAATAAAGAAGGTAAACTTGCGAATTCTAAATGAAGCAGTAGACTAAAGGCTGGTTCACAATAAACCGGGAACGGAAACGACAACGAGAACGAGAACGGAAATATTGTTAAAATAAATGTATTTACATGTGAGGATTCACAATTAACTACGGTATTGTGAACGTTCACAATTAAATACATTTAACATTATTTCCGTTCTAGTTCTCGTTGCCGTTTCCGTTCCCGGTTTATTGTGAACCAGCCTTAAGCGGACAGCTTCAAATACTGGGATGTTCTGTAAGCAGTAAAATGAGCTGCAGCCAGGAAGTCAAAAGGAGTACAGCAACGGCAAAGGAAGCTTTTAATAGAAAAAGGGGCATCTTCTGCGGAACTCTGCAAAAATAACTAAGGAAGAGACTAGTGAAGTGCTTTCTGAGGAGTGTGGCATTGTATTGAGCAGAAACATTACGACGAAATGAAGAGAAAAGAATAGAAACATTTGAAATGTCGATATGGAGAAGAAAGGAGAGTTTGAACTGGGGAGACAGAATAAAAAATTATGTGCTGGAAAGAGTGGGTGAAAAAAGAATGATGCTGAAACTGATCAGAAAGAGAAAAAGGTATTGTTTGGGTCACTGCCTGAGAAGAAACTGCCTATTGAAGGATGCACTGGAAGGAATGGTGAACGGGAGAAGAGTTCGGGGCAGAAGAAGGTATCAGGTGATAGACGACATTAAGATAGGTGGATCATATGAAGAGACTAAAAAAGCAGAAAATAGGACAGAACTCTTATGTATACGTATGTAGATATGTATGTAAGTAGGAATTTTTCTAATGATAACAGTATTTATTATTATTATTATTATTATTATTATTATTATTATTATTATTATTGTGATTGTTATTATTATTATTATTATTATTAATTTGGATTATTTGCGTCATTCAGAGTAAAATGTCTGGAAAAATGTTTTCATATTAAGATTTTATGTGAAGGCGACGTCAGTGATTTTGAGGGGTGGGATTCTGAGTAATGATTAATGAAACATATTTAAAACAAATCTGACAAATAATAAATGCATTTTTATTAACAATTATTATTATTAATCTCATTCAGATGAAACTTTCAGAAAAATGTATAAATATTATGGCATTTTTGTCAATAAAATAATTATCATAACAAGTATTTCAATGATTGAGATCAATAACCATTCATCTTTTGCAAATTTGAAATTAATTTTTAGATATTTCCACAAGTGTTACGACTTTAAAAATTGGTATACTACTTTGTTTTGGTCTCTAATTTAACCAGAAAAAATTACATGAAAAGATAATAAAAGAGTTTTTTGCGTTTTCCTCGAAACTTGTGTAAATGGACTTGATCTCACCGCTTCAATTACTTTCTAGCCCTTATGCTTTCACTCTTGTTGATCGTTCCTAAAACATACTCAAAAGGCTTTAGCAGGAGGAAAAAACTGACTATGATGATAATGGGAATTTACGAAGAAAAGTACAATACCGGGTGATCCAAAAGTCTCAATTCAGCCTATTATTTCAAAAGTTGAAAGAGAAATGAAACATTTGAATACACCAATGTGAATTGTGTGTGGGGGCTCACTTTTCGGGGCTTTACACAAACATATCTGTTATATTTTATCCACAATTTTGAATTGACATCACTGTTTCTGAATGTGAGCACTAAAATAATTTTCTCACGAATTCATTTCTGTTACTAGAGTTTACCCAAACGTTACGGTTTAGGTGTTAATGGCATCCAAATTTCTCGTATTCGCAGGGAAAATTCGTGATGTTCACCATCTGCAATAAAGAATTAAGCAGTTCAGCAGCGAGATCTCACCAGAAGTGGTCCTGCGAATGTCTGCTGACTGGATTAGGTGATTGGAGTTATGCATTCAAGAAGACGGCCGGCATATTCAAAACATCATTTAGCGGTTCAGTTTAAAATTTGGATGCCAATAATGCCTAAACTGTAGTAGTTAGGTGGAATCTGATTACAGGAATGAATTCATGGCAAAATTCTTGTAGTGCATAATATATCACAAGATCCACCTCCCATTTAAAAACATTGACGTCAATTCAAAATGACGGTCATGTTCATGTAAAACACCAAACTAGTGTATTCTGACTTTCATATTTCTTTCAACTTTTGAAATAATACTTTGTACAGAGACTATTGAATCACCCTGCATATTAATAGGCTTATATCCAAATGTTTTGAGCCTAAGTATTAATTTTAAAGCTCTGCTAAATTTCGTACCGAGTCCATTTATAGGCCTACAGTTTTTAGGCCTACAGTGTATCGTCCGAAAGCCGCAAGCCGGTGATTGCTGTATTTTGGATGTTGGAGTATAAGGATACAGTACATCAGTTATTCATAGATTTAAGAAACGCATATGACTCGCTTAAGAGAGAAGTTTTATAAAATATTCTTATTGAATTTGGTATTCCCAAGAAACTAGTTCGATTAATTAAAATGTATCTCAATGAAACTTACAGCAGAGTCCGTATAGGCTAGTTTCTAATACTTTTCATATTCACTACGGGCAAAAGCAACGAGATGGACTATCACCTTTACTTTTTAACTTTGCTCCAGAAAGTGCCATTAAGAAAGTTCAAGATAACAGACAGGGTTTGGAATTGAACGGGTTACATCAGCTTCTTGCCTATGCGGATGACGTGGAGAAAGTCCACAATAGATTAGAGAAAACACAGTAATTTTACTTCAAGCAAGTAAAGCGACAGGTTTGAAAGTAAATTCCGAAAACACAAAGTATATGGTTATGTCTCGTGATCAGATTATTGTACGAAATTCAAATATAAAAATTGGCGATTTATCCTTCGAAGAGGTTGAAAAATTCAAATTTCTTGGAGTAACAGTAAAAAATACAAATGACACTCGAGAGGAAATTAAACGCAGGATAATTATGGGAAATGCATGTTATTATTCGGTTGAGAAGCTTTTGTCATCTAGTCTGCCGTCAAAAAATCTGAAAGTTAGAATTTATAAAACAATTATATTACCGGTTGTTCTGTATGGTTGTGAAACTTGGACAATCACATTGAGAGAGGAACAGAGATTAAGGATGTTTGAAATTAAGGTTCTTAGGAAAATATTTGGGGCTAATAGGGATGGTCTACACCTGTGGAGTAACGGTCAGCGCGTCTGGCTGCGATACCAGGTGGCCCGGGTTCGATTCCCGGTCGGGGATAGTTACCTGGTTGAGGTTTTTTCCAGGGTTTTCCCTCAACCCAATATGAGCAAATGCTGGGTAACTTTCGGTGCTGGACCCAGGACTCATTTCAACGGCATTATCACCTTCATCTCATTCAGACGCTAAATAACCTAAGATGTTGATAAAGCGTCGTAAAATAACCTACTAAAAAAAAAGAGGGATGAAGTTACGGAAGAAAGGAGAAAGCTACACAACGCAGAACTGCATACTTTGTATTCTTCACCTAACATAATTAGGAACATTAAATCCAGACGTTTAAGATGGGCAGGGCATGTGGCACGTATGGGCGAATCCAGAAATGCTTATAGTGTGTTAGTTGGTAGGCCGGAAGGAAAGAGACCTTTGGGTAGGCCGAGACGTAGATGGGAGGATAATATTAAAATGGATTTGAGGGAAGTGGCTTACGATGATAGAGACTGAATTAATCTTGCACAGGATAGGGACCAATTGCAGGCTTATGTGAGAGCGGCAAAGAACCTCCGGGTTCCTTAAAATCCGTTTTTAAGTAAGTAACTTAAGTAAATAAGTAAGAGCTTATAATTTATTCACTGTGGATGAATGGTGGCAGAACTGAATGTACTGATGTAAGTATATAAATAATTATAATAGGGAATATTCTTTGCAGCGGAAGTGTGACAACACCACATGACATTACAAGTATTGATGCCTGAAAGAAATATTTATTCAACACAAACCCTTCTGTCTGGTTATTAATTCAACTCTCGGACTATATATCAACGCTTGAACAACGAATATGACCACAGTAGCATAAATACAGAACGTTCAGCTCTGGTCTGGGCCGCTTAAGCGCGTTCATGAGTGGGGAGTGGCACGCGGTGTAGACTGCGGTGATTTAACGTAATGTAACACCAAGGTATCTCTGTCTCAATTGTCTACACACGTCCTGACATTAGTCGGTTTACACATATGCGTCTTGCATTAAAAGTTTTTGATGTAGCACGGACTTTTAGGGTGGTAGGTCACTTGTCTAACAACGTGATTTAATGCACGCACAGATAAGTTACATATTTTGAAAGAATCAACTCTGAATGTAGTCTAACAATATCTTGATGTTCAACAAACTTATTACACTGCACACTGCAAGAAACATCTTCAACTTTAATACATCTTTGACATTACACATTGCATACGTGTGCATTATTTTGCCTTGAGGTGGCGAGACATCAGAAGACAGCGACTCAGTCCGCTTTTTCGGCCCAGACCCGACGCGAACGCCCTATAGTTTGAAAGTACATATAGCTACCACAAACACATTCTTCTCCATCAGCCGACTGCGATTCGGTCCGCTCTATGGACTCAGACCCGAAGCGAATGCTTAGTTCGTAATTAAATACAGAATAAATACACACACACTTCTCTATCTGCCCACCAACAGCAAGCGAGATTGAAGGTTCAATATGTTCACGCCACTGTAAACGATATTTTACAATTTTATCACTGTCACAGCACAGTTAACATTTTAATGCAAAATATACGGGAAAATATACGGGATTTTCACTGCATTTACGCATTGACTATTGCACAAAACGAACTTCAGAAGCAAAATGTAAAAATAATGAGTAGTGTTTCGAATGAGTCGCCTTTCGGGCTCTTATTATTTTATTTTAGTAGGTCATTTCACGACGCTTTACCAACATCTTAGGTTATTTAGCGTCTGAATGATATGAAGGTGATAATGCCTGTGAAATGAGTCCGGGGTTCAGCACCTAAAGTTACCCAGCATTTGCTCATATTAGGTTGAAGGAAAACCCCGGTTAAACCTTAACCTGTTAACTTACCCCGATCGGGAATCGAATCCAGGCCATCTGGTTTCGTGGCCAGACGCGCTAACCGTTACTCCACAGGTGTGGATCTCTTCTTATTATACTTCACGCTTTGTCCACTAGATGGGTTCCGATTCGGTAAAGTAGGGACGGCAACATTGCCAACAAATTGGTTACGTGTGTAGTATTATATGAGATACTAAGTACTTTTAAGTAGGTTATTTTACGACGCTATATCAACATCTTAGGTTATCTAGCATCTGAATGAGATGAAGGCGATAATGCCTGTGAAATGAGTCTGGGGTCCAGCACCGAAAGTTACCCAGCATTTGCTCATATGAGGTTGAGGGAAAACCCCGGTTAAACCTCAACCTGGTAACTTTCCCCGACCAGGATTCGAACCCGGACCACCTGGTTTCGCTGCCAGACGCGCTAACCGTTACTCCACAGGTGTGGACATGAGAGAGATTAAGTTAGGTTACATTAGGTATGTAATATTATGTGAGAGGTTAGCTTAGGTTATGTTAGGTTAGGTTTGCTGTGTAGTATTAAGTGAGAGGTTAGGTTCAAATGACATCCAACACACGGCAGTCTCAATAGATATTGGCACTGAAAAGCCCATCATTCCCCTCCACATTTTGCGTCACATTAAGGAAATATGGGTATCTTTTCCATTCACGCAGGACAGGTTTCGTGTACAGTGTAAGTAAGGATCTATTTTGGTCAGGCTGGCTGGACACACAGTTCTCCTAGTGATCACAACCAATTTCTACTACTCTAAGCTATAAATCCTAGCGACTTTCAATGTATTTAGGATTTTTTCTAGTGGCGAATATATATTGAAGCTTTAAGTTTTATAGCGAGGGTTCTAGAAACAAAATTTAATATGTAGTAATAAGATCTACTTGTGCAGCGTGAAAACCTTTTCCCAATGCTTCCTAAAATCAGACAACACACAAATAGTAAAATGTAATCAATTGGTATTTACTTTACAGAAAGTTAAATAATCATCATAAAATACAACCTGCATTTGTTGTACCAGTGGCTTATGTGAGATAGCATGATCTATACAGTAATAAATACGTGTTTTAGCAGGTTATTTTACTACGTTTTATCAACATCTTAGGTTATTTAGCGTCTGAATGAGATGAAGGTGATAATGCCGGTGAAATAAGTCCGGGGTCCAACACCGAAGTTACCCAGCATTTGCTCATATTGAGTTGAGGGAAAACCCCGGAAAAAACCTCAACCAGATAACTTGCCCCGACCGAGAATCGAACCCGGGCCACCTGGTTTCGCGGCCAGGCGCACTAATCATTACTCCACAGATGTGGATTAAATACGTGTTGATAGTTTGTGTTTATAAATACATTCAACATTACAAGCAGAAGAATAGAAGGCATACTGGCGAGAATTTCCCATAAGTTATACATAAAATGCTATAACTCATACCGTACGGGTACATCCGATCATGCATTGCCACCAACGTAACACGCAGCTTAACTAGCGCTGAAGTAATCATTTCGCACACCGCTTATACAACTTGCATACACGAATTTGCGACAAGTTTGGTTAGTTCAGGCTTTTGTTGTGCCGTGCATATACCATCAACTGCATCTACACAAAAAAAAAAAAATCCCTCACAAACTTAACAATTTTCACTTTCCAAAATCACCGAACTACCTCAGCGTTAGTTTCATACGCGTTACGTACTTCAAACTCTACCACTCGACAATGTGATAACCCAAGAAAGAAATTATTGTACGAAAACGAGTCCATAGGAACATACAGGTAAACATCTTTCACTTGTAATATCGAAAATATTTCCGAACGGAAGCTAAAACATGTGTTTGTATTGACGTCACACCGACCTAATGGAAAAAGAAATTGTTTACTTCAGCACAGTTCTTCTGGAGAAATGTCCCTTACAATTCCTAAAGGAAATATGATTATTATAAGATTATATAAACTTTACCTCATAAGCAAAAGTATGATGCAGTATTTCAGCCGGCTTCTCAGGTCTCAGCTCTCAGCGATCTGCAAAGCAACAACTCCCGGCGAGAACTTCACACATACTGACGGGTTAGGGTAGCTACGCGGCTAGTGGTTGGCGTTATGCGACGTGATATAAGTAAGTATACTGGAGCAGGGCTGCCAACCTCAACACGAGTGAGTTGGCTACATAGGTCCCGAAATTCAGCTCAAATACCAACATTAAACTACGCTAAACGCCAAACATGTCATAAAAGCAAACAAAAAAATTACAATCAAACAAGGGCCCCATTTTAAGAACTGGCTCTTCCCACGCATATCTATATCAATGTTTAATTCTACTGGCACTTTGTGCAAAACATTCTAACCATTGTGTCAGCAGAAGTTCATTCGTAATGTGCCGGCTTATCTGGAGATGCTTTAGAGAAATGCTTGTCCAAAACAATAGGTAGGTAGCGCCGAATCAATGTTGAATGCAGCCCCCAACAGTTTAATTTAAATTTTAGGAGTAGTGATGGAGGTGTAGATTATACAAATCACTAAGTGCGACAGTGGCGGATTACGTACGTTTGCTGTTACCAGTGGCTGTTTATCTATTGAATTATCAACATAAATAATACATAAACACACAAAACCATACCATTAAATATTCTTTAAGATTACTTTTTAAATATAACACAATTAACTTACTTACAAATGGCTTTTAAGGAACCCGCAGGTTCATTGCCGCCCTCACATAAGTCCGCTATCGGTCTCTATCCTGTGCAAGATTAATCCAGACTCTATGATCATATTCCACCTCCCTCAAATCCATTTTAATATAATCCTCCCACCTGCGTCTCGGCCTCCCCAAAGGTCTTTTCCCCTCCGGTCTCCCAACTAACACTTTATATGCATTTCTGGATTTGCCCATACGTGCTACATACCCTGTCCATCTCAATCGTCTGGATTTAATGTTCCTAATTATGTCAGGTGAAGAATACAATGCATGCAGTTCTACGTTGTATAATTTTCTCCATTCTCCTGTAACTTCAACATTTGTTTGAAAATGAATATAATGCTTGTTACTCTCTTCAGTGAGCCAGTGTACGAGGTCATTTAGGGACATCTCGACACACTACGAAAAATTGTTAAATTTGAGACGAATTTACGCAAATATTATTATAATTTTTCCCCTTAATATGTATGGACATGTTTTCCGTACATTTCTTGTATATGGTGCCAATGTGATCATTTTGTATTACTGTACTTAAAAAAAAACACACACAAATCGGTGCCGAAGTATCGACTTCTCCCACAATGGGAGAGATTTCGACACAGTAGTATAAACTTAGGAAAAACTTTAATACCAAACACGTACTAACAAAATTTTCTCCTGAAGTATTTCTAAATATTTTATAATAATACTCCTACTCACGTTGGTCACATGTGGGTTTTTCACCGGTGTTATTTTCCACACATATCTTGTGAAGCCATTTGTGCTATTCCCCAACACACTGAATACAAAATTTTGTAGCATTGTCATCGCAGTAATATCCACTACACGCGGCACAAAAGGTTAGTTTTTTGGACTGTTTGACGAACTAGCTCCTTCCCCTTGCACGTCGAGCATTAGACGGTTGTCTTCTGTGCGAAAGCTTAATTTCTTTTTTTTTTAGTCCCCTTCAACTGTTTCCTATATTTTTCAAACGTTATTAGTCCGAGTCTTGCAGTTTTCTTACTCTTTTGATATCGGATGGAAGTGTTAGCAACGGAACTAGCAGCATTTAGGCAAGCCTAAATGTCCTTGTGCAGATGGTGTCTGTGGAGATATTATAGGAGTGGTAATGTGTTCTTGAACGTGAATTTCATGTCAATTTTCTGGTAGAACCAGATCGTACTCAAACATGTCCTTCTGCAGTAAGTTAGGATATGAATTCTCTTATAGCTTACTGCCTATTGCAGGGCGGAACATACGAAATTGATGTTATTACCCAGGTTGCCAACTGGTGCTTCACAAGAATGTATGTTCAGTATTGTAAAATAAGGTTAAAATGGCTAAATTTCTGGAATAAATCTAGGATAACGGCTAAGTGGAATATCTTAAAACAGATAAATATGGATATGTGTAGATGAATAACAAGCTATGAATGGTGAAGGAACGGCGGAGCGGAGAAAAATTATCTCCGGCACCGGGATTCGAACCCGGGTTTTCAGAACTACGTGCTGACGCTCTATCTACTAAGCCACACCGGATTCCAATTCCGATGCCGAATTGAATCCTCTCAGTTTAAGGTACACCTCTTAGTTTCCCTTTACTGGCCAACCCTCATGCACTTTGTCACAGATGTGTGGCAGTAGCACAATGTCCAACACTAATGTGCAGAGGAGTACTCATTACGAGTGACTAAGTAGCCGGGATCCGACGGAATGAGCGCCGTCTTAAACCATATAGGGCCGTATTCATAGACATTCTTAGCGCGGGCTTTCGATGGATGATCAGCGAACTAATGTTTTTCGTACTCATAAACCAGGTCAGCGATATGATATGAATCCTGTTTAGCACGCTCGTAGCGCGGGCTAGCGAAATGTCTATGAATAGCACCCTAATTGATTATATATGCATATCATATTGTTGCGATGTACCGCAGTACATACATTTCTATGCAGGAATTCTACGTTATCATACGATGAAGGATCGGTGGAGCGGAGAAAAATTCTCTCCGGCACACAGTGGTCAAGAATGCAAATTTAGCGGGACATAATAATTTTTCAGCTACCTAACAGATTTTAATGAAATTTTACACAGTAGTTACAGGTAGCATACTGTATATGATTTGTATGCAAGTTCTCGTTACGTTGGTATAAGTGGGACTACCCCTTATGGGGGGGGGGGCGCATTTAGACAAAATTACTAACTTTTCTCCTATCTGACAGATTTTTATGAAATTTTACAAAACATTTACATGTAGCATATATGTTTTGTATGTAAGTTCTCGTTACGTTGGTATGAGTGGAACTACCCCTTATAGGGAGGCGCAATTAGACAAAATTAGTAACTTTTCTCCTATTTAACAGATTTTTATGAAATTTTACCCAGTAGTTACAGGTAGCATATATGTTTTGTATACAAGCTCTCATTACGTTGGTCTAAGTGTAACTACCCCTTATAGAAGGGCGCAATTAGACAAAATTAGTAACTTTTGTCCTATCTAACAGATTTTTATGAAATTTTATACAGTAGTTACACTTAGTACATTTGTTTTGTGTAGAACTCTGTTTACGTTGGTATAAGCAGAAGTGCCCCTTACAGGTGGATGCATTTAGACAAAATTTGTAACTTTTCTTCTGTCTTAGCAGATTTTTATAAAACTTTATACAGTAGTTGCAGGTAGTAAACTTGTTTTGTATACAAGCTCTAATTCTCTGGATTGTTTTTGTTTCGACCTCATACTTGCTGTAATGGAAAAGCTTTCTTGGACAGCCACGACTTTTTCCAGGGGTACGTTTTCTATAAATTTTCATTACTATCACGATGAGAACCTAATTTAATAAGTAGCTCACTAAGCCAATGTCCATTTCGTTTAAAAAACGCATATTCCTTATCCTCTTGCTCTCCAACGATAAATTATCTTATGGAGGAAAATGTGACATTTTATGTACTATTGCACCTTTTGGGCACTCGGGAAGCTTATTTGATACATAATCAACAAGCTGTCATCTTGAATTCCCTGAATTGCACTGCGGAAGCAGATTCGGTTCATAGATATTGAAATAAATGTAACCGAGAAAAATTGCACTACTGCACCTCGAAAGAATAGTGCTCATAAATTATTACTTCCGCAAATCTGCGCACCTTAAGACTAGATTTAAAATAGAGGTAAATACTGGAGGAAGTGAAAGAAAATCATTTTTGGACGAAACAAAGAGGGGTTTTTTTTCTCTACCTTAGCAATGTCTGCACTCGATGGTTATATTTATATTTTGTCACGTGTCAATTCATGCTAATTTGACATACTATAATAACATTAAATGTAACAAAAACAAACAGTGTTACATACTCAAAGAACTACTTGACATGTTGGTACCAAATATGAATGGAATCGACCACATACAACAGAGTTACAGCACAAAGAAAACTGCAGACTTGCAGCACTTGCTGAGTAAGAATGCTGGGTGGCGAAATGTGGCATGTTACCGGCTTCTTGCCTCGCTATACAGCCACCTCCGCTTATTAAGATTATCAATTGAGTGTTACTCAGTTATATAGGAGAAATAATTTAAGGGTTTAATTTCATTTTTTACAGGTCATTTTTCTACATTTGTCCTCCTAAATATGGATTTTAGACCACTGTGCGGCACCGGGATTCGGCCACTTAGTCACTCGTAATGAGTGCACCTCTGCACATTGTTTGTCGGACATCGTGCCACTCTCACACATCTCTGACACAGTGCATGAGGGTTTGCCACTAAAAGGAAACTAAGAGGTGGAGCTTAAACTGGGAGGATTCAGTCCGGCATCGGAATTGGAATCCGGTGTGGTTTAGCGGATACAGCGTCAGCACGTAGAGCTGAAAACCTGGGTTCGAATCCCGGTACCGGGAAGAGGGAAAACACCGAAAAAACCTCAACCAGGTAACTTGCCCCAATCGGAAATCGAACCCGGGCCATCTGGTTTCCCTGCCAGACGCTCTAACCGTTACTCCACAGGTGTGGACTCTAGATATTCCTGGATGCCTAAAGAATAGGGCGAATTTTGTAGCATCTTGATATCCCCTCTCATGTTCGAACATTGCAATACTGCCATAAAAAAGCAGCTTATGTTATATAGAAGAAAACTTTCCAAACATGCGATATTTTTAAACGTGATTATGCAATAACACTTATAGGATAATGCGATAATTATTCTAAATCATAATTTGTTATTCCTCTGAATTCACTCCACTTTGATTTTCATGGAAATACATTATAACATTAACGAAACAACAGTCGTCTTAAATTAAGAAGAAGTTGTTAGAATTGGTAACTTTGTCATTGGGCTTAGACAGAATCCTAGCTGAAGTTTGAAGTCAAGTGTGGGAGAATTATCGAAGATCGTAGAGGAACGTTTGGTTCCTTTAAAGCTATGGTTCTGTGAAATTTCTAACTTCTACATTATTAAACCAGTTAATCAGAATATTTTACAAAATATTTCTTACGATGTGGACATGCAATACACAAATTTTCACTTTGACATTAAAATTAGTTTATTTATACTTAATTTTTGTGGTTTGTTTAATACTAAATTATGATTGTCTCAATTTTCAAGGTTTACATAATTTTTCTTTCAATTTATATTTAATTTATTCCTGATAGTTGTATGTGAAATATGACGCATGCTTTTCATATTTTTTCCGATTACTCGAGAAAAAAAAAAATATTTACCCTTTCATGGTCCGTCCCAGGAATCTGTATATAGTAGAAAGACGAAACAAGACCTCTGCGCATGTGGTGTGTGGGAGGGCTAGAACCAATGACCGCCCTAAGGGGAGGCATTGCTTGAACGAAGCGAGCTTGCAGAGAGGGAATCTGTAGACATTAAGAAATCTGGCCACACTTTCTGTTGCAGTTGGAGCCACTGATTCTGGCGAATGACCTTGCTGACAGTGCCAGTTGAAGAGCTATTTGTTGTCCTTCTTGAATGAGTTGGCGATAACACTTTCCTGCGCTAGTATCATTGTTATGAAACATATAAATGGATCACAGTACAGTCCGAGTGAATAATTTGTAGTGTGCCGCAAGCGACTTTCGTTCGCAATGACTTTACAGTACGTCTTCTACAATTTTCAAATTAAAATTTTAAGAACATTGCATAGCCAGAACCAAAAAATTATGCTAATATTTATGAATTAATGGAGTGAGAGGCGAAAAATAGGTATGAATTGTGTCGAATTGTGTGCCCGAACATGCATAACAAGCACTCAGAATGTACAAGAACGAGTTGCGGGAGTAACAGGAATTTTTGACAAGTCTGATTTCAAGAATGTTAAACCGAAAGAGACACAGAAATAAGATCATTCGACATACCAGGCAAGAAATCTCATGTTCCAAAAGGTTTAATGAAAATATATGAATAACTTATGGGAATGTAATAATTTAATTCACGCGTAACATGTGTTTACAAGTAATGGTAATCCTTCGAAATGATGCGGTCTCTGAGCACGAATAAAGTAGTCGACTCGATTCTTGTGTTGTTTATTGTGAGTCTGATAGTTGCCGAGCTTGATGGATGATTTTTTTTACCGTGGTAATTCCTACACCTAACTGTGTATGAATGAATGAGAGAGAGAGGAAATGGGAGGAGAAACTTTAAAGGTACGTGAAAACACGTCCTTGCAAGGGGGAAGTTGGGGCTGTGAAAAACTGAATATGTGAGCTCCAAGCCTGTTGGCCACTTGTCTCACTTCGGGATTCACCGCCTCAGTGAAGGAGCGCTAGAAAATTTCGAGGGGGAAAGCCGAAAATTGACGTAACTGATTAGCTACAACATACGGGGGGAGGGGGAGAAGTACAGCGACCTGATCCGGAGGAGCTAGAAACGCGATGGTACCAACTAGGAGGAGTGGCAGAAGTCTAGGCACGAAAAGGTAATAGCCAATTTGGCTGTTTGAAGATTCGAACGCGTTGGAATTAATCATCTTAACGGTAATAGCCAATTGGCTCTTTAATGATTTTTCTCAGATCAGGAGACCAGCCAATTGGCTCTTTGATAACTCCATTGATCTGTAGAAGGGGACGATTGATTTCTGTTAGAGCCCGAGTTCGATGTGAATAATCATTAATTTTGAGCCGTCACCAATATCTGGGGAAGTGAATGCAGGTCCGTGGCAGATCTTTCTTGAACGTGGAAGAGGTCAGACGTGCTCGGAGCTTTCAGTAGCAGCAGCAGCTCTTGGCCAGTGAGGCTCGAGTTGCCGAGCTGTTAACTAGTTTAAATCCTTATTTATTAAGACGCCCCCAATATCAACTACGGAACGCAGAAAATGTGTAACTTTTTCACCATCTTCATAGTCTGTGTCAGTAATTTCGCTTCTTTTCCAAACAAAGACCGGTTTCTTTGTGGCTGTCTTCTGAAACGAAGGGCCAGGATTTGAAGTTCCCTTTTCGTGTTTTGTCTCCTAAACTTCATCACCACCAGGAAGGGGACGGGTGAAAAATTTATAATATTTGGTCAAAAAAATCAGGCTTTCAGTTTTTTGTTGTTGTAGAAAATGAAACTATGATGCCTACTTTACACTGTGACGAAATTTTAGAACCCTATGACGGTTGTGTTCTTAATTACACCATCTTAAAGGAACGGAAATCATCAAGTTTAAAATGCACACACACTTTAAAACGTATTTCCCCGTACTTTTTTGCCCATTTCTCTGCATTTATGTTGTTAAGAATTCCACACATTTTATGCTAGGACGTTGAAATTTTTACTGCATGTTCTTTAGAGTATACTTAAAGTTACGTTCGCATTTTTTTCAAAAAAGAAAATAGTTTTTGAATACAAATAAAATGTTTGCGTTCTGTAAATACAAATTTGAATAGCAACAGCTTTATTTTTTCTCTCTTACGTTTATAAGGTAAAACTAAAAAATGTGAGAACATAGCAAAGATATTGTAAAAAAGCAGACATGATACTTAAAATTTGGGAGAGATGAAAAATTTCGAAAATATGCAAGTTATTATCATTATTATTCTTATTATTGTTGTATTTTACTTTTAATTTATTTTTAATATAAATAAAACCTATTTTTGTCCCACTTCACCACTTTAGGGATACATTCGGACAAATTAATAACTTACCATACTCGTATTCTGTGAGCCAAAAGATCCCCAGATATCGACTTTCGTCGATATAGAGAGTAACCTTCATTTTACATTTTAAGTCTCTACATCGGCTAGTTGAAAATATTGAAGTGAATTTTTAAAACAGTGAACTCCTTTCTCTCTCCTCTCTGCTCCGTTAGGGGATTAAAAAACCCTCAAAAGTTATTTGAAGGTAGAACATGGAGTTGAATTTTTTTACGTTCCTTATGGGTTTTATAAACAATTCTGAGAGATGAGATGAATAGTATAACGATTAGAGTAACCCAATTTTATAAAGTAGCTTTTGCTTCAAATTTAAAGGCTGCATGTGTACTGGTTCAAAAAATAAATTAGTAGGCCTATAATTATTTTGATCTTTACTATCTGCCATTTTCAATCCCTTATTGTTCGTATTTCGTAAAACTCCGTTTCTCTTTTGACTAAGGACTAATAGGAACCTACACACAGGAGATTTAAGGTGATTAGTCAGTAAATCTTTTAGTTATAGAATAGTTTTCTTTTATTACGTAAATTGTATTTTTGCTTCATAGTAACGAAGAAAATATTATGCAGCGGGGACTGAAATTATCTCGAAAACGGTGTGCCGGAAACTGGTCCCTTTTTATATGCATGCACACATATAGACTCACTTACTTACAAATGGCTTTTAAGGAACCCGCAGGTTCATTGCCGCCCTCACATAGACCGCCATCGGTCCCTATCCTGTGCAACAGACCATTCCAAGTGGGCAGCCATCGGGATGCCGCGTGGCTGCCCCGGGTTTACATGAGCCGTGCCGAGTCGCGGAGAGAGAGCGAGTGAGTGGGAAAGAGACGGAATACCGATCGCTGAGAGGGAGGCCAGGCCGCCTGGAATACTGTAATATCTGTCTTCAAAACTGTGTGACATTGAAGCCTTATCAGTTCTCTTTGGAATTTGACAGGAGCCTGCTCAACATTTGCAGAAAATGGCGTCATAAAAATGTTCACAAAGTTCCTGCACGCGGCGAGAGATTGTTCTGTGGAGAGAGACGCATTTACTCGAATAACGTCACCAGGGAAGGACATAATATCTCTGACGTTGGAATTATGCACTCCTTAACAAACATTCCATCCGTAAAAGGCCGGCTGTTTTTGGGTATATTTAGGGCAACAATATAGCTTGCATGGACAACTCTTTCGGAACTTGAGTCACTCAATACGCTGAGAAAGAAAGTGAAAAATGAATTTTTAATGACATTTCACTACACGAAAAATACATACATAGTTAAGCGGACAGAAAATTCTTTAACAGTTTAACAAAAGTTTTTATAATAATTCTCATACATTGTTGACAACTGTTCAAAATAAACTTATTAATTAATTAAATTATACTACCTTTAGAGTACTTAATTAGTTGAAATGATATTGACCTCGTCGTAAGAAGACAGCATTTCGTCCTTTAGTTTCGTTATTAATGCCTTCCTCTCTTCGCCGATAATATGAGCTTGGGTATCAGAATGTTTAACTTCAAAGCGACGCTTAATGTTGTACGTTTTTGCCGGTACATTGATATGGCATATTAAACATTGAACATTGTTGTCGTCAGATTAGACAAGATACAAGCCCTCCCAAGAGGAGTTAAATCCTGAACCAACTGTCGACGTACTTATTTTCATTCTCATTCAAAACAATTAAGCACAAACGATAGTACACCATATGAATGAATGAATGAATGAATGGATGAATGAATGATGGAACGCATAATGCGGCAAGAATATAATCGAACAGACGAGAAGAGTAGATTTTTTTATTTTAGTAGGTTATTTTACGACGCTTTATCAACATCTTAGGTTATTTAGCGTCTGAATGAGATGAAGGTGATAATGCCGATGAAATGAGTCCAGGGTCGAACACCGAAAGTTACCCAGCATTTGCTCGCATTGGGTTAAGGGAAACCCCCGGAAAAAACCTCAACTAAGTAACTTGCCCCGACCGGGAATCGAACCCGGGCCACCTGGTTTCGCAGCTAGACGCGCTAACCGTTACTCCACAGATGTGGACGAGAAGAATGATCGCATGCATTCGTACATCACCATCATCACCACCACCACCACCGCTACAGCCTCAGCGACAGAGAGGAATGGGGGTCTGGCCTGGCAGACACAGGGCAGCGTCCGGGCGCCCTAACCCTGAAACGCTGTGTTGGAATGGTCTGCTGTGCAAGATTAATCCAGTCTCTATCATCATATCCCACTTCCCTCAAATCCATTTTAATATTATCCTCCCATATACGTCTCGGCCTCTCCAAAGGTCTTTTCCCCTCCGGTCTCCCAACTAATCCTCTATATGCATTTCTGGATTCGCCCATACGTGCCCATCTCAAACGTCTGGATTATATGTTCATATTATGTCAGGTGGAGAATACAATGCGTGCAGTTCTGCGTTGTGTAACTTTCTACATTCTCCTGTAACTTCATCCCTCTTAGCTCCAAATATTTTCCTAACAACCTTATTCTCAAACACCCTTTATCTCTGTTCCTATCTCAAAGTGAGAGTCTAAGTTTCACAACCATACAAAACAACCGGTAATATAACTGTTTTATAAATTCTAACTTTTAAGATTTTTTGACAGCAGACTATATGACAAAAGCTTCTCAACCAAATAATAACAGACATTTCCCATATTTATTCTGCGTTTATTTTATTTTATTAGTTTATTTTACGACGCTGTATCAACATCTCAGGTTATCTAGCGTCTGAGATGAAGGTGATAATGACGGTGAAATGGGTCCCGGGTCCAGCACCGAAAATTACCTAGCATTTGTTCTTATTGGGTTGAGGAAAAACCCCGGAAAAAACCTCAGCCAGGTAACTTGCCCCGACCGGGAATCGAACCCGGGCCACCTGGTTTCGCGGCCAGACTCGCTGACCGTTACTCCATAGGTGTGGACTTCTGCGTTTAATTTCCTCTCGACTGTCATTTATATTTGTTACTGTTGCTCCAAGATATTTGAATTTTTCCACCTCTTCGAAGATTAAATCTCCAATTTTTTATTTTCATTTCGTACAATATTCTGGCCACGAGATATAATCATATATTTTGTCTTTTCGGGATTTACTTCTAAACCTATCGCTTTACATGCTTCAAGTAAAATTTCCGTGTTTTTCCTAATCGTTTGTGGATTTTTTCCTAACATATTCACATCATCCACATAGACAAGAAGCTGATGTAACCCGTTCAATTCCAAACCCTGTTTGTTATCCTGAACTTTCCTAATGGCATATTCTACAGCGAAGTTATAAAAAATAAAGGTGAAAGTGCATCTCCTTGCTTTTGTCCGCAGTGAATTGGAAAAGCATCAGATAGAAACTGGCCTATACGGACTCTGCTGTAAGTTTCATTTAGACACATTTTAATTAATCGAACTAGTTTCTTGGATATCCCAAAGACACATATAGACTACTGTAATATTTGTTTACTTTTTGGAGGTGACTGTCCAGAGTGCAATAGTATAATCGAGCGTGCATGTTTGCTCTTATGTCTTACCCATTCCAGCTGCGACAGAGATAACAACCGGTCTTGCAGCGGTGAGTAACTCGCTCTCGAGTTCACATTAACAAAATCCATCTGCCAAAATCCCTGGCGCCCACATTATACCATCTGCTATCACGAGCATCTTCCCCCTTAGCGGCCTCGAGCTGATGATGCCCGCAATACACTCCGGCACAAATAGACTTCGCCCATTCACTTCGCCCACATGCGCAAACTTACTTCACAGATTCCTGGGGCAGACCATAGTTGTTCATATTTAAATTTTTTAAAACTTAGCTCATTCTCAACACATGGTGGTTTGAATACTTTCAATAGCTTGAGAAAACACATGTGTCAATTTACTTCACATGCTTTTGTGGACTTCTGTACAAAATTTCACTGAGACTGGAGAAAAACTTCATTCATTAGAACATTTTGAATGATACAAAATGTTGAAAATTGAAAAATCGATAAATCGAGTATCAAAGTACAACATATGGTACATACTATCGATACCCTTCCTTCCAATACAGGTCTACCACACATTTTTCTCCTACATAACAGTACGGAATAAGAATTGAATGAAAAATAAAATTAGAATGAAGAACAAAGTCTGGCAGAATAACAGCTGAGTATGAGTTTAAAGGGCTGTAGCTCCACGAACGCGCTGGTCCCTTTAAATTCGTCCTGAGGGGCTTCAAATTGTCATAGAGCCAAAATAAGCATAGATTTAAATAACTGAAATATCATTTTGTTTTTCAGAGTTAAAAACAAAAGTTCCATCTTTAATGATTTTCTCGTTATTTTCACAGATCCATAGTCTTATGAGCCGACTTCGTTTTAACAAAAGCTTCTTCTTTACTGAGCTACGGGAAAAATATAACGCCAAGAATTGCTACATATATATTTATTTAACTTCATTTTTTTATTTTTCATAACAACATATTGTATCCATAAAATGAAACATAAAATATAAATAAAATAATAAATAAGTAAATAAAATCAAAACAACTCAAAATAATAATTATATAGAGCGTTATTATATTTTATTTTATTTTATTTTAGTAGGTTATTTTACGACGCTTTATCAACAGCTTAGGTTATTTACCGTCTGGCGTTATTATAAATTAATTATATGTATGACGTAAGTGCTTAGCTATCGTGAATAAAATCTTTCAAATAAACGCATAATAATTTTGTAGAGCGTTATTATATTTTATTTTATTTTAGTAGGTTATTTTACGACGCTTTATCAACAGCTTAGGTTATTTACCGTCTGGCGTTATTATAAATTAATTATATGTATGACGTAAGTGCTTAGCTATCGTGAATAAAATCTTTCAAATAAACGCATCTCCAATTAAGGGCTTTTTGACTTCAATTATACAGAGCGATCCAAAAATCGCGCAAATCTTAATAATACGTTCACATATATTTATAAAGATGAATTTCACACTTTTCACAAGAGTTATATCATTTTTCACAACATATGCTGAAAATGGCAGCCTAGTTCAGTAATGCGTATATGAACTCTTTTTACCATGTTTCTAGCCACTTTTTTGGGCACGCGTACATTGATGTTGTTAATCTCCGTTGTTATGTTTCTCTTTAGTTCCTCCAGAGTGTGTGGCCTGTTTTTGTATATTCTTCCTTTAAGATAACCCCACAGGAAGAAATCTGGGGACGTCATATCGGGAGAACGTGGGGGCCATAATCCTTGAGAAATGATACGCTCACCAAAAACTAGCACAAAAACTGAATTGTTTCATAAGATGTGTGACATGTGGCACTGTCCTGCTGGAACCAACAATCACGTTCATCATTGTCGAAAAGCGCAATAAACTATGTAATGATGTCTATGTACACAACACTGGCCGAATTGTCAAGCACTACCATATCCGGATAATTCCTACGAAATTAGTCTACAGCATGTTCATAAGAACGATTGGAGAAATAATGTTCAACATTGAAAACTCGTTGCTCTTGGGAAAACGACATGTTTACCGAGCAATAAACAAAGGACTACTGCAAGCGTCAGTGTATAGGGGAGAGTCGGGTAGTATCGGACATCGGGTAATATCGGACAGTGAGTTTCTTTCATCTACCACACGATGATAGTACCTGATTGACATGGTTACGTTTCTGTGATGTCGCATAGAGAAACGTAACCATGTCATTCAGGTACTACCATATGGTGGTAGATGAAAGAAATGCACTGTCCGATACTACCCGATGTCCGATACTACCCGACTCTCCCCTACATACACATCACAATGACGTCTAGGTTTGTTGCTGCTAATACCCATGATGCTACTTAGCGGCAGCCGTTTACACTTTCCAACTGCATTACTCAATATAGACACTATAATTTTATGTGCGCGACTTTTTGAGCGCTCTGTATTATAACTCAAGGGTCTACAGATATAGTTTATCAAGATTAACTGTCAATGCTTTGAATAAGTGTATTACCTTTGAGGTAACAATTTCTTCATTTGATCTGTAGCTCTTCATTACACACGGATTTCTTTAAACTGCTGTCTTGTAAAAAGTCACTTCGATCGCTTACGGCTCTTTGTCTTTCGAGCGACGATATGAATCATTCCACGTCAAATCGCACAAATTTAAACTCGAATTGACTTTCATGTCTCTGATTTAGATAAAACAAATTTTACACATTCTATGGATTGAAAAAATAAATACGTGTTTTATTATTGTTGTCTATATTGATTATTGTAGTAGATATGTGATATCAAAGATTCTGAAATAGTTCGCGCATCATTATTGTTAAACGTGATTATCTCTACTAATAATCATCACAGAGATTTGTTATTTGTCTCAATTTCAAGGTGACAATACATAATTTGTTCTTCGCATAATAATATAAAAATATGTTTGTTAATTTTGTTTTAAAAACATTTAAACACATAAAAATATGTTTTAATGGCAGCGGCTTACTTTAAAATTACAGAAAAAATCATTAAATACCTTGAAATTATTTTAACGACTCTTAAAAAATCAGAATGCTACTCTGAGCCGTTGAAGTATAATTAAATGATTCACCAAGCTGCGCGTCTTGAGTGCGCGGGCTGCATAAGTACTGTTGCAAGATTACGTGCAGGTGCAGCTCTGGATGAAAGTCGTATGACCACTTTACACTGTTCTACGGTCAGAATATCACTCTTTCACGTAATTTATGCAATTAGTACTGTATTTAAATATTGTTTTTGTAAAATATACTCGTACACTTGTAAGAATGATAACTACAGTTTACACAACACTGCACTTTTAAAACTAATCACCTACAACCAATTCTATTTAATGTCCACCACTTTACTCTCACTTTGAAGTGAACAGTTCTTTATTATGGCCTGAGATTGTGTCAGTGGAACAAAAGAATGAAGTTGTAAGATACCTCGTACCACTTTTGCTTGTTGGTACCTTGAGTAGAAAAATATGGCTATGTTATTTGTATTCACTAATGGTAAAAATTTAAAAGGAATATTATAAATAATATTATCAATTCCATCAAGCATTAATTTAACATTTTCATGATGAATATAGACACAAACTGAGTGCGTGCCACTTGTTCCAGGGAGTACACATTCCTTTGGTCTGAGTTTGAAAATTTTGGAAACCCTATTTTGATATACGAGCAATTCCATTAAAATGTCATAATGAGGTGAAGTTTTTTAAATTGATGTAGGACTATTTGTGTTGATGAAATATGTTTCTTTATACTTTAAATTACCTTATTTCGTAAGATAATGTTTCAAAAACTCTTTCTTTTAGTCTATAACTTGCTGCAGATCTTGCCATATTCCAAACACTTAAAAAAAGACGTAAAGATACTTATGTTTCTTGTCACAATTTGGACATGTAAATTTGTTTTATTTCGAGCCGTCTTTTTTGTATACTATATTTTGGTCTTTCCTTGAAGTAAATATGAAATTAGTTGAAGTATCCTAAGATCCTAAATAACTTAAAATCATTATTATTATTTGTACTGTAAGTTACGGTCAGTCCGTCACAATAAATATACAAAAACTCTTCCACACAGCACAATAATTGACAGATTAAAATTTCCTTTGGTATTCTACGTTATTACTACATGACCAATAAAAAAGTATTAGAACATTTTATTCTAAAGTGATTTCGTTTTCCTCAGCGGCATTGTGAGTGACTGACATGTCGCGCTCTCAGCTGTTACGCTGTTCATTCTCACAGCGTACCTAGTTGCTTGGAAGGCCTTGGTGAAGTTACACGTGAACTGGTGTTAAATGTGCAGTAATTATACCTGAAAAGAGCAAAATGAGATTCAGGCAGCTCATTGGAGCAATAAGCAGGTCTCAATATTTACTGCTGTTGCCTGGTTTAAACAGGAAGGTGACAGGGAAGTTCAGAAGAAATCCTCTGCATTAGTGTCAGATTATGTAGCGCATGACAAATAGGCTATGCAATGGATGTTTGTCTACGAAAAGTATTTTCGGAAATTTTGGCGATTCTTCCGAACATTGAGGTGGTAAAAATATTTTCAGATGGAGCAGCGAGTCATTTTAAGGAGAAGTATGCCTATACATTGAGAAATGTGACATTACTTACTCGCATATTTGGATTTAACATAGAATGGAACTTCTTTCAGTCATATCATGGCAAAGGGGCCGTGATGGGATTGGAGGCCAAGTAAAAAGGATGACATGGATGGCTGCGAAATCGAGGAAGAAGATACAACGCGCTACAGAATTTTGTAACGTTGTGAGCAATAAAAACATCCAAATTATTGTTCAGGGAGTAGCACAGATTGAGATAGACGAAGGAAAGAAGTATCTCGAAAAACAATTTGAACATCTTGCACCTATTCCAGCAATTCATGGAGTTCATTACGTGAAAGTGTTAGATCCCTATGTTATAGAATATGCATAACTGTCTTGTGAACAATCAGTGCGAAAGATACATAGGTACCGTGTGTGAAAAGAAACTGAAGTTTGTTCAGATAAGTGATATATTAACAGTGTTCCTGCAGTACGTACTTGTTGGACTAAATGAGTGAGTCAACGAGTGCCTAGGAGTGTTTCTACGTGTTTAATTCCAATGGTTCAAATTCAATCTAAAAGTAGAACTCAACATTCTAATCTATTATTATGAACATAACATATAACAGCCATAGGCATGGGAAATATAAACTGTGATCTGCTTCACCTTATCGTAATCGATAAGGAGGTCAGTGCCAGACTGTTAGGAACGCGCTTGGATACCGTAACATACGTCTTACGCTGGGGAGTTGATGCCATATAGAGTGATAAGCGCTGTCAAGGTTGCTGTGACACTCTTATAGTCCTAAAATTAAACACCAATGCGTATGGCTTGTATATACAGTATTTAATCACAGAGAAAGAACTATAGCCTATATGTTATTAAGTAGGCCTATGTAATAGTTGTATCTGCATTATTTTGTGTTATTTAAGATGCACGGTTAAGCAAACTAATTTTTGTATTCTGGAAAACGTATTATTCGTTTAAATTACTTATCAAGTTTCATATTATTTCGTACTATTTACGGTTCCGTAAGTGCAACTTTATTTTAAAATTCAGAGATGTCAGTCAGTTACAGAATGAGGTCAGTCTGTAACACATCACTTTTTCGGCCATAACTCCAGTACTAATCGTGGTTTGGAGGTCGTTTTTAACTTAAACTGAAGATTACAATTTCCTTTCCGAACTATATTTTGGAAAATTGTATCAGGAATGACATTTCAGAGAAATCTGTGGAGAACCATGTTCACCCGTAGAGAGAGTTGACATTTATGTCAGTCTGTTACACACACTTTGGACGTAAATAAATAGTATAATTTTTATATTAAAGACGTTTATTTTTATATGTATCTTACGTGTACACTTCCCTCTATAAAATCCTGCGGTGACACAGTCGAATTTCAACCCATTACACAATTTAGGCAGACATTTTGCTGTCAAAGTGTACTGTAAATGTCAGTCAGTTACATGTGGAATTGCTCATACGGATATTGCTCTTTGAAACACTGGTAAGTTTTCTTATGATTACATAGTATTAATATTTTCTGTTTGTGAACTCTCTTTCCATCTTCTTTAACAGAAACACAATTCTTTTTGTCAGCCATAACCCTTCTCGCATCATCAGAATTATAAAATTGAACAACCTTCTCTACTATAAATGTTCCCAAACTTTTTCCCGATTTAGGATTAGGAGTAGCCAAAATCCCCTTTTCTGCTCCTACTTATTTAGAAATTCGTATCATGTGAGTGGTGATATTAAAATGCTCTTGAATTTTACTGTAGGACCAGCTTTCAAAAATTGTTAATATTTGTATTTTGAGATTTCTACCGTCTGTTTCATGGAAGAAGTCTATCAATTTCTGCATTATATCGGAATTATTTGAATTTTCAGCTGAAGTTGAGTCTTCTGTGATATTAAATATTTTGTGTTTAAGTGTATCTGTAACTTTCTGCATTTTTTGTTTTGGATATTTTTTAGATAATTTTGTCTTCTTTAATGGCGATTCTCAACAATCACTAAGCTCTCACACATCTTCAATACATTATTTTTAAATTTATTTCTTACTCGAAAGCAATCTGAAATCAACGTAGTTATATGCAAAATATGATAGATTATACTTATTTTTTTGCATTTTTAAAGTAAGCTGTTATAAAAAACAATTGTTTAAAAATTTACCTTCTAAAACAATCCCATCAATAAATAAATTGATATAATATTACATTTGTTCCCGTTTCAAATGACACCAACACTCAACGTCTGTGATGCATAGAATCTTAACAATGAGCATTTTCATACTGCGTTGCGCATGAATTTGTCATATAATTAAAAGAGTATAAATAGTAAAATATTAAAGTATGATCCCAGAAAAAATTAGAGACCTCTGATTTTGATCTGCAGGACATATTTTAGAAGATTTAAGCAAATACTAAATGGTCACGTTTCGTATACAGGTGTTGGATTTGACGTGGAATGACTCACATGCACACAGCACAACGCGATACCTACTCCGAAAGACTTAGGAATTATTGTTAGATAAATTAAAGGGAATCTGCTAAGTGTTGAATAGAAATTACGTGCTTTTAGAACTAGAGCTGTTTATTTACGTATAGTAACACCACAACTCTCTCTGCGGCTATCGCAGCTGTATGCTCCGGCGCGCGGTCTCACTCAATCCGACCCGAACACACCATCAGTAAATTATTTGCACAGCAACTTCTTATTCGAATAGCATTCTAATACCAACGCAGTTCTACGTAAAACATTTCAAAGAATATAATGATATTTTTCCCCCTTTTTAGAAGTAAGCCCCTGATATATAAAGACGTATTTTAAAAATACGAGTATAACCCCCTACAAGGGGCCCAAAATTAGTATACAATACTGCAATTATTGCACTCTAAAATGATATAAATACGGAATTTCTATGATTTATAGAATCTTCAGTATAACCATTTTCATAATACGTTGCACTCTAATTTACGGAAAAAGTAACATTTAATAAATGACTAAATAATTATGTCAGCTCGAAAAAATTACACATGGTTTATTTAATTTAATCAATAGAATATATTAAAAAATGGAGAAAATACTAAGTTTTCATGTTTCATAGGTGTTCGATTTGACATGGAATGACTCATATATATGCGACGATTTTTCCTATCCTACAGCTTAACTCCGTAACATTCGTGAATCCAATGCTCAAAGACAGCCTTCCTGCCTCAGCAGACGAATCTCATCCCCAAACGTGTACCTGATAAGTTCCAAGGCTCTGAGTTCGAAACCTTCCCTTATCAGCATCACAAACCCATACTGTGACCATGATTTCACTCTAATTTTAAATAGGTACAGAAGGTATATGAAATTGAAGGCTTCAGAGCCATAGTGGGCCAAGCGCAATTTATTAAAAACAGAGAAACCAAGGGTTAAAGTTAAATGAATATCATAATTTAATGAAGATTGACATATCATTTAGTTTTAATGTGTATACTTTATATTACTTGATATATATTTTTATTTTACTAGGTTATTTTACGACGCTTTATCAATAGCTTTGGTTATTTAGCGTCTGAATGATATGAAGGTGATAATGCCGGTGAAATGAGTCCGGGGTCCAGCACCGAAAGTTACCCGCATTTGCTCATATTGGGTTGAGGGAAAACCCCGGAAAACCCTCAACCAGGTAACTTGCCCCGACCGGGAATCGAACCCGGGCCACCTGGTTTCGCGGCCAGACGTGCTAGCCGTTACTCCACAGGTGTGGACTACTTGATATACGTTTCCATTGAATTATGGTAATAACTTCATTATAACCTTTGTTTTCTACGGTTTTAGCACATGGCGCTTGGCCCACTATGGTTCTGAACCCTTCAATTATAGGCAGAGTGCTAGTGGAGTTAAATGTAGAAACAGAAGTAGCTCGAGAAAGATTCTTTTCAATGTCTACTTTGTCCAACTAAAATATCAGTTTGTTGCCTCGTAATACTGCAGTCATAGTGCGATCGTTTTTTTACTACTGGAGATTAAATCAAATACGCAAATGGGGACACAGATTTCTCACCACGTTATTCAAATTAAGAATTGTACTAAATACTAAACTTAAAGTGGCCAAACAATGCTAATCACCATTGCCGCTCACCTTATCGACGATGAAATATTTACTCGCATTATTTCGCAAACTCCGTAGTCGATAAACAGGGTAGGTGTAATTACGTGATGACTGCAAATTATCGGGAATTAAATTGTTCTAATAACACCGAAAAATCATACAGGCTATCATCCAAATTAGTATTCAATATGGCGGAGGGTGAGTTGTGAAGCTCGTAGTCAGACCTTGACTAATCGGCTTTAGGTGTTTTTGTCACACTTTTTTGACACAGGTACGTTTCGTCACACTTTACACTTTCGTCACATCGTCGTTTGTCACGCATTACACTTTTGTCACAGGCCTACGTTGTCACACATTAGTTTCTGACATACTTCATTTTAAGTTTCTTTGCTTGAAGTGTAATTGCAATAATTAGTAATTAATTACGATATATTTTTATACGTTAGCAAGGTTATGGAATACATTTTTTAGGTGATAATCAACAATTTTCACGTATGCAATAGACGTTAACGTGTGTGGGTAGTGGCTTCCGTCTCCATCCACCTGGAATTGTTACGTTCGAATTATAGAAAATCTTTCAAGGACGACTAACACTTGTGAGGCGTGGCACCGACGCCTTAACCAGTCTTGCCAACACGGCGGTTTTCCCACTAAATCTAGTTCTCTCTCTCTCTCTCTCTCTCTCTCTCTCTCTCTCTCTCTCTCTCTATCGGTGCAAAAAAATAAATGAACAGTGGGCAGTGGTAAATCTAGGTTTTTTCGCGCTCAGATCAGTGGGAATTTGTTTTTTCTTTATACCATTAAACTCGACTTTCTCCTGTGTTAGCATTTTGGGTTGGATCCCCCTTTGGTCTCATTGAATGGTTTCTTCCGAGGTTTTCTCCAGCCGTGGGCCTGAAGCCGGATGGTCTATGGCGAGTCCTCGGCATCACTTCATTTCACCCCTTTGATTTGATTACCTGGTTAGGTTTTTCCGAGGTTTTCCCCAACCAAAAGGCAAATGCCGGGTAATCTTTTGGCGAATCCTTGGACCTCACCTCATCATTGTAGAAAATTACTAAGTTGTAAAACTGTAAAAATTGTAAAATATTGTAAAAATTTGTAAAAATTGTAATTGTAATATTGTAAAATTTTGACTTGTTCCACTTCTTAAAGCTTCATTGCTCATGTAAGATCTATGGAATAAAATGAATGAATGAATGAATGAATGAATGAATGAATGAATGAATGAATGAATGAATGAATGAATGAATGAATGAATGAATGTCTATTAGTGAAGAGGAAGCCCCGAATCATATATAACACGTAGGCACCACACCATGTTTTAACAGTGGTTTTCGGTGTGAATTTTCCAGTATAAAGATGCTTCAGATATGAACCCATTCAAAGAATTAGCCGAGTTCGCACTTTCTATGCTATGCTATTTAGCCAGCTGTATATAATTAAAACCAATTTAGAAATAGAGTAGGAATAAAGTTATTTTTACTTGGTTATTTAACGACACTGTATCAACTATGAGGTTATTTAGCGTCGATGGGATTGATGATAGCGATATGATATTTGGCAAGATGAGGCCGAGGATTCGCCATAGATTGCCTGACATTTGCTTTATGGTTGGGGAAAACCTCGGAAAAAACCCGATCAGGTAATCAGCCCAAGCGGGAATCGAATTCGCGCCGGAACGAACTCCGGATCGGCAGGCAAGCGCCTTAGCCGACTGAGCTACGCCGGTGGCTGGAACAAAGTTATCACGGTCCATTTTGACAGTTAAGTCTGCACTGAGACGGCTTGGAAAATGTTGCCATGATTTTGACTTGCTTGAACACATTGTTAAAAAATCGGGAAAATGAAAATATACAAACTAGAAACTGCAGGTGCTTCAACTTTCACAACTATACGGCTGAAGTTGAAGAAATGGAGGAAGAAGAAGAAGACGATGACAATGATTATGTATAATATCTTCTTTTGTAGTTCGGTAAGTTTAATAATTATGTATAGCCTATTATTTCTATTTTTTAAATATGTAATATGCATCTAAATATCTAGTGGGTTTTATGCACTACTTAGTGGGTTTTTTTAAGCGTTTAGTGTATTTCTTCAAACTGGAGTTGGCAACGCTGGCCTTAACACACTAATCGGAAAGTTTCATCCATCATTTTACCATGTTCTTGAGTCTCTGCAGGCTGAAGTGCGAAAATTCACAATTATATAAAATATTGGAAAGTGGACAGTCGCCAACAAGTAAAAAGACAAAATATACAGCTCTCGATACAAGATTATCACGAATTGTAGAAAGATATCGGGAATATAAAGCCGATGAAAATGTCCTAGGTTACCTTCGAGCAATTGGGCATGGTGTCGGTGGACAATTTGGTTAAATTACTTATTTTGAAAATATGCATCAACTTCGGGTAAAATTGTGTATAAAAACTGATGAGTATTAAATAAAAAAGTAATATTGTGCAGTACATTCGATATTGTGACGAAACATATCTACTGTGGCGCAAAGGTACGTATGACGAATTGCAACCTGTGAAAAAACATGCACATATGACGAAAAAGTCCGTGACGAAACACACCGTTGGCGAAATCTCAGTTACGAATACGCCAGATCGCGACTAATCTTGGTTTCGGACCTGTCAACACGAGAGTTTTCTCACCCTTGTCGTTCGCTAAACGGTTAACGCTATGCTGAAATGAGTAGTGACGTATTTGGTAACGTTAGGGTTCTCTAAAAACTAGATATACGGTAATGTTCCGCCATTTTGGTTCTTTTTTATTTTAGTACGTTATTTTACGACGCTTTATCAACAGCTTAGGTTATTTAGCGTCTGAATGAGATGAAAAGGTGATAATGCCGGTGAAACGAGTCCGGGGTCCAGCACCGAAAGGTACCCAGCATTTGCTCATATTGGGTTGAGGGAAAACCTCGGAAAAAACCTCAACCACGTAACTTACCCCGACCGGGAATCGAACCCGGGCCACCTGGTTTCGCGCCCAGACGCGCTAACCGTTACTCCACAGGTGTGGAGTTTCGGTTCTTATTTACCGGTTGCAGTAGCACAGAAGAATTATAGTTCCCGCTGCGTTAACATTTATCATGTCATAGTTCCTACGATAGCGAACCAATCGCGCTATAATTTTTTTATTAATACCTGAATGCCTAAGGACAACACAGAAAAAAAATGAAATTTATTAAATTCTGCTTTGAAAAGGGACACAAAAAATGCTATCTCTGTTTACAAAATATTTCCATCGCCAAAGTTTTTTTGAGTTAATGGTGAGTTTTGAAATGTAATTAAAATACTTATATTATTCAAATAATATCTATGCTGATTAAATACAACTCTGGCAGATTTTGACACTCGGAAGAATGAAAGAATGTTATAATTTTGTTTAAAATTGCTGTAACTGTTATCACTATAATAATAATAATAATAATAATAATAATAATAATAATATTATTATTATTATTATTATTATTATTATTTATGCCTCTGGAAAAGGAACTAAGGAAGAGACTAATTAAGTGCTTTGTATGGAGTGTGGCACTGTAAGGGGCAGAAACGTGGACATTACGACGAAGTGAAGAGAAGCGAATAGAAGCATTTGAAATCTGGATGTGGAGAAGAATGAAACGTATGAAGTGGACAGATAGAATAAGAAATGAAGCTGTGCTGGAAAGAGTGGGTGAAGAAAGAATGATGCTGAAACTGACCAGTAAGAAAAAAAAATGATTGCGTCACTGGTTGAGAAGAAACTGCCTCCTGAAGGATGCACTGAAAGGAATGGTGAACGGGAGAAGAATTCGGGGCAGAATAAGATATCAGAAGATAGACGACAATAAGATATATGGAGCATATGCGGAGACTAAGAGGAAGATAGAAAGTAGGAAAGATTGAAGAATGCTGGGTTTGCAGTAAAAGACCTGCCCTTGGGCAGAACATGAAATGAAATGAAAATTATTTTATGGAATAAAGTTGCCTTGTTTCATTTTCCTCCTGTAGCAGACGAGACACTCCACCCAAAAACGAACAAGATCTGATATTACAAATACTGATTTCTTCAAAACGTTTCGGACACGTTTGGCACAATTTAGTCTTGGGTACTGGATGAAAGAAAAAAAATATATTTATTAGTATCGGGATTTATATGCAACAAACACATGAAAATATAATATATTTGCACTCAAAATTGTTATCTGAGATTTGTGCCTGGGTGGTCATGCATTTTGAGACAAGCGTGTTATATTAGAGGCCTTCCATCAAGGTGCTGAGGGTTTGATTCCCACCCTGGTAACAAACAATGTTTTATTGCGGTGTAAGTGATAGAAAGAATAATGAAAATACGGACCAATATGGTAAATCGATAGCCTTAATAAAGAACGAGACATTTAAAATCAGACTCGAAGAAAATGTGCCATATATGCACCAATACAGCTCCTTTGGTTAAAATATGCACTAACCTCCGATATATGAATTTATTTTTAGTACAAAGCTTTCATTATCGGTCCCCAAAAGCATGTCACCAATGTATGTGTTAAGTGCAGAAATATGTATCTTTATTTTAATTATATTTTTGAAACATGGTTACTTAACTACACCAAACACTTAAAGAAAGTTTTAATTTAAATATTCATTATCTAAATCCAAAGTTCTGGCTTTTCAAGAAGATCGGTGAGATCTAAAACAATATTAAACGATTATATAATGGAACAAAATTAAAAGCTATTATTATCTTGGATGTCACATCTCTTATGTCGAAGATAAAGATCTGGAGTTAAAACTATCAAGATTTCGAAACATGTGTGGAACTATTTACAGAACTCTAAAAAATAAAGCTAGAAACGATACCATGCTCAATTTTATAAGGTTATGGCAGTGCCACTCCTAATTTATGGCAGTGAGAATTTGGGCTCAGAATAGATGGGGGGAAAAGAATAATTTAATCTGCAGAGATGAGATTTTAAGACGAATTGGTGATTATACCTTAAATGATCATATCCGTAACGACGACAATAGAAATTAATTTAATATTCATAATCTGCAATACAAAAGAGATTAATCTAAACCAGAATATTTTCAACGTATAGTACGAATGGATTCCTCTAGATTTATCGAAAAAGCTTTACAATTCACACCAAAAGATGGACGTATGGTAAGTCGATGTAGGCTACGTTGGGAAGCTAGTCTTTGTGACGGAACAGGCTTATAGTCCATACTTCTGGTAGAAGAAGGAAAAACAACTTAAGGAAAAACAACTTAGTGCGATAACTCAAAAACCGTGAGCGTTCCAAAATTTAATGTAGAATTTTGAAATCAGCATGAAAGAACTACAGGAATAAACCTTTCCATCTTCTTTAGCAAACAAAAAATGTAATCAGCAAAAATATTTTTTGTATGTAATAGAAATATTTTAATTACAATTAAAAACTCCCGATTAACCCAAAAACCTTGGGTGATGGAGATATTTTGCAAACAGGTCCGATATCAGCGTAAAGACTTCCATAAAAAGCGGCCGCTCTTTCTCTCTTTAACAGACCAAATGTTGAGTCCTGAGTGTGAGACCTCTGCCAAGCGAAAACGCTCGTTCAAGTCGCCGTAAAGCCTTGGTTTTTCTGAACCGACGCATGGGACGTGCGAAGTGCGAAGCCCGCCTCGCACGAATCCGGACTGCACGAGAGATAGTGAGCGGTTTCTATAACTGCGAGATGCGAGGTCTGCGCACCTCGCAATCATAGAAACCACTCACTATATCTCGTGTAGTCTGGATTTGTGCGAGGGCCTAGCATTTCGCACTTCGCATGCGTCGGTTCAAAAAAAAAAAACCAGATTTAATGCGTGATTTACACGGTGCTCCTTTTGACGCTGTTCGCATCCTTCGTCTTTCACCACCTTTACGCTTTCCCAAATCTACTACCTGACTGAAAAATTCGTTAGCTGATAAACGTTTACACGGTGCTGGTAAAAAGTATGATGTTGTTAGCATAAGTAGCAATGTTGCCATACGTACAATTGTAGTCGTACGATCATTTTGGAACATATGTTGGTTTATAATTAAAATAAAATTAACTGTTAATTCGTTCCTTTTAAACACGTTTTCTTCATTCAGTAAGTAATTGAAAAATATGATAGAAACATGCTTTTAAGAAGTGAAAAATACTTACAAATTCGATATGGTAACTATGTTTGCCATGTAAGTCATAATTAATATGCCATTTTGAGCTCTAGGTTTCATAGAGATGGGCATCCGTACCTCACTTGAGAATTTGTGCCTCACTGATCTTCACAGAGCTTATCGTTCTGAGTGACATCATCTTCAGAGTCCTCGTTCCTCCCTCACGTAGCTCCTAGGCGTGGGCAGGTTCTATATCAGTTTCATAACCAATATCAGTGGTGACATAATGGTACTATCAAAGCAGTGTGTACGCGTTAAAAAGAAAAACAATTATTTCATGAGAAATGGGAGGAAGAGGGGAGAACATACGATGTATGTTGTGCTCGAAAATCCTATTACGCATTAATAAATGTAATATACGACATTACTCCTTATGTCATAGAGAACATGCTGAATTAGAAGGTTAGACAAATTAAATGTTATTTTTTCGTACTACTTCCGAAGAAAATTTATGATCTTAACATTTGCATAGTATACTAAATATAATTTTTGAAAATTGTTTTTAGGTTGAGAACGTGCAAAATTATTAAGTGACCTTAAGAAACACCAGAATTTTCAAGAGAATAGTCCACACCTGTGGTGTAAGGGTCAGCGCGTCTGGCCGCGAAACCAGGTGGCCCGGGTTCGAATCCCGGTCGGAGCAAGTTACCTGGTTGAGGTTTTTTCCGGGGTTTTCCCTCAACCCAATACGAGCATATCCTGGGTAACTTTCGGTGCTGGACCCCGGACTCATTTCACCGGCATTATCACCTTCATTTCATTCAGACGCTAAATAGCCAGAGAAGTTGATACAGAGTCGTAAAATAACCCAGTAAAATAAAATATATATTCAAGAGAATAGAATATGTAGACAAGACAGGATATTACTGACTAGTTTTGCAATTTCACGGGAACTCGCTCGTGATTTAAAACAGTCCAGGGACGGGGAGACGGTAAAGAAGTGTATGGTTAAACTGCAAAATTAATCTAAGTGAAACACAAAATTTCGAGAGTATTAAGTTATCTAGGCGCACTGTCGGTAGGCGAATTGAAACAACTGGTGACCACATTAAGAACACAATCAGAACCAAAATTAAAGATTTTGTGGCTTATTCCTTAGCTTTAGATGAAAACTGACCTTATTGATACTTCCCAACTTGTTTTATTCATTCGAGTATAGACAACACTTTGTCGCCTCAAGAGTACTTATTAGACTTAGTCCCCCTTAAATCCCGAACCACTGGCAAAGGTGTCTTTGAAGCAGTGTGCAGTGTGTTAGAAACTAATGACGTGTCATTGATGAAATTGGTTTCTGTTGCTACTGATGACGCACCAGCTTTGTGTGGAGAAAAATTGGGGTATTTTGGTCGCTTAAAATGTCATTTAAAGAACATAGGAAAACCTGAAGCACTGCAGGTATATGACTGCATCACACACCAAGAAGCTTTATCTGCGAAAGTAATAAGTTTACAACATGTCATGGATGTAGTTACAAAAGCAATTAATAAAATCAAATCTAAAGCTGTTATGCACAGAAAATTCAGGCAACTCCTCCGTGATATTGACGAGAATTATGAAGATCTTGTGCATGGGTGGGCAACTCGTGCTCTCAGTGTCAACACAATCTCAGTGCAGGTAGAACGGACTCTGTACTAGCTGTACTGTCTGTGTGCGGTTCTTTCAAGACACAAGTTCGATCGCGTCTGCAGTAAGTGGCAGCTTGTTTTAAGTGAAAAAAAAAATAATCCCCAGATAATTTCCCTTTAGTGATGACTGATGAGTCGAAAGAGAAAGATTTTTTTTTTTATTAAGATGGGAGCTAAAGCTTGTATTATGTTCTATTACACTTGCTTACGCATGACATTTTATGTTACAAATAAACAGTGAAGGGTTTAGTAAAGAAATACTGTCTGCATCTGCTTTAGAACAGCTAAAGGTAAAAGTGAGATCAACAAGGTGAGACTGATATCAAATATCATTAGCACGTTGTGCGTGCGAATTACAGAATTGCACGACATATAATCAACTAGCTAAGAACATTTATGGATAAATTTGAAATGTGGCAGTATCATGTAGAACATAGACAACTTCACTTTCTTTGACTCTAAACTATCTTCAAGCGTGATAAGAAAATCTTCTTATCAAATATAAGACTCTACTTCAAGATCTACAGGTGAATTCACTGCTAAGTTTGGAGAAACAGTGACAATTGACAAGGAATCGACATTTTTCTGAAATCTTTTTCTCTTACGCCGATAGAAAATCCTGAAAATTTATAGTTTGAATTAATAAATCTACAGAACAGCACGCCACTCAGATTTCAGCAAAATCAGGAACCGAACTGTTCTTAATGTTGCCTAAGTCAGAATTTCCAAATATGCTCTTTGCTTCCAAACATAATGTATGTGCTTGAGACAGAGTTTAATACAAGAAAGAAGTGTAAAAGCTCTCAAAGTAAAGAAAGAGCTCAGAAGTAAGCTTATTTCATCTGCCGTGACATGTAAAAATACAGCCTTGAATTTGTTATTGTTTGCGAATACAGACTATTACCTTTCTGAGAACAGAGGAGTCCACACCTGTGGAGTAACGGTCAGCGCGTCTGGCCGCGAAACCAGGTGGCCCGGGTTCGATTCTCGGTCGGGGCAAGTTACCTGGTTGAGGTTTTTTCCGGGGTTTTCCCTCAACTCAATATGAGCAAATGCTGGGTAACTTTCGGTGTTGGACCCCGGACTCATTTCACCGGCATTATCACCGTCATCTCATTCAGACGCTAAATAACCTAGATGTTGATAAGCGTCGTAAAATAACCTACTAAAATAAAATAAAGAACAAAGGAATACTCTTTAATGTATAAAGACTCGTAAATTCCAGCGTTCTGCGTTTCAAATGAGACATTATAATAAGAAATATTAACAAATAGTGTAATAATAAATAAGTGTAGCAGCTATATTTGTTGTATCTTGAAAAGGTTGTATTCAGTTTATGTTTCCAATACTAAAGTAATTTACAAAACTAGAAAATAATATAATTTTGTTATGTGTTCTGGTATAGTCTGTCTAAAATTACTATAATTATTGTACCATGCGTCATTCTGAAATTCAAATCATGGAATAGATATCACGATCACCTGCATGAGCCGCCAGAGCGCACCGTGGCTTTTGCAGCGAAACTATAAACAACTTGTAACTGCTGCGGCTGGCTCCGTCTGCCTTTCTCTCTTTCAAGGTTTTTTTAGCACTTCGGGAGCACGAGTTGCTCATCCATAATATTGTGTATTATACAGAGTTTAGATGGCTGAGTCGAGGAAAAATACTGAAGACATTTTTCGACTTATGGATTGCAGTGGCCAATTACATGAAACAACAGGTAAGGGGCTTTCGATAAATCTACCAAAATTTGTTGATGTTAATGATACACTTCTATCATTTGAATTAATTACACTGTTCTATTTGCTTTTAGGTAAAGAATATACCAGAATTAGATCACGATGGATGGATACGAGACTTGGCATTTTTGTGTGATATATCGGGGCATCTTAATGATCTGAACTGTCAGCTACAGGGAAGAAACCAAAACGTTGTACACCTTTATGATCACATCAAAAGTTTCGTAATGAAATTAGATTTGTGGATGGAGCAACTGAAACAACAGCAATATTATTATTTTCCTTGTTTACTTTCTTTGCCAGTTAACAGAGGTAATAATGATAATTTCATAAGCATGCTTGGAAATTTGAAACACGAAATAAATGTTAGATTTCATCGCTTCCATTATAAGCATAATTATTTCTGGCTTTTCGCCAATCCATTTTCTGTTAATATCATGGATGTCAGGCCGTATCTGCAAATGGAAGTAATTTGTTTACAGAATGATACTTATCTGAAAAGCAAATGTGTCAATGTAACTGGTCTAGAAATTTTTAAACAACTGGAGATAAATAAATACCCGAGACTGCATACATTTGCTGCAGATATAGTATGCATGTTTGGTTCCACATATATCTGTGAATAGTTCTTTTCAAAGTTAAATTATGTGAAATGTACAACGAGATCGAAATTGACAGATGAACATTTAACTGCTCAACTAAGGATTGCTGTGTCAGATTTTGAACCTGACTTCGAAGCAATTGCATTTTCAGAAATGAATATCGTTGTGAACGATGCTGATGATAATAATAGAAAATGAATTAATAATAATAATAATAATAATAATAATAATACATGAAGAAATACATATTGCATGCTTTATTTCAGTTCAAATAAGTTTAAGTCTACTTATATTTCGATTTTTTTATAGAAAAAATCATAATTTATTGCTTTTGTTTATGGAAATTCCTTATTTCCTTCTGCACACTTTGTATAATGTATATAGAAAAATAATTATAACATTTTAAAGTGTTTTCCTGTGTATAGTATGCTTTATTAATGGTTACTAACAATCCTCCACTGACCGCCCTAAAAATTAAGATAAGCGGACGCTGGTCCCAGTTTGAACCTTCCTTCCTACTCTGCCCTCCTAGTAAACAAAGTATTGCGCAATGTTGTGTCTCACGTAACTGAAAATTCTGCCCATGTATATATACGGTGCCGTTATATCGAAGTAATACGAGTTTAATTAACTTCCTTGTATGTTCGAGAAAGGAAGTCTTTTGTCAACAAAACAGTACGCAGTAAGGTTGAGAAGCCTAAACAAACGCGCCCACATTACAGCGGTGTCGGGTTTGAGTGTCGACTGTAGGTGATTTAATTTCATATAATTACTGTATGAGCTGCCGACCGCCGCGCTCGGCCAAAGATCAAACTTCTGCTGACTAAAATATAACAATACTATTTCTGAAGCGTCAATGTGGATGTGAACAACATTAATTAGTAATATTCTTAATTCCATAAAGGAACGCATGGTGATTTGTTTGAATGTTGAATGCCATTGTGGATGTGAACAATAATTTACTAGTATTCTTAATTGGGACTAAAATTCAGAGGAAGAATACATAACTTATGTTTATTTTACGACGCTGTATCAACTGCGAATGTTATCTAGCGTCTCAATGAGATGAAGATAATTACAGCGAAATGATTGCAGGATCCAAAGCAGAAAGTTAGTCAGAAATTGCTCTAATGGTTGAGGTATGTATGTATGTATGTATGTATGTATGTATGTATGTATGTATGTATGTATGTATGTATGTATGTATGTATGTATGTATGTATGTATGTATATACATGGTAGAACATAGATTATCCGAAACAACTGGGGACGGAGGGTGTTCGGATAACGAATCATTTACGAAAACAAATTATACCGGTGTCATTGGAGCAGTATGAGACAAAGAAACACTGATGTTAAACACAAAACTGTACATACAGTATATATTTTGTATCACACGTCTTACAAATAACACAGAAAACTGACTAGTCTAGTTTGACAAGTTCAAAATGGCCATTAAAATAGGCCTAAGTTTAGGAAAAGAAGTCAATTTGTTTTTGTTTCAGAGCTGAAACTCGTTTTCTTTGCCGCTAAATCTTGCAAACAACGCTAGCGAAACTTCTATATGGCACGTGTGCAAATTTTAATTTGACGACTGGAACGCTTTCGGTTGATCGATACTCTAATATATATATATATATGTATATATATATATATATATATATATATATATATATATATATATTCTGGCGCTACGTCTCAAATGGAAATGGGGCGGACACGTGAGTAGGATGGACTGCAGCAGGTGGACGTATGTCTCGACCATGTTGGACCCACGCATTGGGAAAAGAAGCAGAAGACGTCCAAGGAGAAGGTGGTCGGACGTGTTCCGGAGAGAGACTGGAGAGCAGTGGACGAGAACAGCGAGGGACAGGCAGGCATGGAAAAGACTGGAAGAAATTATGAACACTATGTAAACTGTGTATAGTTGTGTATTGTTTATATAGTTATTTTTGTGTGTCAGTTTGGTTAGTTTAATTCCGTGTATAGTTGGTATAGTTCATGTATTTAGTTAGTATAATTTTTGTGTTCAGTTGTATGGTTTTGTGTGTTTTAGTTTGGATAGTTTGATTCCGTGTATAGTGGTATAGTTCATGTATTTAGTTAGTATAATTTTTGTGTTCAGTTGTATGGTTTTGTGTGTTTTAGTTTGGATAGTTTGATTCCGTGTATATTGGTATAGTTCATGTATTTAGTTAGTATAATTTTTATGTTTAATTGTATCGTTTCTGTGCGTTTAGTTTAGATAGTTTGTGTGTTTAGGCTGTACAATTTATGTGTGCAATAGGTATAGAGTTTTGTGTATTTAGTTTGTGTGTGAGTTAAGACTATGTATGTGTTCAGTTTGTGTAATTTTTTTTATCGTGTGTTTAGTGTGGACAGTTGTGTTCAGATTATAAATTATGTGTTTAGTTTGCATACTCTTTTCGTGGATGTTTAGTTTGCATAATTTATGTGTTTAGTCTGTATTGTTTTTCGTGTTTAGTTGGTATAATTTGTTTATGTGTTTAGTTTGTAAGTGTATAGTGTAAGCTCTCTTGGACTGGCTCCCCAAGCGTAGTAGACCCTCAGCTCACCCTACACTCTCCTGTAGGTGGCCGTTGCCCTTATGGGATTTCAGGCTTTTCGTATTCATATTCATATTCGTATTCGTATATATATAGGGGACGCTTGCCTCTCGTTATGAATTTGCGCTTGGGCGCGGGTTCGATCCCCGCTTGGGCTGGTTACCTGGATGGGTTTTTCCGAGGTTTTCCCCAATCGTAAGGTGAATGCCAGGTAATCTATGGTGAATTCTCGGCCCCACCTCGCCAAATACCATCTCGTTATCACCAATATCATCGACGCTAAATAACCTAGTAGTTGATACAGCGTCGTTAAATAACTATATATATTAAGAAATGTACGAAAATTTCCATCAGTTGATATGACGGTTGCGTTTCATTTATCTGGCAAACCTGACTAATAGTCACTCTTGAATATCATGGCGACAGAGGAGAATATAATTCCAGTCACTGTTACAATTTAAGCGGATAGTCTGTGGCTCAAGTAATAATTGTACACTGGTCTTCCATCCAGGCGACCCGGATTCCACCTCCGGCTAGGGTGTGACAGGATTCGTGGTGGAGAAAGCAGACGTTGCAGAGATTTTTTCTCGGGTTACTGCCTCTTCTCTACACTATTCAACTATACACACTCCATTTCGTCTACTCTTCTCATTTTTAACATAATCTCCGTTTCTGTCCCCTATTTTTGGCTTACGATCACTAGTGTTAGCTGCGGGCCACCAGCCAACTTCGACCCCATAGTAAGTGGTCATTAGTTGCTGGTAGTAGTGCTATGTACCTTGGGTTCTCCACTGGGCTCATGGTACCTCGTGAGACCGAGGTTGAGGGATTGCAAATTGCACTGGAAAATATTAAACTGCACTGCAAAGAAACCAGACGGTTAATCACTTACCATGTAAACTGCACTGAATGACCGATGAGTAGAAGATACAGACTGCACTGAAGCTATGAGCTCATATTTGTTGCATAGACTGTACTAACACTTCAGTTTATTATGCATGCCGATTATGAAACACATGTTCAACACTAATACTGTACTGTACCAACTCAGTTTGTTATGGGTGCGGATTAATTATCAAACACTTATTCAACACTAATACTATACTGTACTTTGGCAAAGCTATAACATGTAAATATTTTCGGATTACACTTTCTGAGTGTACATCTCCACTTCACTTCACTTCACTTCACCAGATTTAAGTTCACTATCTTTGTAAAATTTAAAATCGTCAATAATGAGTAACTCTCTTCCTCTTTCATTAGCAATAGACATTCCGACCGTTAGAGTACACATAACTAAAGTTACTGGAATCTGTTCAGAAACAAATATCAGTTTCAATACGCAGCAAAAGCCTACGCCATGAAAGAGTCAGTTCATGAAGATAAACCCCATCAAATTCAACCAAGGTGATGTATCGACTGTCGAAAGTGTACAGACCGGGCAAAACTTAATAAAATGAGAAGAAGTGCAATTTACAACATCCAGTGCAATTTACCACATTCAAAATCAGTGCAGTTTATATACAGGAAGTTTGAATTCCAGTGCAATTTACCACCGCCCCTGTAGTGATGTCTACTTGGAGAGAGACCCTTAGGGAAAGAACACCAATCGATCTCCGGTAGTAAAGTTGACTCAGGCGGCCTACGTGTGAGAGCAGTGCCATCCCGTGCCCCTCCCGTTAAGGGGGGTAGTGTAGTGTAGTGTAATATAGTACAGTATAGTATAGTGTAGTATACGCTTTGTGCACGAGTTATTCAAGCCTAAATCCGCAATTCTTTAAAAAAAAAAGTCAGAAAAGAAAACAAGATCGTGCATATGAAAGTGGATGTGTCGGAGGTTAATTCATAGCACTTCAGATAATTCTTTTAACAGGGGCTCATTTCAGGTTTTGCTTGGAAGACGGGCAAGATTTTAAGATAGGGCCTTATAGTTTAGGTATATCGTGTAGCTTACTCCTTCCCTATTTCCACTGCAATGAATTATTTTCCATACCGTGAACTGAGATCAACTTGACAGCTAGAGTAAACTTGAGCATAAAAAAGATATTCGTAATTCATATCAGGTGCTCTGAATATATTTTTAAATTTCATTGTTTTTCTCCATTTTTCAATATTTATTTTTTTATAATTCTAAGTCGCAATGGGGCTGATACTATGGTTTATTTATTTTTGTTTTATGACCAAGTTTACCCCAATTTACAGTAGCTACATAACCGGTTTCCACACGCAGACCTAGTTTTAACTTATTATCCTATTTATACGGTACAGTACGAATATTTAGTCCTGACAGTCCCCGGCGTTGTGCGCCTGAGTTAGGCGAGTCCATTTAGTTACGCCAAGGGGTGTTTGAGTTAGTCTCTCGCTTGTCGTCGGAGCGATCGGATGTCATGCGTGCGGTATAGCGGTATGTTTCTAATACAATTAAGCTGTACTGCATTCCTTTACCGACCGCTCGCCCTTATCTCTACTCCTGAGCTCTCTCCACTCCTATTACTTCCCCTCTTTCGCGTCGCTGAGCTGTCAGGACTAAATAATCGGTCTGTACGCAATTTACATGCACGTGCTGTTTTATTCTCTTATAGGGAGGAGGGACTCGAAAGTTTGCACTGCAGCCTGAGGCTTATTGTGCTTATCACTCCTAGTCTGTGAATAATTTGGTATCCGAACTCCCGCGCTCTTATATAAGTACAGGACGCCGCACTGTGAACTTAAGTCGGGCTATTATATCCATGATGATAATTATGATGATGATGATGATATGTGAATTAATGATGGAGAAATGAGTTCAATGCCCAACGCCGAAAGTTACACATCAATTCTGCTTCAATTGGTTAGGGGAAAATTCCGAAAAAAAAGAACAAACTAGATAACTTAACTAAACAGGATTTGAACCCGTGCCCGCTCGTTTCACGTCAGTCGCGCTAACCGGTACCTCAACGAGGTGCACTGCACGTGCTGTTGATATGACATAGGTGCAAATATGAACTGACAAAATTTTAATGACAAGGATGTTTTAAATTCTCAATTAACAGAAAATTGGTATGTTTATAAATTGGTAAGAAGCATTAATGTAGCAAGAGCAACGTATTGGTTTCATTATAAAGGTAGTGTATATTCATCACATAAAATTTCAAGGTTACACATTTATTCATTGTTGGGTAGAAAAGGAAATACTGAATTCCACTAATTTTCCAGCACGGAAAAGTACTTAACACTTCAGCACACGCGTTGGAATAAATTTTAATAAATTTTACCCCAACAATATTCAAAAGCATTTTTAACAATGACTGAATGCTTGTATTATTTTAATAATTATAGTACCTCTCAAGAAAAAGTGTTGTGTATTGTTGTGGCATATTATTGGTTTATTTTCGTTTTAGTTTCTGATGTGCAAGCATTGCGTTCCTGGTTGGGGTGTATTTTTACCCCACGAGTATCAGTAGCAGTAGCAGTAGCAGTAGTAGGAGAAAGTCTCAGGGGAATGAGACACAGCGACGTGATGCTGTGAATGAATGTTGATGTCATAAGATGTCATAAGGTCACACACGTGGTTACACGCATCTCTATTGGCTAACTCTCAAAGCACAAACGATAACATTGATACACACATACTTATACTACCCCAGTTACAAAATTAGACCACGGTAAATTTCCTGGACTTTTAATCCCTCCATACAGGAAATAACATATGCAGGTGAGAGCACGTCTTTTAAACTGACGTTATAACGGTAATATTATCTATCTACTTCGCTCCAATAGATGACGCAATATTAAGCACATTCCTTTCACGGTTAATCTCCTGATTGGAGAACAGTAGCAGAAGTAGCAACAGCAGCAGCAGCAACAGTAGTAGTAGCAGCAGTGGTAGTAGTAGCAGTAGTAGTAATAGTAGTATTAGTAGTAGCTTTAGTAGTAGCAGTAGTAGTAATAGTAGTAGTAGTAGTAGTAGTAGCTCTAGCAGTAGTGTAGTAGTAGTAGTAGTAGTAGTAGTAGCAGCAGCAGTAGTAGTAGTAGTAGCCCTAGTAGCAGTAGTAGTAGTAACAGTAGTAGTAGCTCTAGTAGTAATAGTAATAGTAGTATTAGTTCTAGTAGTAGTAGTAGTAGTAGTGATAGTAGTAGCAGTAGTAGTAATTGCAGTAGTAGCAGTAGTAGTAGTAGTAGTAGTAGCAGTAATAGCAGTATTAGCTCTAGAGTAGTAATAGTAGTAGTAGCAGCTGTAGTAGTAGTAGTAATAATAGTAGTAGCTCTAGTAGTGGTAGTAGTAGTAGTAGTAGTATTAGTAGTAGTAGCAGTAGTAGTAAAAGCAAATACTAGAGTATTTGGTAACAGTAATAGTAGCTCTAGTAGTTTTAGCAGTAGTAGCAGTAGTAGTAGTAATAGTAGTAGCTCTAGTAGTAATAGTAGTAGCAGCTCTAGTAATAGTAGTAGTAGTAGTAGTAGTAGCAGTAGTAGTAGTAGCAGTAGTAGTAGCAGTAGTAGTAATAGTAGCTCTAGTAGTTGTAGAAGTAGTAGTAGTAGCAGTAATAGTAGGGGCTCTAGTAGTACTAGTAGTAGTAGCAGTAGTAGTAGTAGCAGTAGTATTAGCAGTAGTAGTAGTAGTAGCAGTAGTAGTAGTAGCAGTAATAGTAGGAGCTCTAGTAGTACTAGTAGTAGTCGTAACAGTAGTAGTAGTAGCAGTAATATTAGTAGTAGTAGTAGCAGTAGTAGTTGCTCTAGTAATAGTAGTAGCAGTAGTAGTAGTAGTAGTAGCTCTAGTAATAGTAGTAGTAGTAGTAGTAGCAGCAGCAGCAGTAGTAGCAGTAGTAGTAGCAGCAGCAGTAGTAGCAGTAGCAGCAGCAGCAGTAGTAGTAGCAGTAGCAGCAGCAGTAGTAGTAGTAGCAGTAGCAGCAGCAGCAGTAGTAATAGTAGTAGTAGTAGTAGCAGCAGTAGTAATAGTAGTAGTAGTAGTAGTAGTAGTAGTAATAGTAGTAGTAATAGGTGGCTATGGGCAGACACCCTGAATTATGGGATGAATGAGAATGAGGTGTACCCCCAACGGCCGCATAAAACCTCTCACCCGCTCAACGAATGGGCCCCCTGCATCTCCCCGCCTTAAAAGTTCAGACCACCAAGGTGACCAAGCAGCACAGGATCAATTTCGACAGCGCTCTCGGAACTGCTCTTGAAGAATGAATCCTGGCAGAGATATTGCGAAATTCTTGGAACCCAGAGACGGTTTCGGAGAGGATCCCCCTCCTACAAGCGGACGAAGACTACGTCATGACCTGAACATGCCAATCTTGTGAGAAGATGAATATGAATGATATGATATCTTCATTTTAACAGGTAGTCTGAAATGGGCCTACCGATGGTTGCATGCACATTGGATAGTGGGACATACGCTATTTTCTCTACCTAACACACAGGGAAATTATTATTTCTACCTGAATACCTGATATTGTTATTTTTACACCGATTATAATAATACCAAGATTAGACCTGTCATTGATGTTTTAGCGAATATCATGGATGGCGCTGGATCCCATGATCGCGGTTTAAGCCCCTGTCGGGGCGTCGGATTATAATCAGTGACTAAATTATTCGGCATAGCTTCCTTCAGGACGGAAGTCAATGGGTCCCGTGACACAGCTCCACTGAAAGAAGAGAATATTGTTCCTAACAGAGGGCTACAGGCTTAATCTGTCGTTTTTCTGTCGACCAGATTGATTTTCAATGTTAAAATCTCCTGTTATATTCGGAGGCACCGATTTTGGCAGATGACCTCAATGACATTTCCAGTAGGCGAGCCAATGTTTTGTTTTGTGAGAACTGTAAGAATGAATTGCGATAAGGCTGTCTGTCGTTGTTTATATGTTCACACTCGCCTCGCGTATCGTCATTATTAATTAATAAACACACCACGGTACAGTCCGATACATGGGAGTGCCGTAAATGACTTTTGTTCGCCTCCTGCATTTTCTAAATTAAGAGGAAAAAAGCATTGCATAACCAGAACCAAGAAATTATTGCAAATGTTCATTACTTCATGAAGCGACAGGCGAAAAATAGATATAAGTTGTGTGGAATTCTCTTCATTAATAACAAACATTCGTGAAGTACGAGAATAAGTTGCGGAAGCGACAGGAATCGACAAGTTGGGTGGATAAATAACTGAAAGAATAGGTATGCTGAAATAAGAAAATACGTAATTCGATAATTTACGAGATTCGATCCGGTACTGTGGATTGAGTCTCGGCGTAGCTCAGTGGTTAGAGATCCCAGTGCGTGTAACTGGGAGTTAAGAGTTCGATACCCGGCCCCGGAGCGAATTTTTCTCAATTAATAACCTGTGATAATTGGATAAACCAAGCACGAAACCTCATGTTCCAAAAGTCTTAATGGAAGCAGATGAATATGAGAGCTTAATTTAATGATTTGAATCCACGCGTAGCATGTGTTTACAAGGAATGATAATAGGTCACGAGAAAAGCCGTCGATTCGTTTCTTGTGTTTTTTAGAGTGAGCCTGATAGTTGTCGAGCTTAATGGATGAATTTTTTATATCGTAATAATTCGTACACCTGTCGCATCCTCCGTTAACCGATTTAAATCTTTATTTATTAAGACGCTCCCATTATCAACTACGTAACGCAAAAAATGTTTAATTTTTTCACTATCTTCTTAGTATGTGTCAGTAATTTCGCTTCTTCTCCAATAACAAACAGGATCCTTTTTATTTTTGACGGTCTTCTGGTCTTCTTTCCCTCATAACTTCGACATTTTTCAAGATAATACATTTATGACATTTTACATGCAAGTGCATGTCATACTAGAGAACAAGTCCTATCTTTGGCATTGTTTTACCATTTTAAGCTATTTTTAATTAATATTTTTTACATAAAGCAATAAAGTTTGCAATTACTCGTGGCAAAAGAAAAATATTTCTTATTTAAATATTTATCTGGTAAGAGCAGAATTTCTTAACACACATTGTGAAGAAAACAGAGAAGAAAGCATTTAAAAATATTCCAAATCGAAAAAAAAAATATCGGAGAAACCAATTTTCCCCGCACAGAGAGCAACAATTGAAAAAATAGAATTACCATTCACAATATATACTTAATGGATTCCAAAATAAAACTGTTTATTAATCCAGAAGTATTGCCTGATGACTATACTAAATTCCAACACAAAATTCATTGAAGATATGTAGAAATTATATTTTTGGATTTTGCTAAATTCATACTATGGATATGTGTTGCATTTACATACCTCTTTAAATGCATATGTTAATTGTGTTTTGTCTCCGTTACTCGATGCTTTCTTTTTTAATACAATTCAGAGTACTGAATCTGCGATAGCCTATTGAATTCGCACAAATTTTATTATCCGTGATTTTCGTCTTGAGAACACTTCTGATATCAAATTTAATTTTCACTCATTTTTGTCCGACTCTACTATTTGGGGGATAAATTCGGACAAAATAATATCATATTCGTATTCTGTGATCCCAAAGATCTCCAGATATCAACTTTCGTCGAGATCGGACGACTTGAGATTTATCATTCCCTTCTGCCTTTTCACTATTCCTTAGATGGTATTTAAAAAATCGGAAAATGTTTAATCAAAGTTGTCGAGAGTAACCTTCATTTTAAATGTTACGTCTCTACATCGGCTAGTTCAAAATACTTGAGTGAAATTTTTAAACTGTCATCTCCTTTCTCTCTCCTCTCTGCTCTTTGGGGGATAAAAAAACCCTCAAAAGTTATTTGAATGTAGTACACGAAGTTGATTTTTTATATTCCTTACACATTTTACAAACAATTCTGAGAGATGAGATGAACAGTCTAACTCAGTTGTATAAAGGAGCCTTTGTTTTAAATTTAAGGGCTGAATGGCTGCTGGTTCAAAAATTCATCATCATCATCGTCAACAAGATAGGCCATTTGGCCTGTTTCGTCTCAGAAGTTTTCTTCCCAATGACGCCTAGGTCTGCCGATATCACGCACCCCTGTTGGGCGATATTGCAGAACCTGTTTTACAAATCTTTCATCCGGCATCCGGGATATATGTTCCATCCACTGAACTTGATTTTCTTCAATTCTCTTATTCAAACAAAAAATATTCCGATGTGCTCTTATATCTTCACTTCTAATGTGATTTCTAAGAGTACAGCCAGCGACATATCTTAAGAATCTCATTTCAGCTGTCTCTATTATTCTTTTATCACTTCTATTCATGGCCCAAGTCTCTGCTCCATAAGTCAATACTGGTACTGCCATTGTTTTATAAAATTTTAAAACCGTGTCTCTTCGTGTTTTGTTTTTTAATGTTCGTTTTATGGTGCCACATATACTTTGAAATTTATGCACCTTTTGTTTGAGAACTCTTTCCTCATCGAAAGATATATCACACCCCAAATAATTAAAATGTCGCACCTGTTCTAATACCTATTGTTGAGGATAATTTTGGAACGTATCTGATATTTCCCAATGAAGCCATGACTTTCGTTTTTTCATGAGAAACATTTAGATTGTACTTGGACATTATTTTGTTTGGCTGAAAGAGAGCTAGCTGCAGTTTGTCCTCCTTGTCAGCAAAGACTACTTGGTCATCGCCAAATAGAATAGTATTTAAAATCGTCGATCTTACTTTAAAATCATACTTCAACTGCGCTTGCCATTCGGCTATTGCTGCGTCTAAATAAATATTAAAAAGTGTATGCGACAATGGGCAGCCCTGTCTTACTCCTAAATTGACAATTTCTTTTATGACATTTAAAATATTTTTAAGATTTCCTTTACCTATAATGATGACCGTCCCTTCATACATTTGCCTTATCATTTCCACTAGATGTTGTGGATATCCTTTATGTAATAAAATGTCCCATAGCTTTTCTCGTAGTACCTTATCAAAAGCTTTTACATAGTCTATGCATAGCAGGTGTGTCTCTTGATTAAATTCTCTTCTTTTCTGAATTATTTGCTTTACTATGAATATGCAGTCTGTACATGCTCGTCCTCTTCGGAATCGATGTTGTTCGTTACTTAATATAACTTCCGATATGATGTTTAGACTTCTTGTTATGATTTTAGCAAAAATTTTATAACTTGTATGTAGAAGGCTTATACCTCTATAATTTTTGCATTCGTCTCTTTTGCCCTTTTTAAATATTGGTCGTATTATAGCTATTTTCCATTCACTTGGAATTTGCAAAGTGGACCAGCATATATTTAAAACATCTAGAAAGCGCATTTTTAATTGAGGCGATGCATATTTAATTAACTCTATATTTATTTCATCGCTGCCTGGACTTTTATTAGCTTTGAATGTGTTTAATATATCATTTAATTCTTCCATTGTAATATTATCTACTTCATTGTATTCGTTACTTTTTTGTTGTGGCTTGATATCAATAGGGTAGGTCCAAAGCTCCTTAAAATATTTTAGCCAGTCATCTTCAGCGATATTATTTAATTCTACAGTATCCTTTTCCTATTTATTCAAGTGTCTCATTATCTTATATGCCGATGTTTGAGCTCCATGAACATCATATTCTAAATTGCTGATATATCTGTCCCAACTCTGTCTATGTAGTTTTCTCGTTTCTCTTTTAGCAAGAGCACTTCGTTTCCGATATTCAATTAAATCACTTTCAGAGTTCGAATTTAAATATTTTAAATATGCTTCTTTTTTATCTTTAATTAGTGATGCAATTTTATCATTCCATATACTAAGTCCTCTCTTTGTTAATTTCTTATTTCTTTTTCCAAGAGCTTCTGTTGCAGCTCGTATTATGATTTGTTTAAGGTCTTCCCATTCTGTATTAACGTTTAGGCTAAATCCTCGCTGATCCAAATATTTATCCAAACGTTGACAGTATAATCTCCTTATACTATATAGATGTACCTTAAATGTTTATTTCTTGGTTCAAAAATTAAACCAGTATATTTTGATCATTATTACCTCCTATTTTACATCCCTTAATGTTCGTATTTCGTAAAACTCCGTCTTATCTTTTGACTATGGATTAACAGAAACCTACACACAGGGTTTAAGGAGATTTAAGATGATTAGTCAGTCCGTTGATTATAGAATAGTTTTTTATATACAGTATATATATGCAGATTGTCTTTATACATTATAGTAACGAGGAAAAGATTATGCAGCGGCAACTGGAATTATCTCGAAAACAGTGTGCCGGGGACTTCTCTTTTCATACGCATGCACACATACTGTATAGACTACTGCAGTTGTATAAAAGTGGTTATATGTGCATTGTTTTCGGAGATGACTGTCCATCCGAGTCCACTAGGATAATCGGGAATGTATGTTTACTCTTATGTCTCACCCATCCCTGCTGCAGTTTGCTTGCGACGAAGATAACAACCGACCTTGCAGCTAAGAGTAACTCGCTCTGGAGCTCTGATTAATAAAATCCAACTGCCAAAATCGATGGCGTCAACTATAAAAGCATCTCTAAATTAACCCTGTGTCAATCTATAGGTCTCTGCAGATTTCATACTAAAAGATTACACAATATGTTACTTGCTTCAGAATAGTGTGATTAACGTACAAATTATATAAAACTATGACTTACAGATTTTGCATAGGACCATTGAATATTACTATTATTTTAATTTAAATGAAGAATCTGACAGACATGTTGACACGTTTCAGTGTTTGAATTGATTACTTGAATCTATCGTCCTTCAGGATGGACAGATTCTGAAGATTCGTTTTCTTAATTTGCAAAGAATAATTGCACTTAAAATATAGGCCTAAAACAATCTGAAACGTTTTCTTCAGTAATAAAATATCAAACATAACAAAATAGACGTTTCGAAGGTGAAAATACGATAGAAATTTAAAGAATTCCCCATGTTCAGCACGACATTTGTTTTCTCAATTGCGTTTTGTGTAATAATTCAGTGACGTAATATTATCAAATATTTATTTAAACCAATCGAAATTATTCATACAGGTGCAGGCCCCTCGTCTACAAGGCCCAGAACTACAACAATAATTTAATATTAATTGTAATTACAATTGTAATTATATTCTTAATATTGTAGTTGTAATCTCCTGGTAGAGGGGAAGAGAAGGCCTTATGGTCTTACCTCTATCAGATTATATATATATATATACTATATTAGTAATACTAACAATGTGTCACGTGAGGAAATAAAGTGTTAAAATTGTTATGAAATATTGCTAATAACCATTTATGTATTCATTTCACTATATATATATATATATATATATATATATATATATATATATATATATATGCTCAAACGTTTATGTTACTAATACACATTATCTTATAGCACTGTTTAAAAAATACATATAGAACGAGGAATACAGGTTGTGCAAAAACAATTCGTTTCTTAATGACTTACTATATTAACTTTTAAATAGGCCTATTTGAAATCTCCACTCAATTTCATACACAAATATATGAATATATCACTAATGTGAGTAACTATAGTTTTGAATTAAAAAAAACAGCTTTATTAATTTCTACCACATTTCACACACATAATGGAGCGTTTTAAGACAACTTTAAAAGTTGTAATAAGTGTTCGAAATGAAAGCCATTCACGGCCAATGCCCCAATCTTTCATAAAAGTCGTCCTGTGTCTTACTGAGACTTTCGGGAGTTATGCGTTCCATCTCATCTCTAATTTTTAATTCCAATAGCATGAGTAAAAATTGTATACATCTCTATTTAATAATGAGTGTTGATAACAAATTTTTAAAAGTTAATTGGTTTTATAGAGTTCCATTTAAGATATTAAGAGTTTTGCTTCCCCCTGTACACCTGAATCAATATGTTTGTAAGAATATTGCCATATCATTAAGTGCGTTATTTGGAACGAAAAACATTTTTTCGTGAAAATAATATATATAGAATATGTGGAGTTATATTTCATATTAATTAGCACTCTGCAAGTTGTAACATAAATAATGTAACGTCATATTTTCTTATTAAAAGTGACGCCTTTAAACACAATTTGTCTGGAGATGTAGTTTCGTGATTCCATAAATGCGATAAAGTTATCAATCATTCGAAATTGTTTACACCAGCTCCCGCTGTATACCATTTCGGCATCCTGGGAGACGTTCTTTCTTTTTTTTTCTATAAATTTTTAACATATGTTTATTTAGCTGAAAACCATTAATAAACGAATGGTTTGGAAGTAACAAGACGTATTGTCGAAATATGATAAGGCATTAACAACTCGAACATTCATATTTTTCTCATCGAAGAATGTACAATTTTGATATACATTATCGGGGTGCCAACACGGTATGGCATAGTTGCGCCCCGAAGAAATCAGGTAGCAGAATGGACATGGCATAGTTGCACCCCGATGGACATAGTACACACGAAAGTGATTGTCATAAAATAAATGAATTACTTAAAAATATTATAGTGGTAGCTGCATTTTTAAGAACATCTGTTTATTTTACCGCTTCTAAATTCCTCGATCACGTGGTTTAAAAAACGGAGCCTATCGATATCGGTAGGCTATCGATAATCACTGCATAAACAGTATATTAAGAACCAAGATGAATTCAGTACTAATCAAGACATTCATCATTTTATTACAAGACATAAATCAGATCTTCATCTACCCTCTGTTAGCCTAAGCTGTTTTAAAAAAAGGAGTTCGCTATTCATGTATAACAGTCTTCAATGCACTGCCTAATTATCTTAAAGATTTGAAGAACCACGAGAAAAGGTTCAGAAAAGAATTAACCAAATTTCTACATACTCATACCTTCTACACAACTGATGAATTGTTTATGCTTGTGAATTGAATTATTCTACTTAAATGACATGTACAATTTTATATAGCTCAACCAAAATATGTTTTTATATTGACTTAATCTGTTTACTATGCATTGTATATTTTTGTTTAGCATAACTGATGAACTGTATGTGCTGTAAATTGAATAGTATACTGTATAGGTCAACTGATGAATTGTTTAAGCTTATAAATTGAATTAATCTACTTCATATGAATTGTACAATTTTGTATAGCTTAACGAAAATAAGTTTGTAAATTGAACTAATTTGATTGTATATGTTTGTATAGTTTGGCTGATGAATTGTATATGCTTTTAATATGATTACTAGTCTGTGTAGCTCTACTGATGAATTGTATATAGGCCTACTGTAAATTGAGTGGTAGTCTGTATAGTTCAACTGATGAATTGTTTATGATTATAAATTGAATTAATCTACTTGATATTAATTGCACAAATTTGTATAGCTTAATGAAAGTATGCTACTCTGTATTGTATATATTTGTATAGTTTTGGCCGATGAATTGTATATGCTTTAAATTGAATAGTATTCTGTATAGCTCTATTGATAGATTGTGTTTGTAATTTGAAGTAGTTTGCATGATATGTATTATCAATTTCTGTATATCACAACCGGTTGAATTGTTTATGCCTTAAATTTAATTAACTTACTTGTTTTGTATTATACATATAGCTCAACTGATGAATAATCGTTTGCGTTTGTAAATTTAATAATCTGATTGGCTATGTATTGTATACTTTTAGTAGAGCCATCGATGTAGCTCAGTCGGCAGACTCGCTGGGCTGCTGATCCAGAGCTGCGTTCGGGCTTGGGTTGGATCCCCCTTTGGTCTTTGGTTTCTTCCGAGGTCTTCTACAGCCGTGGGACTGAAGCCGGATGGTGTATGGCGAGTCCTTGGCATTAACCCCTTTGGTTAGATTACCCCCCCTTTGATTTGATTACCTGGTTGGGTTTTTCCTAGGTTTTCCCCAAACCAAAAGGCAAATGCCGGGTAAAATTTTGGCGAATCCTCGGGCCTCACCTCATTTCACTACATCTCGCCAAAATATTGTAAAAAATTTCACAAAATTGTAAAAATTGTAGAAAATTACTAAATTGTAAATCTATAAAAATTTGTAAAAATTGTAATTGTAATATTGTAAAATTTTGACTTGTTCCACATCTTAAAGCTTCATTGCTCATGTAAGATCTATAGAATAAAATAAATGAATGAATGAAAAGTTAATAAAGGACTGCCAACTTCATGGTGTTCGTTTTAATTGTAGGCTATTGATAATCACTGCATAAACAGTAGAAAAACAGTTAATAAAGTACTGCTAACTTCTTGGTGTTCATTTTAATGGTAGGCTATCGATAAACACTGCATAAACAGTAGAAAAACGGTCAATAAAGTACTTCCAACTTCATGGTGTTCATTTTAACGCTATCGATAATGAATATTAAATCGAATAACAAATCAATAATGTTGGTTGATTATGAGGCTCGAGTTCCCCTAATGTCTTTTTCTCTACCTATTTCATCGGGGCGCAACTATGCTATGCCCCTTTTTTCTACCTGATGGGAACGGGGCGCAAGTATGCCCACAATACGGGGACCCTTTTTTATCTGCTGCATTTTACCTGACCGTGGGGCGCAACCATGCTGCCCTGCCAATAGGCTTCAATATGGCCGACGTGCAAGGGGTCGTCCCTAACCCGCCCCTAGCCACCGTTACCTAAACCATTGTTTCCCTACCTTTTTTGACTGACGACACACTTTACTGAACGCCCACGATATCGTGACACACTTATTTGTTTTTATTAATAATAAAAATATAATAATAACAAGTGTTTTTGTTCTGGAGAAAAAGGTTATGGAACTCTGTGAAGAATGATTATTTTATAGCGGACGGGGAGATGATTACTGTTCACTGCACGGGAATTTTGTCGTTTTTAAGCTCCTTTTCGTCCAACTAACACTTTCGAGATCTAAGGGGAATTCAAAGAAAAATAATATTAAAACATAGTTACTCACACAGATTTCGGTTCCATGATGAAAAATGTAAAAAAAAGGTGTCAGAATGCCGTTCCAGAGGGTTCCGTCCGAAAAGAGCACTAATAATTTCTGTGCAGTGTCGGACATCTAATGTTGTAAATAGGCCGATGTTAACACGCAATCGAACATTCTAAAAAAACAAGCAGCAACTTGAGTGGCATTAGAAAAAAAAATAAAAGTATGTGTAAAAAATCTCGACCTGTCTGTTATGGATGTCCGATAAAAGATTTTTATTATAGTTTTTGGAAACTTACTTATTTAAATTAAAGTGAAATCTGCTCTTGGTGGGTTGCATGAAGTTTCTCTATACGTGGCCTTATGATTGACATTCCAACACGTAAATCATCTTCAAGATGCAGGAGTCTGTTTTAGAGTTCACAATTTTCATTGTAGAAATTGCAGACTCACATAAGTATGATGTTGAGAACGGCAGTTATAAATGTATTTTTTGTTTATTCGGCACCATCGACTGATTGGACAAAACATTTCCGCATTTAAGACACTCAGGATTTTGTTTATATTCATCTCCACGCCACGTAAAACCATATTGCAAGTATTCATCACTATAATATTTACGAAACGCAGTACGTTTTTCCGAACTGTGAAGGGAACTTCAGCTCAGATTATTTGAATGAGCACTGCTGTCATCTAACCCAGAAATTGATTCAGATTGAATTTTTTTAATTAAAAATTTGTCGACAAAAAATCTAAATAAATTAAACACTTTTGGTAAAATAATCGCACTATCGCCCGCTCACACGTATTTACTGAAACTGACCAATATGATCCAACTTTTTTAAACTCTGTTTATTACTAAGTGGGAAGAGTAAACGAATTACTAAGCATTGTTGCAGGTGTTCACTTTCATTAGAATTGTCGCCAGGCAGAAAAATTAAACTGAGCATTGTTGCCGGTGTTCACGTTTCATTGGTAAAGCCTGTCTCAAAATAAAATGTACCATATCAAAGATTTCGTTGTAAATAAAAAAATGCGTTGTAAAGAGACTTCCTGGATGGCATAAAATTTATTTTTCAATTCCAAAATTTCCCGACACACTCCATGGGGCTGCGCGACACATCGGTTGTGAACCACTGCTACCATAACCTATATAAATTATTCTCCGAAGTGATAATGTTGATGACACAAGTATTGCGACAATGTTACTTACATAACTGTACATAAGTTAGAGGTTGAAATAAAACTGAAGAAACGGAAGCGCTCAGCAACTGGAAATCAATGAATACTTGGTAAGAAATGCTAAAAATAGTAACACCTCTTACAACGAGGCGCTTAAAAATGTTGGAAAACAGAAAGTAATTGATTATTTTAATATTTAATTCGTATATGACTTATAATCTCAAGCCCTTATACCAGTGGTCGTCAGAACTCGCTAAAATGGGTAACGGGTAAGGAGTGTATCGCATAATTCATCGTCGTTCAGAAGGGAGAGATAGAAAGCATATCCGCCAGCAGCCACGAATGCACACTAGTGCATCTCTTATACGCGGGTAAGAGACGCTAGCCCTAGAGTGCACAGTGCTGATGACCACTGCGTTATACTGCTGCGCTTGTCGATCGTTTAGAAAAGAGACTCTAGAGGCTTTATCAAGACAAAGAAAAACTGACTAGAGCTTCGGAATTTACGAAGGAAAGTACAATTTATTAATGGGCCTACATATAAATATTTTAGGTATTAATTTGGAGGTTCCCTTGAGTTTCGCACCGTGTCCACGCAAACGTACGAAGCCCGCAAGACGCTGACTGCTGTAATTCGGACCTGTTTTTTTATCAAAAATATTTTACTTTGTTATACAGAATGTTAAGGAAAAAGTACCCAATATCTTAGGAGATGCTAGTATACATCAACACAAGAAAATAATGTTTAATAAACATGGTTCCTACAACACGTACTTCATGAGATCTGAACACTTGTTCATAGGAGGTGCTCAATGTGACGTCCATTCATGGCAATGCATTCCTCTGCCCTTCTGCGTAAGGAATGACGCACATTTTGAAATTTGTTTTAATACATTAATAAAAAAAATCCTCATAACGATCCCCAGTTAATCCCTGTGGTAGCACGTTTGGCCCTATTAATCTATCACCAAGAACGCCTGCCCGTAAGTTGATTAAGAATCGGTGCTTATGCCTTGTTTCTTCAACTGCATGGGGATTTTCACCAGCCTGCACATGCTGATTACCAAAATTCACAACACCATCTCTGCTGAACCCCGCTCATATCCGCAACCAGACTTTCGTTTTCAGTATTCCTTGGGACGCATCAGTATTCCATGCCAGGGATTTCAACTATGGTATGATTATCTTGTAGTCTGCTGTATTGTAGGGCTGAAAAATGCACTGCCATGAATGGACGTCACACTGAGTACCTCCTATGAACAAGTGTTCAGATCTCAGAAAGTATGTGTTGTAGGATCCATGTTTATCAGGCATTATTTTCTTACTTTGTTTTATACTATCGCCTCCTACAATATTGGATGCTATTTTAACACCCTGTATTTAGTTGCTTTTCACGTCGATAGCCGAAAGTTAAATTGAATATAAACACATTCCGTCATTTCTTTAATAGAATTATTTGTAAACGAAATACAGCAACGTCGCTGCACCGTAAGAATGCCGATAGCTTAGGTTTGACCATCTCTTTACCACCTGAGAACCCATATTTTGCGACAAAATATACAGAAGTAACGGAACGCTTTTTAAATATCTATTGCCCGGTGAACTTGTGTCCATTGTTGTCAAGTCAGCGGTTTTGTAGCTAAATCTAGTGTTTTTAGGACTATGGCCAGCTACAGAACTTTCCATCAGCGGCTAGCTATTTATTTGGCGTTTTTTTAAGGATTCCAGGCAGAGAGCGAGACGATATTTGTAATTTTTTTTCTGTAAAGATGTTATAGTTTTTTATATGTACTTGCGGACAATTTTAATCATAAACCAGAGTTTAGTATGGTATTAACACACTTTTTCATTGTGCGAGTATACAACAACGTTTTATGTTAACTCGATTTGGTTCAACCACGTCCATTTCGTGCCTCATCCATTGTTGTTGTACAAATAAGGTATTCTGCATTCGTTAACTTCTTAATCTAATGTATGCATTATTTTTGTAAATGAATTGATGTATTTAATCATAAAGAATAGATAATGAACTGAATTATTATTTTAATTTATGATATATTATTTAATTTATCAATCCATATTATAATTTATGTAACACTGACATAGGGTTAAAACCAGACTCATTGTTGGCAGCTCAGTGTGAAATCAGATTTCGAACCGACTGGTGTGAATTAGAGATGGGTAAAAAATAACACAACAGTTATTTTGGAACTGTTCCGGTCTCGGAACTGTTGCAAAAATGAACAGTAGGTCGGAACCTCCTGTTCCGAAATAACAGTGTTCCGACTCCGAGCTGCTCACTTGCCCAGCTGTTGCGGGCTCGCAGTACCGCGTTGCACAGGGAATGTTCCGACTCTCTCGGAACTGTTGCAAAAATGAACAGTAGGTCGGGACCTCCTGTTCCGAAATAACAGTGTTCCGACTCCGAGCTGCTCACTTGCCCAGCTGTTGCGGGCTCGCAGTACCGCGTTGCACAAGGTATGTTCCGACTCCGAGATAACAGTCGGAACGTCGGAGCTTGTTCCGATGAACCGACAGCTGCAGTTACACTGTTCTCGTTGTTCTTTATGTTATACTTGGAACTTCGTTGGATGAAGTTGGTACTTGAAACTCTCTCGTGGTTGGAGGGGGGCGCATGGAAATTGAAATCCTTGCGGTGGCGCGAACTTTAATATCAACATTTGTAAGACTGGCCAATCATCTGTAATGTTATAGTAAGTATTTAATAATCTGTAATATTCATTCCCGCTTTATGGTTTATTTCACCATTAGTTGACTAATTCTGTTTTATAAACATTCTACAAAGTCATAAAGTACGCATACTATTATTAATTCATTGATCAGCTGATTCTATACAAAGGTTAAAGTCGTAAATGGTAATGAGTGGTTTAGTTACAATGTCTGTATGTCGTTTGTTGAGGTTAAGTCTGACAAGCACAAGTTTTTGTGCTATCTTCTCTGTTATCAAAGAACGACAAAAATGTTGTAGCATTATTTGTTGGAAACTACCCATATAAGTACTGATTTGGAGAGCGAGGTTTAATGCGAAGTTTAAATTACACTTTGGTAAAGATGCAATTCCAACATTTTACTAACCCACTGCGGGGTTTCCAGGTTTCAGTACTGCCAATATATATCTTTTTTATTTATGAAATTGTAATATTTATTATTATTATTATTATTATTATTATTAATTATTATTATTATTATTATAACTGCATTAAGAAAAGTAAAAATAAAAATTAATGATTTGTTTTTTTTTTATTATGTAATAGAGAGAAGAGAAATTACATACCATATGTTTTAAATGTTATGTTATTTTTTTTAGTTGGCTACCATGTCTTTATAACTTTATGTACGAAAACAAAGTGTTGTATTCTGTCCTTGTAGTCAACAGCTGTTTAATTACTAACATTAAGCTTTTGAGTTCTGTCCGCATGCACAGCAATTTTCCAAAATCGATTCGAATGTGCATTGCAGTGCCATCTATAGATAAGAATGTGTACTATGTCATGCCTATGAGTGCTCCAGTGTGAGCAGCATGGTAAAGAGGGAGGGTACTGTACCGTTCGTTTGAACGACTCAACGACTCCGACTCATCACCACTGGTGACTGTTATTTCGGAACTGTTATTTGGAACATAGTATTTTTTCGGAACCGGAACAGTCGGAACTGTTCCGGGAAAAGAACAACTTCGCCCATCACTAGTGTGAATGTGAATGTGATTCTTTCCGAAGTGTCCAGTATATTCTTGATCTACTGCATTCAGTTTTGAAGAAATATGCCGCATAAAATACATACGTGCAAACGTTTAGAGATGTGTGGAAAAAAAAAAGTGTTGAATGATTGGAAGAAGTTACCGGTGATAGTTCGAAAGCTCGGTGTAAATGATGTAAGGTGATATTATATACAAAATATTCAGATTTAATTATACACACAAAAAGAGTAGCGACTGTTTTTCTGTTGTTCGACAACATAATATTGCCATTCACAACAAGCTTCTGGTCAGAAGCGAGTGTTATTTAAATTTCCTGAGTATTATAAATATTAGAATTTTTTAAAATTCGAAACTTAAAATTCTCCAGTTCCTAAAACTATATAGTTTGTATTTAAAATTTGGAAATGATGTGTTAAAAAACTGGAGTTTTTAACTACTGGTTAGCGATTTTTTAAGCTTGTGCAGTGGTAAATGGAATTCTGAGTTGGCAACACTGCTTATGTCTACATCAAACTTATAGCCATACTTAACCGTTACTATTAATGGAAGTTATTTTCGCTTTAAGTAGTTTAGATGTTTTTTTTTCCCCACACTTACAATCGTTCCTACGTTCCTTATATTGCATTTGGTACAATAACGATTACATATAAGTATTTACTTTGTGGCATAAGTACACCATCACCACAAAAGTATACTTTCTTATTTCGAAATAACTTTGAGCCTTTACAAAACCATTGTAGCATTAGCAGCAGACAAGGTAAAGTAGAGATCATAATGAATTTACATATACTCTTCATAGATATAGTCCGAGAGTCCATTTAATACCCAGGTGATGTTAAAGAGAGCGCTTTCTTTTGATGAAGAGAGTTTTGGGGGGGGGGATTTTTATTGAAGTGAATTTATAGTGGCAGACAGAGTAACTATCTCATGGCCCCACGTTTTATGTTTGCTACCAGTGCACTTCATTAGAACCAGGTATCCAGCTTCGAAGCCGTTAGCTCTGTGAACTTATAATATATTTATTTTCCCGTATTATCATATTACAAGGTTATCTAAGAAATTAGGAAATTTTTTTGTGATAGTAGAAGAGAAAGCGTGGGGAGAAAGGAAGAGGTCCGTGGCCCATTTCTTTTAGGTCTCATCTCGACATTTGTCTTATTACTCAAGGGAACCCACGGAAAACCTTGAGCAGAATGAGGTGTTGATGAAGAGATAAGATAGGAGAATTTTTATTGATTAGGCCTTCTCATATGCCACTTCAATCACAAGAAGCGGCATAATATGTCTACCAACAATGTCTTAGAAAGCAGTAATTAACGTTCTCATATCTACTCCATTCGGATTAGAAACCAATAATTGTCGTATCTGGATTTGATTGATGACAATAAAAATGTTAGTAATATTAATTTCAATTTAAGTAAAAGTAATCTTAAAGATTAAAAATTATTCACTGTGGATGGTAGCGGTAAAAATCAATGTACTGATGAAAGTATAAAAAAACGGGGAATAATTATTTTGCAACGAAAGTGTAACAACACTACTTGAAATAACAAGTATTCATGCCGAAAAAAAAGAGAGCTCTTTAACACAAACCCTTCCGCTGGGTATTAATTGGACTCTCGGTCTATACAAGGTGTTAAAAAATAACGTTTACAACGTTTCAGGGATGATGGCGGTAAAAACAAACATCTTTTGTAAGTGACAAAACTTTGGCGCCGTTTATTGTGTACGTAAGTGTTAGTGTAATCCATAAGGAACGAGACCAATTGTCGTTTTAGAGGTGGTGTTCAAACTGCCGTCCATTGAAGGCATTGCACAACTAGTACCTTCGTACTATGGAGTCTTCAACGCTCAAAAAGGCCAACATTGTCTCTAATAACATGTGCAGCTTCAACAACGCGAGCAACTAAGTCTTCTGCCGTATCGATCGGTGTCTCATACACAAGACACTTCATTTCACCCCACAAAAAGAAATCCAGCGGTTAGGTCCGGTGATCGAGGTGGCCACGGTACCGGCCCACCCCAGCCAATCCAACGATCAAAGTGTGGAGGGGCACCGTCATGCTGAAACCTTATTCGATCTCTGATGTCCGATGAGATATTTTCTAAAAGTTCTGGTAGGCCGTCGCGTAGAAAAACAAAATAATTACCACCACGCAGAGTGTTAGGGACCCTTTTAACTTGTTGAAGGCACAGCAGTACAAACAGAACTAACCAATGTGTGTTGTGACGGAAGTCAAGCCATCTACCCTTCAGGCCATCTTGCGGCAAAACGGCGCATCTGCTGATGTTTTGTCACTTAAAAAAGATGCTGGTTTTTACCTCCTTTATCATCCCTGAAGCGTTGTAAACGTTATTTTTAACACCCTGTATAACAACATTTAAACAACGAATATGAATACAGTGACACAAATACTGAGCGTTCGGCTCTGGTCTGGGCCGCATAAGCGCATTCATGAGTGGGGAGTGGCACGCGGTGTAGACTGCCGTAATTTAGCGTAATGTAAGTTCAAGGTATTTGTCTCAATTGCCTACATACGTCTCAGCTTAAGTCGGTTTACACAAGTATGTCGTACATGAAAATTCTATGATATAGGATGAACATTTCGTCTGGCAATTCAATGGTACAACTTAATTTAATGGATTCAGAGTTAAGTTACATTTCAAAGAACCAAGTGCATTACTTGGCCTTGAAGTGGTGAGATATCACGAGAGAGAGATTCAGTCCTCTCTCTCGTCCCTGACCCGACGCGAATGCCCTGTTGTTTCAAATTACATATAGCTACCACAAACACATAGTCTTCTCAATCATCCGACTACGATCGGCCTCGCTTGATGTGTCCAGATCCGAAGCAGTTTGTAATTAAGTACAGAATAAACACATATTATTCACCTGCAACCCCAACAACAAACGAGATTGAAGGTTTAATATGTTCGCGCCACGTTAAACGAATTTTTCACTTTTTTATAACTACCACTGCATATTATTACACATTTTAATGCACTATATATATATATATATATATATATAGGATGTTTACTATATTAACGTATTCATTATTGCACAAAATGAACATTTGTAACAAAATGTAAAAGTGAATAGTATTTCAAATGAGTCGCCATGTTGATCTCTTCTCGGCATGCTTTTCGCTTCAACCACTAGGTGGCTTCCGACTAGGAAAACAGGCACGGCAACATTGCGAACAAAATTGGTTGGGTGTGTAGTATTATGTGAGAGATTATTTTTAAGTAGGTTATTTTACGGTACTTCATCAACATCTCAGGTTATTTAGCGACTGAATGAGATGAAGGTGATAATGCCGGTGAAATGAGTCCGGGATCCAGCACCGAAAGTTATCCAGCATTTGCTCATATATGGTTGAGGGAAAAACCTCGGAAAAACCTCAACCAAATAACTTGCCCTGACCGGGAATCGAACCCGAACCACCTGGTTTCGCGGCCAGACGAACTAGCCGTTACTCCACAGGTGTGGACTGTCAGAGATTAGGTCAGTTTTGGATAGGAGTGTAGTATTATATGAGAGTGTATGTTCATATCACATTCAACACACGACATTCTCCACAGCTGGTCATATTACGTCACATTAAGGGCATCGGGATATGAACGCATAAAAAGTTAAGGAAAAACATGTACTTGCAATTATTAAAATATCTCCACAATATTTATGAGAGCCATACATAAATGTAACTACTGAATCTCGGAAGAAAGCTGAATTGAATGACATACAGTTCCTTTAATTTAGATTATTCACTTGTCCTAAACAATTTGTTTGATTGCTGTAACAAATCGAAAATATGCCGAAACGTAATATCACACAGATTCAATTTCCTGTTAACTAATGCCATTGGTCCTAAATTTTTTCAGATCTTACATATACACACAGCTATATGAAACTCACTTTTAAGTTAATTTAAGAAAGATCTGTGGGTTTTGTGATATTTTAAGTCATTAGAGTGTGGTAGAAATAATTTTCACATCATGTTATAAAATTGTTAAACTAGCATAATTTTAAAGTTACAAAAATAAAAACTGAGTTTCACTATCATAAGTCAATGTGTACGATCAGATAAAGATTTAGGATCAATGGTATCATAAGTAGTATCTATGCGATCTTATATTTAAGTATATTCCAGATTTTTTGCACAATTAAATAAATTATAAAAACAAATTAATAATCTAAATTAAGGGACCTACAAGGCATTCGATTCAGCATGCTTTCAAGATTAAGCGGTAAAATGTATGTATGACTATCATAAACCTTAAGGTAGATATTGTGAAAAGTGATGCTGTATGTTTTGCTATAATTTATTTTTGTATGAGTTCATAGCTCGCTGCTCTCAAAGAAATAAGGTTGTCTTCTTCATCCACGAACTACGAATTTCATATACAGGTATTAAAAAAAATCCAATATTTTAGGAGGTGAAAGTATTCATCAAAACAAGGAAAAATGTCTGATAAACATGGGTCCTAAAACACATACTTTCTGAGATCTGATCATTTGTTCATAGGAGGTGCTCAATATGACGTCCATTCATGGCAATGCATTTCTCTGCCCTACAATACAGCAGGCTATCAGATAATCATACCGTAGTTGACACCCCTGGCATGGAATAATGATACGTCACAAAGAATCCTGAAAACAAAAGTCTGGTTGCGGAGGTTCAGCAGAGATGGTGCGAATTTTCGTAATCAGCATGTGTAGGCTGATGAAATCCCCATGCAGTTGAAGAAACAAGGCATCAGCACCGATTCTCAATCAACATATGGGCAGGCGTTCTTGGTGATAGATTAATAGGGCCATACGTGCTACCACAGAGATTAAGTGGGGATCGTTACCAGGACTTTCTTAGTAGCGTATTGAAACAAATTTCAAAGAATGCGTGATTTCTTACGCCCGAAGGGCAGAGGAATGCATTGCCATGAATGGACGTCACATTGAGCAACTCCTATGAACAAGTGTTCAGATCTCAGAAGGTATATGTTGTAGGACCCATGTCTATTAGACATTATTTTCTTGTTTTGATGCATGCTAGCACCTCCTAAAATATTGGATACTTTTAAACACTCTGTATAAGTAAGGTATGAATCTGGGGCTGGCTGGGAATTTCTTCTAGTAGACACATACAATGTCCACTACTTCATACTATAAATCTAACGATTTTCAAGGTATTTAGCAATGTTTTCTAGTGGCGCATACATATTGAATCTTCAAGTTTTATAGCGAGTGTTAAGAAAACAAAATTTAATATACTACTACTTGTGCAGCGTGGAAACGTTTTCCCAGTGCGTCATAAAATGAGACAAAACACAAATAGTAAAATGTAATCAATTAATATTTTCGTTACTGGAAGTGAAATCATTATTATAAATTACGAATTTCGTATATAAGTAAGATATGAATCTGGGGAGAGCTGGCTGGCCATTTCTTCTAGTGAGCACATACAATGTCCAATACTACATACTGTACTATAAGTGCTAGCGATTTTGGAGGTATTTTAGCAATGTTTTCTAGTGGCGCATACATATTGAACCTTCAAGTTTTATAGCGAGTGTTAAGAAAGCAAAATTTATTATAGTACTGAGATCCACTTGTGCAGCGTGAAAACGTCTTACCAGTGCTTCATAAAATAAGACAACACACGAATAGTAAAATGTAATCAATTAGTATTTTTGTTACTGAAAGTGAAAGCATTATTATAAATTACAAGCTGCATTTGTTGTTTCAATTGCTTCTGTGAGGTAGAATGATCTATACAGTAATAAACGCGTGTTTATAGTTTGTGTTTATAAATACATTCAACATTGCAAGCAGAAGAATAGAAAGTATACCGGGAAGAATTTCTCATAAGTTATTCCTCAAATGCTGTAGTTCATACTGTACAGCTCGAGTCAACGTTATTGGCCCCCGTCCTTGTTTGTTTGGCTAGTGAGCGAGCTGTGTTTTGCGTCATAAGAAAGAAATTTAATCAGAAATGTGCGTAGGAGGGGAAGAGGGAAGAGGAAGAATGAAAATAATATCTATGCTCGTAGCTGAGGGACACTCATGTCAAGAAATAAGTCATCATGACATTGGTTAGTCAACAGACTTAGTCAACAGACTCAGTGGTTATAGTTCGCGCAAGGAACGATTACCGAAAAGCAATGGTGGCTGTCTGTTCTGACGTGGGTATACAGGCACGCCGAGGGTGGGAGAGGTACGGGCGGATGGAAGTACTGTCTCTTCCAAGATGATGAACAAATGAGAACATTGCTGTGGAAATAAAGAACGTAGCAAGAGACAAATTCGAATCTAATTAAACGCGCAACATATGTTTACGAATGAAATAATAATACCGTGCGATACAAGACACATATTCACATGCAATGGAACAAACTAAAGTCGTAATGTAACTATCACAACGCAAGACTGAATCTATCGGTGTCATTTCTCTTCCGACTGTACTCTTGAACATCATTCAAGCTATCTCGTGACTTTTCCTGTCGCCCTCTCTTCCTTATTGCATCGTTTCTTTCCTTCCGTCGGTATTCCCTGCTTGCGAGGCCTATAGTAATAGGACGTGTGGAAGAATATAATGTTTTAAGACGGAGTGTACCGCGACATGATAAGAAGAAAGTGTTAGGTGTTATGTCACCGCGGCCTGACCTGTGTGACCTAGCCCGCCAGTAGTGATGAAAAACTCCCTCTCAGTCTCTCTACTTACTTTTTGCAAGGGCCAAAATCTCTGAATTAAGCTTGTATATCAGATCATGTATTATCACCAACATATCACGCGGCTAAACTAACGCTTTGGTAATTTCCTTTGCACTCCGCTTATGCATCTTGCATATACTAATCTGTTACAGGTTAAGGCTAGTTCACAACAAACCGGGAATGGAAACGACAACGAAAACGAGAACGGAAATATTGTTAAAATAAATGTATTTAAATATGAGCATTCACAATTAACTGTTGTGAATGCTCACATTTACAAACATTTATTCTAACATTATTTCCGTTCTCGTTCTCGTTGTCGTCGTTTCCGTTCCCGGTTTATTGTGAACCAGCCTTTAGATTTGGTTGGTTCAGGCTTTCGTTATGTCTTGCATATACGATCAACTGTATTTCAAAAAAAAAATCCTTACAAACTCAACATTTTCACAGTCCAAAATCATTGAAATCACTTCGGCGCTAGTTTCACACACGATAGATCATTCGTTCTCTACCTCTCGGCAAAGTGGAAGCCCAAGAAAGATATTTATTTTATGGAAAGAGGTCCATAAGAATACACAGGTAAACATTTTGTCTTGTAATATCGAAAAGTATTTGTGAACGCAAGCTAAAACACGAGTTTAGATTCACTTCACACGAGCTAATGCAAAAAGAGAGTGTTTCCTTCAGCACAGTTCTTCTGGAGAAATCTCTTTTACAATTCCTAGAGGAAATATGATTAGAATAAGAATAATTAAACCTTACCTTATAAGCTAAAACAGGATGCAATATTCTACGGGGCCGATCAGTCCTCACTCAGCCTTCAGCTCTCAGCTCTCAGCAAACTACAAAACGAACTACTCACTGCAAGATTTTCACACTCAATGCCGCGAGAGAAAGACGCTACTGGTGGCGGTATGAAGCGCAGAGCTACCAACATTCAAACGCAAAATTATGGAAATGTAGTCTAAAAATGATCGGATTTTCCACAAAATTATCGCAAACATACAACATTAATAAAATCTACACAATACTAAACATACTTTCAATCGCTTCTGGTACAGAAGAAGCACCAACGGCAGCTACGAATAGACTATTAAGATTAACTGATTAGCAAACTATAATGCATGCTTGCTGACCGCGGGAAAATACTACCTCTCCCTGTAGAATCTTGATGGAAAACGGCACAGATATAAAACGCTTATCCAGAGAGTACCATAGGAATAGAATGACCTCAAATGTGTTTCAATAAAGATAGATTGTACTGATGAGTAGTAGCCAGCGTGTCTGATGACTGCGACTGTAATAGGCGCGGGATCGAATCGTGCTTGGCCCAAGTTGCGTGGTTGAAGTTTCATCCGGGGTTCCTTCCTCAAGCCATTAAGAGCATTTATGTCGGTTAACGTTTAGATCCTACCAAGAAAGTAGAAAGGAAAACGATCTCTCTCACGTCCACACCTGTGGAGTAACGGTTAGCGCGTCTGACGGCAAAACCAGGTGGCCCGGGTTCGAATCCCGATCGAGGTAAGTTACCTAGTTGAGGTTCTTCCCGGGATTTTCCCTCGACTCAACACGAGCAAATGCTGGGTATTTTTTATAACTATCATTGCTGGACCCCGGACTCATTTCACCGGTCGAATCCCGGTCGGGGCAAGTTACCTGTTGAGGTTTTTTCCGGGGTTTTCCCTCAACTCAATACGAGGAAATGCTGGGTAATTATCAGTGCTTGACCCCGGACTCATTTCATCGGTCGAATCCCGGTCGGGGCAAGTTACCTGGTTGAGGATTTTTCGGGGTTTTCCCTCAACTCAATACGAGCAAATGCTGGGTAATTATCAGTGCTGGACCCCGGACTCATTTCACCGGTCGAATCCCGGTCGGGGCAAGTTACCAGGTTGAGGTTCTTCCCGGGATTTTCTCTCGACTCAACACGAGCAAATTCTGGGTAAAAATCAGTGCTGGACCCCGGACTCATTTCACCGGTCGAGACAAGTTACCTGGTTGAGGTTCTTTCCGGGGTTTTCCCTCAACTCAATACGAGCAAATTCTGGGTAACTATCAGTGCTGGACCCCAGACTCATTTCACCGGTCGAATCCCGGTCGGAACAAGTTACCTGGTTGGGGTTTTTCCGGGGTTTTCCCTCAACTCAATACGAGCAAATGCTGGGTAACTATCAGTGCTGGACCCCGGACTCATTTCACCGGTCGAATCCCGGTCGGGGCATGTTACCAGGTTGAGGTTTTTCCGGGGTTTTCCCTCAACTCAATACGAGCAAATGCTGGGTAACTATCAGTGCTGGACCCCGGACTCATTTCACCGGTCGAATCCCGGTCGGGGCAAGTTACCTGGTTGAGTTTTTTTCCGGGGTTTTCCCTGAACTCAATACGAGAAAATGCTGGGCAACTATCAGTGCTGGACCCCTGGCTCATTTCACCGGCATTATCACCTTCATTTCCTTCAGACGCTAACAACCTCAGATGTTGATAGAGCGTCGTAAAATAACCCAATAATAAGAATAAGCTATCTCTCACAAAACATTCTAAGTTACCAGACGAAACTATTAAGAAAATTATACCTCATGAATCCATTCCTCTTAGGGTAGATGGACTGCCAAAAATCCACAAAGAATGGACACAGCTTAGGTCCGTTTCATTAATGTGATAATTTCTAGTTAAACTAGCGCTGAGTTTGTTCCTCGTACTCTGCTTCTACACATTCGGCCGTCTCCTCTGTAATACCAACATAACTCTGGTGAAATTACGGAAGTTTCACGCTAGTGTACACTCACACTATGCCTTGCATATAGGAATCAGTCAGAAGTTAGTTTACGTTAGTTTAGGCTTTTGTTGTGCCTTGCATATAGGAATCTGTGACAGGTTAGGTTAGTTTAGGCATTTATTATGACTTGCAAATATGCTCAACAAGGGCTGGTAATTTTCTTTTATTTGGTTATTCAACGACGCTGTATCAACTACTAGGGTATTTAGCATCGATGAGATTGGTGATAGCGAGATGAAGCCGAGAATTCGCCATAGATTACCTGGCATTCACCTTACGGTTGGGAAAAACCACAAAAAAACCCAACCAGGTAATGTGCCCATGCGGGGATCGAACCCGCGCCCGAGCGCAACTTCAGACCGGCAGGCAAGAGTCTTAACCGACTGAACCACGCCGGTGGCTAATTTTTTGTTTTCTTATGTTGTCAGTAATAAGTAGAGTCCTGGGTTTGTCTATCTACAGCTTTCAGATAACCCGCAACATTTTGGATATGTTTGGTATATAGCTTCACGGCTTCCAAAGCTACTTCGGTCAGATTTGCTCTTCAGTGAACATACTAAAATATCAGAGCTAGGCGGTTGGAAATGAGTGCTTCAATAGAAGAATTTGGTAGCGAGCACATCATTAGGAAAGAAGAAAATGTGTTTTTTTTTTTTTTTTTCAGAAAGGAGGAAACATTTCAAATTTCAAACACGAAAGTTTGATGTCATTGATTGTAATGTGTAGAGGCTCCTAAAGCCTGCGCTCGTAATTTGATTTATTTTAAATTTGTGCTGATATTTATGTTTTTTCATTTGTTAATTTCAAACTTTAATTAGATCTAAAGTATGTATATGAGTTTTACTTACTGTAAAATCAGGTGTTGACAAATTTCGGGTGCTAGGTAGAACCAGGTCGAACACAAGCATGTTTTCTGCAGTACGTCAGGATGTAAATTCTCTGACGCTATTAATTGTTAATCCATATAGCCTTTAGAATCAAGGCGAAGGATATTTCGAACTAATTGAGCTTTCATATTTGTGTCGAGAGTTGTACCTTTTCCTATTTGTCCGACATGAATGAAAATTAAAATATAAAATTTAATTAAGATTGTTTCAATGGAAGATAAATAGTTTCATACATGGCAGGCAGATACACAGATAGAAAAGCATATAGACGAACAAAATGGCACAAAAAAGCTCTATGAAGGATTGCAAACTCTCCAACAAAAAAATGTTGATAGAGACAGCCCCTCAAATCATGTAAGAAGGATCACAAGCGAAATCAGGCAAAACTCGACATATATCGAAATCTTCCCGAGGTGTACCTAACGAGATATGCACCTGAAATTATTTTCCTTTCTCTTCTTCTTCTTCTTCTACTTCTTCTAATAATAATAATAATAATAATAATAATAATAATAATAATAATAATACCCTTATTCCTAGGAAGTCTTGAATTATATAACGTTTTTACATTTTGTGCAATTAAAGCAGTACGAAAAAAAACTTTTGTTTATTTGCTTGTTATTTGTATTGGTTACTCTTCAAGACCAACATTTTAATATTTACGAATGGAATGGAAAGTCTCTCAGTTCACTTCTTAAATCGTATTTTGTGGCTCTCGCGTGAAAACTGAAACAATCTCTTGCGAAAATATTTTATTCATAGTGATTTTAGTTCCTGAATTTTTATGCTGTTAAAATTTCTTTGACCTATACAAGCAATATCGGCGTAAAATTTGTTACTTTATTTCATTATTTCTACTCCAGTATGAAGTAAGACAATATGGTTACGTATTTCGTAAGTTCTGATGGTATCGGCAATCATTTTTCCTTGACAATTCTCCTCTGTCGTAAATGAAATCATGAATTCATTAGCAAAATTATACAATCAACCAACAAATTTAATTACTATTATACTTGCTTCTTATTTATTCTTAACGTTAATTGTTTATTCTGTTATTACTTTTCACAGAAAGTGAAGTTTAATTTTCGAAGTCCAAGTCCAACTCCTCTATTTTTCCCACTAACGATTTTAACAAAGCTATCTGAAACATTGTTTAATGTCTCGAAGACTATTCTAAGTTCCTGTAAGTCTTCTTGTGTTTCACATATGAATTGGACGGAGTTACGCAATAATAGACCAACCGACAATTTGAAGAAAATGAGATATTTGTACAAATCTGTTGATGGCAGGCTAATTTAACTCGAAAAAATGAAGTATGCGATATCTGAATTTTGCTGCTATTTATAAGCAAAAATTCGTTTATTGCATAAAATTAATTAATTTATTTTTCTTTAAAATATTAATTCAACTGCTGATCTCTTATCAAAAATCGGTCAGCTTTTTTGTTATCATTTATGCCTTTTTTTTTGTAATAGTATGAATGTTATAATACTTCTTGCATAAAATGTTTTATAAAAAAACAGATTTATTTCAAGGCCAATATCTCGAAACAGGTTTCTGGCGCTTGGTCTCTTATTCCGTAACTCCGTCCAATTTATATGCCTTAAGAATATCGAGCAATGTGTTATATATGGACACGTCATATTTTGACAAAAGAATAACGTTATACTAGAAAGTCTCAATGGACTAAGAAACTATCTGTCAGACTATAATATGCAGCTTTTGCTTTATTTCCTCGATAAGTACTTATTATTTTCACACTGTTTACAATAAACTCCATGGCCCGTATTCATAGACATTTTTAGCGCGGGTTTCCGGTGGATGATCAGCGTTTTTCGTATTCATAAACCAGTGTTAGCGATAGGATATGATTTGAATTCTGTACAAGTAACCAGTGGACAGCCGTGGCTAGCTTAGTACGCTTGTAGCGCGTGCTGCGAAATGTCTATGAATAGCACCCCATAACGTTTCGCCTTTTTATAAGCTGTTAGCGTCTGTGTGTGATATTTGATTAGAAAAAAAAATTGACGTAGGAATATAGGCATCGGCGCATGTCCTATACAGTACACTGTTTTCATGTGCTTGCATTCTAAAACGAATATGTTATCTGTTAATCATTCCCTCTATAAAAGCACTGATATTAGTTTTTTTAATGATATACCTGTACACAGTGGACAAAATAAAGAATTGTCTTCTTCAAATGTTAGTCATTAACAAATTGAAATATCTTCTCGAGCGAATACTTTCATAGCTAGGCCTACAGTATAATTATTATCTTTGTTGCTATGACAAGGAATGTAAAAGCGCCTGAATTGCGTGCTCTAAAGAACCCGCACAACACATTCTTAAGAGCGATAATTGTACTTTGTCTTGCTAAATGGTGAACCTTATTGGATTTGTATTGCTTGTAGTATGAGCACGTAATGCAGGCGCTATGACATACCTGACAGCCTGCGGACCAGCGAAAAGAACTAATGTTCATTTCTAACTTCTGCAGTTGGGAAGATAAAGCGTGCTTATAAGTACCATTTAAAAATTAAAGAACACTGTTCTTCCTATGTACTAGAAGGTTCATGAATGAAATATGTAATTCTGAAGTATTTTACGCCCTATGTCTCTGATATTTTCTGATTCATCTTTATTTTGTATCTTTATCTTTATCAATTTTAATCCACCGCAATGCAGAAATGGTTAGCATGCCTGAGTGTGAAACGAGCGGGCCCGGATTCAAATCATAGTTCTGACAAGATACCTGGTTGAGGTTTTTTACCCTTAAAAGCAAATGCTGGGTAACTTTCGGCGCTGGACCCCGGACTCATCTCACTGGCATTATCATCTTCATATCACTCACACGATAGACAACCACCGCAGCTGATAAAACGTCGTAAAATAACTAATTATTAAAATATATATTAATTTTAAAGCTTGAAATCCATTTGGAATTACTCGGGTAATAAGAAATTTAAGTTTGAATTAACAAGAAGCCAATTTACTGTCATGCTATATAGCGTGATAAATAAAGACATGATTTTCGGTCCCGTGTCGTTTAAAGGAGGCGACGTTAAGATGCGTGGAGAGGGTTGAATGATGTAAGCCGTCCTTGAGTATACACCAGGCATGTCAGAAATCAGACACTGAAAGTGCAGTGTATGTGCGCGGAACGCCGGACTGTGCAGATTGCGTCATTCACATGTTGCTCTTACCAGTTCCTAGCGGGAGGGATGTATAAGAATCTATTCTGCACTTCTAGTGTTCAATTAAATTGACATTTGGACATTATAAACATACTTAGGAGAAGGAAAAAACACAATTATTGTCAGTGTCTATATTTGACAGTAATTGTAAGACAAGAAACAATAGACTTACTCAGTTACAATTCACAAAACAGTCGTTTGTTTGTACAGAATCATTTATTTACATGATTTGTATACAGTATTTGAAGAAAATATAAATATTGCAGTAATTTCGAAACAACAAATACGAACACAGTATTTCATTTTACGTAGTAGGTACTGATTATTTCAAAGTAATACTCTTTCATTGTTCCTCAAGCATTATTGGGACCATTGGTGCACAAATGTTAAAGAAAATATTTTACTCCCAATTACATGCAATAGGAAATTGTGAGGCTTTTACACTGGAATCATTTTCTTGCTGTATATTAATATAAATTCACATTATTATTAATACATTGGATAAATTAAGCTTGAATTTAAATTTATATATAGTTTATTTGGAAAACGCTGATAGCAAGTATCAGCAAGTTGGGAACGTTACTGAATTGAGTTAAAAGAGTACTTCACAACCTGTGAAGCGAGGACATTTCCTTTATGTCAGGTTTAAAGATTTATTAACGTAAGTATATTAAGATAATATAGTAACGTGAGATGGAAATTCGCCATTATGCGTTATTTTTCCAGAAAATTTTTCCGCCTTACAAATAGTTGCTTTCTTCCTTCCCTTACAACCTCAAGACCCTCATATGTATTCTTCACTCAATATTCTCATCACTTATCAGCTTATCAAATAAAAGTTGTAAGTCGTCTAACCATTGATGGCTGTGTTAGTATAGACTCTAAAACAACATCATTTTCATGTTTGTCTTGCCGTGAGAGTACTAATTAAGAAATAAGAGCTGGCCAATATCACATTTTGAGAACTTTACTAATCTGATTTAAATTCTCACATCACAATTACGTCCACATGATATGATGAAAGCCTTTCAATTTAAAATGATTACTGTTGGCTGAGGAAAACATCATAACAGTTACGTTATATCATTCGTGATTTCTCTTTTTCGTTATATCTGTAGACTCCTCACTTTATTTTTCATAACGCATTCACAATCACAGCTCAATGAGCACCCGTACTGATCTGTGTTACTGAAACCAAAGCTGTTCTGCTATTGCAGGTAATGTACAGCCCTGTCCCCTCCAAGCCGATTCACTCCCTCCAGGTAGGGGAATAGAATTGCACATTGCACAGAGAGAAGTGCACAATGTGCAGGGTTTTGACATGCCTGATATACACGGAGCGCATGACAACGCACTACTACTGGTTTCGAGGTTAGAACACAGACCTTCCTAATTATATCCGTGTTAATGCTAGCTCAGTTAATTAGTGTTTAAAATATTTATGGAGTGTAATGTCGAAAACATGAAAGATATTGCTTGGACGTTTAAAGAAGTTGGTGGAGAATGCTGGTAATCCATATTTACGAGTATGTGCAAAAGGAGACATTATTACAAGTTCTGTATGTGAGACAGAAATTAAGGGAAATTATCAAGATACTTACAACACTGTAATTCCAAGAAGCACATTTGTAATATCTGTTAAGACGGAATGAAGATAATGAACGATCTTCAACCAATAATGAAGTTCCAGGTAAAAAATAGCAGTTTTTTAAATGTGTGAAATGATGGTTCAATGTAACATTCGATTCGAGAAACTCGATCATGTATATTTTAAAAACTTTTTAGAAAAGTGTACAAAAAAGAACGTTTCACGAGCATTAACACTTCGTCAAGGGTACGTACTTTTGTGTTACGAAAAAGTGTTATGGAACATTAGAAGTACAGTACCAAATAACAAAACCTGTGTGTCACTTGACGAAAATACGGATGAAGCTGAACGACATGTTGGTAATGTATTGTTGGTATATTGTCGCCAGACAATCCAGGCAAAACATTTTTGCTAATAAGTGAAGAACTAAATAAAGTAAATCACTTAACGATCTGCAGTATATTTGAAAAGTCTATGAATATCGCTTTACATGAGAGTATCGTGAGAGAAAATGTAGGCCTATTCTTGTTGGTGTCAGTTGCTGCACCATACATGATGAAAGCAGACAGGTACAAAAATCGCAAATTTTTTTTTAAGATTTGTGTGAAATGATGCAGTGCAGTGCAGCATTCCATTCGAGAGACTCGATAATGTATAGACTATTTTAAAAATTTCTTGGAAATTATACAAAAAATGAGAGAAGCAATAATTAAAATGACAAATTTGTACAGCTAAAATGTGAATGTTAGATGGATGTGCGCTGTGGAAACAATTATGTACTTTGAATGTGAGTGTACTCGCCCGGTACCGAACGCGGTCTCGGCTGAGCAGTAAACACTGGACGGAACACCATGCGCACGGCAAGGGGACCAAAAGTCGTGTTTTTAGTGATCAACTTTCCCACACGTTTAACTTCAAATCTGAATTAACTAATACTGTCCTTTCGCGGAGTTGGGCGACCACAAGTAAAAACAGTGAAGGTGCACTTGCCATTAGGTAAGTAGCAAACAGAGATATTCAAAATCAGTTTTCGACTGCGAAACAGAATGCAAAGAGTCATAAAGGCAGTGTAACAACAAAAGCTCTTCGGCCCTTTTCGTGAAACGAAGATATGCGTCTGTTATTTGAGTTTTAGTAAAGTCTTATCAATTTTCTACAAAAAAAATGACCAGATTATTAGTAGGCCTACACTCTGCAGTTGCGTACAGAAACTTCTAGAGTAGTGCACACTTACGTACTTACAAATGGCTTTTAAGGAACCAGCAGGTTCATTGCCGCCCTCACATAAGCCCGCCATCGGTCCCTATCCTGTGCAAGATTAATACAGTCTCTGTAATAATATCTCACCTCCCTCAAATCGATTTTTATATTATCCTCCCATATACGTGTCGCCCTCGCAAGAGGTCTTTTTCCCTCCGGCCTCCCAACTAATACTCTATATGCATTTCTGGATTCGCCTATACGAGCTACATGCCTTCCCATCTCAAACGTCTGGATTTAATGTTCCTAATTATGTCAGGTGAAGAAAACAATGCGTGCAGTTCTGCGTTGTGTAACTTTCTCCATTCTTCTGTAATTTTATCCCACTTAGCCCCAAATATTTCCCTAAGAACCTTCTTCTCAACACCCTTAATCTCTGTTTCTCTCTCAAAGTGAGAGTCCAAGTTTCACAACCATACAGAACAACCGGTAATATAACTGTTTTATAAATTCTAACTTTCAGATTTTTGACAGCAGATTAAATGACAAAAGCTTCTCAACCGAATAATAACAAGCATTTCCTATATTTATTCTGCGTTTAATTTCCTCCCGGATGTGATTTACATTGAAGAGTCCACTGCAAGAATGATGGATGTCATTTGGAATACATTTTGCAGGAGAAGCAATTGAAAGTTTGAAATGCTTAGCGCTCAAAGCTTAACTGTGAATTTCCGATCATTACTGGACAATGACTATCAGTGTTAATGCCATATAACACTCTATGTAATTCTATATGTTTTAAGCTATGCATTGACAGTCTTGGTTCATTTTCGACAAGAAAGTGACATCCATCATTTTTGCAGTGGAGTCTTCATTTGTTATTGTTTCTCCAAGATATTTCAATTTTTCAACGTCTTCGAAGGATAAATCCCCAACTTATAGTCCACACCTGTGGAGTAACGGTTAGCGCGTCTAGCCGCGAAACCAGGTTGCCCGGGTTCGATTCCCGGTCGGGGCAAGTTACCTGGTTGAGGTTTTTTCTGGGATTTTTCCTCAACCCAATATGAGCAAATACTGGGTAACTTTCGGTGCTGGACCCCGGACTCATTTCACCGGCATCATCACCTTCATCTCATTCAGACGCTAAATAACCAAAGCTGTTGTTAAAACGTCGTAAAATAACCTACTAAAATAAAATTTAAAAAATCCAATTTGTATGTTTTCATTTCGTACAATATTCCGGTCACGAGACATAATCATACACTTTGTCTTTTCAGGATTTACTTCCAAACCTATCGCTTTACTTGCTTCAAGTAAAATTCCCGCGTTTTCCCTAATCTTTCGTGAATTTTCTCCTAACATATTCACGTTATCCTCATAGACAAGAAGTTGATGTAACCCGTTCCAGTTCCACACCTTGTCTGTTATCCTGAACTTTCCTAATGGAATATTCTAGAGGGAAGTTAAAAAGTAAAGGTGATAGTGCATCTCCTTGCTTTAGCCCGCAGTGAATTGGAAAAGCATCAGATAGAAATTGACCTATACGGACTCTGCTGTAAGTTTCACTGAGACACATTTTAATTAATCGAACTAGTTTCTTGGGAATACAAATTCAATAGCAATGCTTTAGTAAAATGTTATTAATCTCCTCGTGGTGGCTGAGTGGTTAGACCTTCAGCCCAGTCACTCAGACAGTCCTAGTTCGAGTCCCTGACAGGGCCTGGGATTTTTCACTGAAAAAGCCATATTAACTCTTTTGATAGAGAAGATCGCAGTTGGAATACTTCTCGGGGTTCTCTCGTTTCTCCATATAACGCACCCACATCATTCCGTCAACATTTTTCCATTTCGTCATCATTACATAGCATTCCCCGATCGCCGAGTGACCTAAGGACGAGTGGGTTTGGCTGCTCGAAATCCGGGTACGCAGTGAACCTTAGTGTAGTCAGCCGGTGTGGGTATGGGAATGAACCTAGCTTGATGGTTAGCGCAATCGACCTTGAAATGTCGCAATGCTGGGGCGTAGTGCCCTCTCCTGAAATTCCATTCCATTTCAATATGTTATCAGTTTTCTACTAACAAAACAATAACCATGATTAACATGCCTACACTCTGCAGTTGCCCGCAAATACTTCTAAAGTAATACTTGAGAAATGATGTGTAAACTCACGTATTTCCTTACATGTTTCAGACGAACCACTGCTTTAGTCGTCTAGGTTCGTAATTAGAGGTTCTTATTATTTTTTATTGCAACATTCTGGTTTCCACTCATTGTATGATGTACAGATTTTTTTCCACTCTTATTATAGGCTAATATTGATTGCTGTCCACCGCTGTGGAGTAACGGTTAGCATGCCTGATAGTGAAACAAGCGGGTCCGGGTTATAATCCTGGTTGATACAATTGAGGCACTCAGAAGCAAAGTGATACAAGTGACATTTTTTTTTTAATTGAGACAAGTGTATATTCTAAATCTTTAACGTCACTTCTGTTCAGAAAAAATGTAATATTAGTGCAGTTCCAGTCAGTGCTGCTCCATGATGGCCTTACACTTGTATTACAATGCAAACAGAGTTTTGAATGAGAGGCAAACTAATACAAGTGCGTTGTTTACATAGTGTTGTTGCGTTTTTTCTGTTTATGACTAATTCATTTGCCACATTGAAAAGAGAGGTAACATATTACATATTATTCGAAACATCTTCGTGGAAGACCTGCACACATTGAGCTGGACCAGCTATACAATAAGGATAACTTTTGCTAAGTGGAGCAACCTGCAATAGCTAAAGAAATTCATCCCACCCATACACTACTCTTTATTTGATGATCTGAAGCATGGAGGATGGGCCTATAATAAGGACTGCAGGATGTGGAAGAGTGCGTGGAAGAGAAAGTTCAAGGAATACTCGCGGTAGGAGTCCTACAGACGTATTTCATGACAGAAACATAGAAGTTGCAGCAGAGAGAGATGTGACTTCTTCAGATAAGGATAGTGACGTAATGAACAGCGACTAAAGCTGAATTTCATTTAAAAGTAAACATTTTCTTAACCCTCTTATTTCGGAGTACTAAAAACGACATCAACTGTTGCCCTAGAAATTGAACGTAATATTCAACCTATCAGACACTATGTATTAAAAAGGATCTAAAAATACATTTAAAATTGCAAGCCTCATCCAGATCTCAGATGTTCTTCAAACTGTCAGATAATATCCTGTGTAATTTCTACAAAATAAACAAAGAAGAAATACTAGTCTATATCACAGACACACTCATTGTTAAAACTTTAGTTATGAAATTCCTCCATGGAAATGGGTAATTCCAGAACATAGCATACAAATTCCAGGAAATCATTCAAAAAATGATCCTCCATACATTCTTAAGTTAGATGCCATGGAACTACTCTGCAGCACATATAAGGATCACCTTCAAATTTATACAGATGGATCTCTAAACCCTGATGATGGGTCATCAGGAGCAGGGTATTATACTCCAAAATATCAAGAAAGTTACTTCATACCATGTTCATCCTCCTCCGTCTCGACACTGAATTGCTAGCTATTGATGCTGCTCTTCAATGTGTTATTCAAATTTCTAAAAAATCTATTTGCATACTTACCGACTACAAGGAAGCTATATTTAATATATAGTTAAATATGTACCAAACCTATACGCACATAGAATTATTCCAATTCATAAACAACTAAGGAAACTAAAAAAAACTCCAAAAGGAAATAACATTTCAATGGATACCTAGTCATTGTGGTGTACCTGGAAACGAGAAATTCAATAACGTTGGGAAATAAACAACATATTTGCAACCAAGACCTCTTCAAGTGATATCTCTATCCAATGCCTTTGCTTCAGTAGTCTCATTTTATTAACTTATGGATCAACAATTGGTTCTCTTTTAAAAAAGGAAAAATTTTACAGTCCGTTCAAAAGAAACCAAATGACCTGGAAATATACAAAAAATTGCCCAAACATGTTCAAAAATTTTTAATAAGAGCCAGAACAGGTCACATTGTAACACAATTGTACCTACACCGAATTCATCTTTCTGATACTCCTACTTGTCTGTGGTGTAATAATCATGATGAAGATCTGGAACACGTTCTTCTATAGGCCTACTGTCCAGTCATAAACCACAAAAGAAGTAAATTAAAATCATCAATACCAATTGCAGAAGACAGTTCTGCAGTATATATTGACTGCTCTGGCTACTGTCAACAGGCATCTATAATGAACACCATTCAAAACATCCCTCACTTTTCATGAAAAACAAAAACTGAATAGACTATAGTGGACTTTATGTTGTTAGCAAACAGCTGGATACGTTAAGAAGATTGACTGAGTGATTCTTTCGGTTATACAGACACATTTTGTGTTATAATATGATAATCAGAAAGCTCAAATGCTGTTAAGACAAATGCTGGTCTTGTTCTTTTTTTTAATATTATAAAAATACTGAAAACTGTTGCACTTATATTACTTCTCCACAAAAATATTTTCGTGGAAAAATAATACAAGTCACTTTAGGACCCTATTTTACCTAAAATGTTTTAGAATAGATAATTTCTACATAGAAGTTAAAAAATATAGGTACCAACATACACAACTGTAAATTTACAGCAACATAGTCCTGTAACATTTTTTAATTTCCTTTTCAACTTCAAAGTCATTTATCTCAAATCTTACTAAATGTCACTTGTATCACTTTGCTTCTGAGTGCCTCAATTTACTTCTTTGCGGTTTGTTGGGGTTTTCCTCAACGTAATAAGAGCAAATGCTGGGTAAATTTCGGCGCAGGATCAATCAGACACCTAGGGTGCTATTCATAGACATTTCGCAGCACGCGCTACGAACGTACTAAACTAGCCCCGGCTATCCACTGGTTACTTGTACAGAATTCAAATCATATCCTATCGCTAACACTTATTTATTAATACGAAAAACGCTGATCATCCACCGGAAACTCGCGCTAAAAATGTCTATGAATACGGCCCCTAATAACCACAGTAACGAATTAAATAAAATATTGATTGCTTTCAAATGAGGGATCATGTAAATAAATTCGTGGCGTTACAGCTCATGAAGAGCCAAGGCCGACCAGCCGGCTGCTGGCCTCACGTCCATATGCCGAAGCAGAGGTGGACGATCATCCAACAAAATGGAGGTATCGTGTGGTTAGCACGATGATTCCCGCAGCCGTTATAGCTGGTTTGGGAAATCTGATTTTCGCTACCTATTGTAGCTCCCCATGTGTATCACGATGCTGGATGAGCACCGGTCCCATACACTGGCCGAAATTTCATGAGGAAATTTCTTCCACCAAGGACTCGAACCAGCGCGCATTCCGTAACGCGAGCTCTAGAGAGGATGCCTTAGACCACGACGCCACGGCGTGGGACTGAGGGACCTTGAAATAAGCAAATTTCTAAATTTCAGTCCTTCCAGGTTTCGAGCAAGCCATCCCACTCGTCCTTAGGCCAGCCTCCTCCGAGCGTCGCCAGCAGGCGTTCGGAGAATGATATGAAATAACGAAATGTTGACGGAGGAATGTAGATGTATAATATGGGGAAACGGGAGAACCCCGAGAAAAAAATAAACTGCGACTTTGTCCGCTATAAGTCACTATGGATTTTTCAATTAAAAACCCCAGGCCTGACCGGAACTCGAACCTGGACCGCCTACATGACAGGCTAAAGGTCTGACCACTCAGACACCGCAGGAGATAGACTTGGAGTAAACTCGCATGCCTAGTATATCTTTCGACTATTTGCTAAATAGAAATGAGAAGCGACTACATAAGCAAGTCACCAACTTCCAGAGACCCATAGCTCTTGCACAAGGGCTAACCATTATGTTAAGATAAAATGATTTTAAAATTAAAGGCACAGGATCGTGCATTCTTCGAGCAATGATGCATATAAATCCTACTATACAGGGTGATTCACGGGGGTTTACCGCCCTTTACGGAGCTTATTTCTGAAGACATTTTGAACAAAAATGTCATATAAACATAATTCCCATTCTCAATATTTTCAGAGTTATACTAATTTAAGTCCCGCGCCGTGGCGTCGCGGTCTAAGGCATCCTGCCTAGGACTCGCGTTACGGAATGCGCGCTGATTCGAGTCCTCATGGGGGAAGAAATTTTCTCATGAAATTTCGGCCAGTGTATGGGACCGGTGCTCACCCAGCATCGTGATGCACTTGGGAAGCTACGATAGGTAGTGAAATCCGGTTGCGAATATCAGCTATAACGGCTGGGGGATCATCGTGCTAACCACACGATACCTCCATTCTGGTTGGATGATCGTCCACCTCTGCTTCGGCATGTGGGCGTGAGGCCAGCAACCGGCTGGTCGGTCTAGGCCCTTCACGGGCTGTAGCGCCACGGATTATTACACTAATTTGAAGTTGTTTGTAAAATACGTATTTCATTAGTTTGAAGGTAAAATAATAATACGAATAGAGAATGAACCATAAAGAAGTGTAATTTCTTTAATTGGCAAGCATTATGAAGCTTAAAATGTGCTGTGAACTCCTTAGTTGCTTCGTACAGACGTCCTTTATATTTTAACTAGAAAATTACATTATTCTTACGCTCTTATCACAACAACTATTACAAATCACACCACTTCCACCGACTTAATTATTTGCAGTTAAATTTTGCATCCTAATTTAGTCTTGGAGAGTTTACAACACATTCTAAAAAAAATGTCGCCGTCCGTTAGAGTACACTTGGCACTCGTGAACTCGTCGCGCTACGTAACTGCACACGGTTATCTTTGATTTCCGTAGCGATCGCGCTGGCTGCTGACTGCACGCTGACCAAGATCACGCGTTCATAGCAATGCGTTCCAATAACAAAACGTAACTCTGTAAATATTGAGAATAGGACCCATGTTTATATGACTTTTTTGCTCTGAATATCTTCGGAAATAAGCTCCGTAAAGGACGGTAAATCCTCGTGAATCACCCTCTATATAAATTAAATTAAATAAAAAGCATTTCCGAGCCGTTGGCTTTGGTGTTGTCGAATTCGAAGATATATTCGTCTGCAGTGAAAAGTTATCATCGCTGACAATTATGTCTTCACTAGCCTACAACTCTATGTACTTATGATACCCACCACAACTATTTTTGCTCCAATCTCTTCCATGTTTTCCTTGCCATGGAGTGGTCTTTGAAGTTCTTCTCCCTGTCATTCCATAGTAATTTTCGGGTTTTCACTTCGAAAATTAGAACTTCTTTCTCATTTCCAGACAATTCAAAACATGCCATTGTTCAATCTAGCAGGAAAAAAACTCAATTTACGACCCTCACAAAATCGACCATTTCTATGTTTATAATTTGGATAAACATCTATATGGCAGTACCCTTCAATGGAATCAAGATTTCGATAAGATAAAGCGACGTAAAGAGACCTCGAAGTGGGCTTACAGATAAGGATGCATCCATTGCGCACGAGTGTGAAGTGTGGCCACATTGTGAAAGCTATTTAAGTGTTATATTGTATTACTTTGAAATTAATGACTTATAGCTCGCGCAAGAAACGATTACCGAAAACCAATGGTGGCGTTGCTGTCTGTTTTGACGTGTGTATGTATGCACGCCGAGAGGGGTGAGGTGCGAGCCGATGAAAGTACTGTCTTTTCCAAGAAGATGAACAAATGAGGACATCGCTGTGGAAATAAAGAACGTAGCAAGAGAAAAATTCGAAGCTAATTAAACGCGCAACATATGTTTACGAATGAAATAATAATACCGTGCGATACAAGACACGCATTCACATGCAATGGAACGAACTAAAGTCGTAATGTAACTATCACAATGCAAGACTGATTCTATCGATGTCATTTCTCTTCCGACTGTACTCTCGAATATCATTCAAGTTATCTCGTGACCTTTCCTGTCGCCCGCTCTTCCCTATCGCAGTGTTTGATTCGCATTCTTCCGTCGGTAATCTGTGATTGCGAGACCTATACCACATTTATGCACTTTGGATTCACAACATTTTTATCGAATTTAAGGAAGCATAAAGTAGTTAAATCCGGTCATATGTATAGACTTGTTAATAGTATAAACGACATCGAATGTGCCGTTTCCAAATAGAGCTTTAACAGTCACAGACCCTAGCAAGTAGTGCAATTTTAGGTCGAAAAGCAGGTAAACTCATGGTCATGGATGGCCAACTCGTGCTCTCAAAGTGTCAACACAACCTCAGTCAGGTGGAACGAACTCTGTACTAGCTGTAGTGTCTGTTTTAAGTGAAAAAAATATAATCCCCAGATCATTTCCCTTTAGTGATGACTGATGAATCGAAAGAGAAAGATTTTTTTTTTATTAAGATGGGAGGTAAAGCTTGTATTATGTTCTATTACACTATCTTATGCATGAAATTGTATGTTACAAACAAACACAGTGAGGGTTTTAGTAAAGAAATATATTTTGAAGGAATACACCGAGGCCAGTGGAGTCCTGCAGCCTGGAGCGCCACTTGTAATGCTCCTGCGTTCGTAATACGTCATCGCGATAGTTCACATTACGCCCGCGGCTCCACTCGCCTCGGTCGAGTAATACTACATGCTGGTCATCGTACATAAAGTTCTCATTCGTGATTGACAGATAATGGAATCAGCCGTCTTAACAATAAGAATGCTAATTGAAGGCATAAGAGGTTAGACATAAGAATACGAAGAGGTTTCGTGAAAGACATGAGTAAAATCTTCGCACGAAAATAAAAACGAACATGCAAAATATTCTTAATGTGCTCTTTGTAACATCGAACCATGTAACATCTAGCATTGCTTCCTTTCTCAACAAAAAGCAAAAATCCCTATTAGAAGCGGTGAGAAATCTCTTGAATTAACCTGAAGTAGAAATACTAAACACAGATTTATAATGAAGAGGAAGGGGACTAGAATTTTGAAGACACCGATGAAACGATGACAGCAAAGGTTAATCAGGTATTTTTCTGTTAGGCCTACAGTTTGTAATGCTTAACACAATGATTCAATCCACAGAGTTCTAAAACTGTTTTTTTAGTGGGTTATTTTACGATACTGTATCAACATCTCAGTTTATTCAGCGTCTGAATCAAATGAAGGTGATAATGCCGGTGATATGAGTCCGGAGTCCAACACCGATAATTATCCAGCATTTGCCCATATTGGGTTGAGGGAAAACCCCGGAAAAACATCAACCAAGTAACTTTCTCCGAGACCGGGATTCGAACCCGGGCCACTTGGTTTCCGGAGGCTTGCTTTTACGCAAATAGGTACTGCTAATCCGCAAAATTCCATATTTTCTTTCCCGCAAAACGACGGATTGCAAATGCGCAAAATATTTCAAGTCCCTAAATTAATAAATCCTTAAATAAAATTAATACATGTACAACAACTTACCTTTAAAGCACACTGTCCAGTGATTGTCCCGGTATGCCGTTTGTCGATAGTATAATGGGCTGGAACCGAAGTGAAATATTTTTAACGTACTCCAGTAATGATAATTCATCACATTGATGTTTCCTCCATAGTTCAGTTGCAACACGATGATTATCTTGGTCACGTCGGTTTGTTTTTCTGTTATAACGCACTGTGTTGAAATAAAGATACGTTTCGCTTTGCAGTAGCTTTAACACTTCTGTAAATTCATGGATAGGGGGATGAGTTTTGTAAAATTGTCGTTTCAAAAGACAATGGAGCGATTCTGCCCCATTTGTTCTGATTTCATCTGTTGGTACACTGACCCACAATTTAGGAGAGAATTGAGCATCTTCACTTACATAGTTTTTAAGTACATAGTCTAGGAATTTTGTTAACTGATTGTGATTAGGAGCAATGCTGTGCAACTCGACAAACGCATCCCCTACTGTGCATATTTTAAATCAAGCATATATTTCAGGAACTTTCCTACTTCGGAATTAGGATTGGTATATTCAGAGCGAAGTCCCAGGTCGAGTATCTTCCTATACGACATCTGACCTAAATGAAAACTGCAGCCTGTAATGGTTATGTTAGGAAACAATTTTCTTTTACTGCATTATGAGCAGCAACTTCAAAATCTAAAATTATGGTTTCAGGATTAAAACCATCACTACACAAATCACGAATACGTTTCCACATGAATTCGTAAGCTGATACAGTTTCCGTAACAGTAAACAAAAAGCAACTTGGACGTACTCCAATGTAGTATATGTATGTATAGTATAAACACAGTCTAGTATATATAGTCGCGAAGCTCAATACGTAGTAAATATACAAACATTAGATAGTTGCTCACCACTAGGATCGCTAATATCACCTCATTACAGGCAATGCAAAATAGTACCGTCACAGTCTATTGTTTCTAGCACCCTCAAAACTCAAGCTTCGTGACTGTATATAGTAGACTGTGGTATAAACCTGAGGAAAGTGTTTTGGTGAAACGTAGAATGTTTCATCCGCTAATATATTACGCGCATTACTACACAGAAACTGCAAATTTCGTTCACAAGTAAAAATTACTGCCTTATTTTCGATGTCTACAAAACAGAACCTTTCGCTTCGATTTGTTAAAATATTTAAACTGTTTAACTGTTCTAAAGCCTCGTTTACTTTGCGAGGGTGAGTGGGCATCTTTTTTCTCCGGGCTCTGTACAATGCTACTCGAAGTTTGACTGTCTCCTTTCTCTGAATATTAAAAGTATCTGACCTAGATAATGCTGTTCGTATTTTTTTTTTTTTACTGGGTTGCAAAGTAATTTCTTCACACGCTTTTATTTTACAATTTTCCCGCAAAATATGTGATTCAATAGCCTTAGCGTTTTTATTTTCATGATCATGCAAGTCTCTTATATATACGATTTCACTAACTTCTACATTAGTCTGTAAAATTGCGACACAATTCTTTTCCACGAAATATTTCCCGTACTCATTTTACACAGTTTTATACATTTGAAATTGTCCTTAACAATGCATTTCGGTTCAGCGCGTCTGGCCGCGACACCAGGTGGCCCGGGTTCGAATCCCGGTCGGGGCAAGTTACCTGGTTGAGGTTTTTTCCGGGGTTTTCCCTCAACCCAATAGGAGCAAATGCTGGGTAACTTTCGGTGCTGGACCCCGGACTCATTTCACCGGCATCATCACCTTCATATCATTCAGACGCTAAATAACCTAGATGTTGATACAGCGTCGTAAAATAACCAAATAAAATAAATAAATAAATAACAATGCATTTCACCCCACGATTCATGACCGTTCTTAAAAATAACATTTCACCTTAAATTCACTTCCTATCACAGCCAACACTTCCTTCCAACAGCAATACTCCCTTTCAACTGTAGTTAAGGAGACATCGAACCCTAGCCCCTGTTCAGTGCCATCTACACCGAACTGACCGAACATCGAACACACATTCATCAGCGCCACCTTCACTAGTACAGAATGGGTTAGAATAAATTTGGTATTACGTCAACTGATGAATTGTGCGGAATTGTAAATGTTGTTTTTACGGTATCGAAACAAAATTTTTGACTATAATTTTCGGTTATTTTGCGCATTAGCTATCCAGCCCTGATTTCACGGTTAGACGCGCTAACCGTTACTCCACAGGTTCGGATTAAAACTACCTTGCAGTACAATATTTATCTCAGTATAAGTCAGAATCACATAATATTCACATATATTAGGTATCATGTACTTCAGATTCGAAAATATTATGCCCATCGATGAACATCCTGAAGAAAATAGGTGTGGATAGGAAAGACAGGAGGCTGTTCAGTAATCTTATTTTAAACGAGTCAAAGTCAGAATAGGAGAAGAAATGTCAGAAGGAAGTGAAATAGGGGGAGGAGTACGACAAGAATGCCTTTTATCACCTACTCTGTTCAACATCTACTTGAAGAATTTGGTGAAGAACTGTTTACAGATCATTTATTTATTTATTTATTTATTTATTTATTTATTTATTTATTCATTTATTTATTTATTCTGGTGTAGTTAAGGCCATCAGGCCTTTACTTCCACACCACCAGAAATAAAAATACAATAACAGAAATAAAAAGAAAAAAAACACTATAAACAAAGTAAAGTCACATAAAAATATACTCAGGTTGCAGTCACACAAACTCTAAATAAGTGATTAAGTATAATTAATTGTATCCTAATTAACTAACATAAACAAGAAACTTGCGATTTTAATCTAGAGTAAAAACACAAATCAACACTTCTAGCAATACCTAAAAAGCATTAAACAAGATAAAATTTTCCAATTTAATTTTGAATTGTGATAAAGTCCGGCAGTCCATGACGTCAATAGGCAACGAATTCCAGAGACGTGGTATTTCTACAGTGTAGGAGGATGAGTATAGAGACGTTCTATGAAAGAAGTGCTTGATGCCGTGATCATGGGAGAGGTGATAGAAGGAGGAAGAAGAATAAAGTGCAAAAGATTTGCTGATGATATGACGTGGTAAGTAAAAAAGAAGACGATACTAAGGGATATGCTACTGGAGCTAAATGACAGCTGTGAGCAGTATGGGATGAAGAAAAATGCAACCCATGGTTGTCGCAAATTCTAAATAAAGCAGTAGAACAAATGAACAGCATTAAATACTTGGGGTGTACTGTAAGCAGTAACATGAGCTGCTGCCATGAAGTAAAAAAGGAGGATAGCAATGGCAAAGAAAGCTTTCAATAGAAGAAGGAGCATATTCTGTGGACCTCTGGATAAAGAATTAAGGAAGAGACTAGTCAAGTTTTCTGTATGGAGTGTTGCATTGTATGGAGCAGAAACATGGATATTACGACGAAGTGAAGAGAAACGATTAGAAGCATTTGAAATGTGGATATGGACAAGAATGGAGCGTGTGAAATGGCCTGACAGAATAAGAAAATGAAACTCTGTTGGAAAGAGTTGACTGAAGAAAGAATGATGTTGAATCTGATCAGGAAAAGAAAACGGAATTGATTGGATCACTGGCTGAGAAGAAACTGCCTACTGAAGGATGCACTGGAAGGAATGGTGAACGGGAGAAGAGTTCGGGGCAGAAGAAAATATCAGACGATAGACGACATTAAGATATATGGATCATATGCGGAGACTAAGAGGAAGGCAGAAAATAGGAAATATTGGAGAATGCTGGGTTTGCAGTGAAAGACCTGCCGTGATGCAGAACACATGTATGTATGTAATTTTTTCTCGCTAGATCTGCAATCCGTCCCGCTGTGCATTGTGAGCGGAGCCGCTGAAATCTCAAAGTAACGTGAGTGGTGAGCGGCGCGGATTGTTGTCCTTGAACCAACTTCCCCTCTAAAATGTCGCTCTGCTTGCACTATGGCCACATGCATTTGCAAACATGCTTTCGTGATTCATCCACTCCACCACTCAACGCGCAGCGCTGCGTCGCTTGCACTGTGGCCCAGAGAATTTAAAGAATGTTTATTACATATCATGTTTCGACTAGCAATGTAGGCAATTTTGAAACGTATGGTTAAACCTGCAAGTTACATCCCCTCGCCCATCGGACTGAACTGTTCCAATGTTACTAGCTCTCGTTTTCGCAATTATGATGCTACCTTTACCCCTTGTGATTCCTAATCTGACCATCTTTGTTTATTAATGGAGTTACAGTTGATTTAAGTTGTTTCACAGGTTTTGATTTACTAGCAAGATTATTGCACATTTTCATGGTTTTGCGTCTCTTTGAAGGCGTTTCATATCATAACTTTCATTGCTGTTTCGTACATATTCTCAGCAATCTAGGCAAGCCAGTGCTCATCTGACTTATTGTTGGATATATAATCTTTATCAGGATTATTCTTCTTCTCATCTAGGAAGTTAAGTACCAGTTTCCACCCACCTACGTAGCTCAGTTGGCTAAGGCGCTTGCCTGCCGATCCGGAGTTGCGTTCGGGCGCGGGTTTGATTCCCGCTTGGGCTGATTATCTGGTTGGGTTTTTTCCGAGCTTTTCCCTAACCATAAGACAAATGTCAGGTAATCTATGGCGAATCCTCGGCCTCACCTCGCCAAATATCATCTAGCTATCACCAATCCCATCGACGCTAAATAACCTCGTAGTTGATACAGCGTCGTTAAATAATCAAGAAAAATAAAAGTATCAGTTTTCCAAATTTGAGATTAATATAATATTGTTTTTCTTTTTGTTCTTGTTCTTCTTGTTACTGCTGCTGTTATAACTGTTATTGTTCTTTCTTGTTTTTGTTCATCTTGTTATTCTTGTTCTTGTCCTTGTTCTTATTTTTGTTACTGTTACTCTTATTATTGTTCTTGTCTTTTGTTCTTGTTACTGTTACTGTTATTGTTATTATTGTTATTGTTCTTCTTGTTCTTGTTCTTCTTGTTGTTACTGTCATTATTGTTATTGTTTTTCTTCTTGTTTTGTCTTTGTTCATTTTTTTGCTGTTGTTCTTCTTGTTACTGTTACTGTTATTGTTATTGTTACTGTTCTTCTTGTTGTTCTTGTTCTTGTTGTTCTTTTTCTTCTTGTTGTTACTGTTACTGTTATTGTTATTATTGTTGTTCTTGTTCATCTTGTTGTTCTTGTTCTTATTACTGTTACTGTTATTGTTATTATTATTTTTCTTCTTGTTCTTGTTTTTACTGCTACTTTATTGTTATTATAGTTCCTGTTTTTCTTGTTATTCACGTTCTTTTTCATATTTTTCTTCTTTTTGTTGTTACTGTTAGTCATTATAATTTTTAATTTTTTTCTTGTTAATCTTGTTATTCTTGTTCTTGTTGTTACTGCAACTATTACTGTTACTGCAATTACTATTATTATTATTATTATTATTATTATTATTATTATTGTTTTTCTTGCTGTTACTGTTACTTTTACTGTTATTGTTATTATTATTGTTCATGTTCTTGTTCATCTTTTTCTTATTTTTCTTGTTGTTACAGTTACTGTTGTTGTTATTATTATTGCTCTTCTTCTTATTCTTGTTCATCTTATTGTTCTTGTTCTTTTTCTTGTTCTTGTTGTTACTGTTATTAATTTTTTGTTCTTCTTCTTGTTACAGTTACTGTTATTGTTATTATTGCTCCTCTTCTTGTTCTTCTTCTCGTTCTTTTTGTTGTTACTGTTACTCTTACTGTTATTGTTATTATTATTCTTGTTCTTTTCTTCTTGTTCATTTTATTGTTTTTGTTCTTTTCTTGTTCTTGTTGTTACTGTTACTGTTACTGTTATTATTAATTTTCTTGTTCTTGTTGTTGCAGTTACTGTTATTGTTATTATTATTGTTCTTGTTCTCGTTCTTCTTCTCGTTCTTGTTGTTACTATTACTCTTAATGTTATTGTTATTATTGTTGTTGTCCTTGTTCATCTTATTGTTCTTATTCTTTTCCTTATTGTTACTGTTACAGATTTTGTTAGAAGTTGGATAGGGACCGGTCTGTATAGGAGTTCTCTGTACCTGCCCTAATGAAATAGAAATCTGGGTTCTTTGTGCATCAATATAAGTCATCAAACATTGTCTAAATTAAGATCGTATTTGAATTTAAAAATTGTTAAAGTGGGAATTATTTCAGATACAGGGTATATCCAAAGTAGGATAGTACAGAGTGCTCCGAAAGTTTCTGACCCCTATTGCATTTTTGCCAATGAACTTTATTTATCATTACCATGGGTGGGAAACTCGTGCTCTCAAAGTGTCAACACAACCTCAGTCGGGTGGAACGAAATGTTCGTATACTAGCTGTGGTGTCTGTATTCGGTTCTTGCAAGACACAAATTTGCTCGCGTCTGCAGTAAGTGGTGGCTCGTTTTAAGTGGAAAACAAAATAATCCCCAGATCATTTCCCTTTAGTGATGACCAAAGCTCGGAACTCGGGGACTTGTGTCGTGCGCATGAGTAAGGTTGCAGGTACAACGTACACAAAGCTCAAGCTGCAAGTGCTCAGGGACAGTCGTGTGTACTAAGAAAGTGGTCACATCGAATGGCAAGAAGACGGACGAATAAACTGTGTCATGTCCAAGCAAATGACATTCAGAGAATTACAGGTAAACGGTCTGTTAGAGGAATGAGAAAATACGTGGTATTCGAATGGGTATTATAGAAGCTTGAAAATATATTTCTTAAATTTTAGGTACAGAATTTCGTGGAGGAATTCTGAGGAGATACAGTATTTTCTTCTAATGCAGAGTTTATATTTTGTAAGTTGTGCCACACATAAACTAGAGCTGGAACCGGGCATTAATTGAAAGACACTGCAGTCTCTTAAATCGGTGGAAAATTTGTTCATAGCCATGGATCAAGTCGTAGTGGAACCTTCCCTAGTAGTGACATAGAAATTGAAAACTATTTTCGAGAAAAATTTAGAATACTTATCTTTCTCAGATACGAGATCAGCTAGCAAGTGCTGAAAATCGAACAGGAAACAGTGACAGTGAAAACATTCAGTATTTTAAGTTTGCTCCCGTCACTTCATGTGACGTGGAAATAAGTTTCTTTCGTTTCAAATCATGTTTAACTAACAGACGAAGAAGTTATGGGTTCGAAAATCTTCGAATCCATGTAGTCATATACTGTAATATAATATACAGAGCAGAACTGTAAATTTGATATATTTTGCATGTTTATATATATATATATATTTTTTTTTTTTTCTTTAAAATTACGTGTTTCAAGCTACCATAATATTATCAATATGTTGTTCCGGCCAGGAACCACCTTTATAGCAGACCTGACAGTACCTCTGTGCTGGAAGCGGGAGTTTGTTGACATTGAAGACCGGTCGCTTAGCCACGTTCAAAGACACATGTCCCCAAGTTCCGAGCTTTGGTGATGACTGATGAGTCGAAAAAGAAAGATTTTTTTATTAAAATTGGAGGTAAAGCTTGTATTATGTTCTATTACACTTTATTAGCATGACATTTTATGTTACAACTAAACACAGTGAGGATTTTAGTAAAGAAATACTGTCTAGATCTGCTTTAGAAGAGCTAAAGGTAAAAATGGGATATCAACAGGGTGAGACTGATATCAAATATCGTTAGCATGTTGTGCGTGCGAGTTACAGAATTGCACGGCATATGCTCGGCTAGCGAAGAGCATTTATGGATAGATTTTAAATGTGGTAGTATCATGTAGAACATAGACAACTTCACTTTCTTTGACTACAAACAATCTTGAAGAGTGATAAGAAAATTTAAAAAATATTGAAGGGTGAGAAACTTTCGGGCCACTCTGTGTAACAATTTCAGGTCGGCCAATGTACAAAGCGAGGCAAACAAGACTTGACCATGGTAACGTGCTTGCTCGCCTCTGGCGGCCAATGCTGTTCTTTGGCGACGGCACACTGACACCTGATACAGACTAAACGTAAGCAAGCATTTTGAGTCCTCGTGAAACAGATCGTTGCGACATAATTTATGCGTTAACCGTCTTGAAAGTTTGATATCGGACTTCGCATCGGTCTTGTTTACGTATCGTCGAGATTTTCTGTGAGAACTGAGAACTCTCTTTGCATACTGTATTTTTTATTGTTTAAAACGGAGTCCGTTTCACGCCAATTTTTAAACAAGTCGAATTTATTGCTTAAGCGGTCGGGTAGTTTCCGGAAACGTAGCCGAATTTTTCGTAAAGAGATCTCCAGTATGAATAGTCATTGCCCAGCAGTGAAACTAAGCGTGGTTATTATTTTTTTACGACTACGGCAGAGAACAATAACTGTTTTGTAATCTGAATCCAGTCTGCTGTGTTTTTGTGCCTACGTGCAGACTGCGTCATTGTTTAACGGTTTCCAGCGACGCAAGCGATGCAGCCAGAACGTAGCCAGAGTAAAGTCCTGCTTACCACTCCTTTCCCAATGCAATGACGTTTCTCAATGTAGCAAGCAAGGAAATTCCGACAGTTTCTTTTCTTCTGTGATATTCTGTATTTTTCACGGTCAGTTAGATTATGTAATTTTAGTCTGAAGGTTTGTCGCCACCGAAATATTCGACAGAGGTTTTGATTTGACCGCTGATCACATTATAATCGAGCCCCCGGCGTAGCTCTGTCGGTTAAGGCGCTTGCCTGCCGATCCTGAGTTGCGTTCGGGCGCGGGTTCGATTCCTGCTTGGGCTGATTACCTGGTTGGGTTTTTTCCGAAGTTTTCTCCAACCATAAGGCAAATGTCAGGTGCAGTTTTAACCTTGAGACCGCTGCTAGGCTAGTATATACAGTCACGAAGCTTGAGTTTATGAGAGTACTAGGAATAATAGACTGTGCAGGTACTATTTCGCATTGTCTGTAATAGTAGCGATCCTAGTGGTTAGCAACTATCTATGGATGAATATTCACTACGTATTGAGCTTCGTGACTGTATATACTACACTGTGGTAATAGCTTGCAGCTGTACTTCCATCTAGCGATTGTTACGAAAAGAAATCATTTTCGACAGTGGAGATCCTAGTGGTTTTCTCTTTACATGTTGCCATTTTATAACATGGGAATGGCTAATCGGATTATATTGTTTTTTAATTTGGTTATTTAACGACGCTGTTTCAACTACGAGGTTATTTAGTGTCGATGGAATTGGTGATAGTGAGATATTTGGCGAGATGAGGCCGAGGATTCGCCATAGATTACCTGGCATTCACCTTACGCTTGGGAAAAACCTCGGAAAAAACCCAACCAGGTAATCAGCCCAAGCGGGGATCGAACCCGCGCCCGAACGCAACATCAGACCGGAAGGCAAGCGCCTTAACCGACTGAGCCACGCTCGTGGCTTGGCTGGCTTCTACTGTGCTCCAAACACGAGAAAGTCTCTGCCGGATGAGACGAAGAGGGGTAATGCTGTGAATGAATGTTGATGTCATAAGATGTCATAAGGTCACACACGTGGGTACTCGTTTCTCTATTGGCTCGCTCTCACAGCACAAACAATAACATTGATAACACATGTTTATACTACCCTAGTTACAAAATTAAGTCACTGTTAATCTCCTGGTCTTTTAATCTCTCCATACAGGAAATAACAAATGCAGGAGAGCGCATGGTTTTTAAACAGACGTTATAACGATAATATTATCTATCTACTTCGCTCCAATAGATGACGCAATATTAAGCACATTCCTTTCACAGTTGATCTCCTGGTTGGAGAAGAGTACTCATGACGAGGCAACATTACTCGTCGACTGCAACACAACGCAAGCATCAACCGCGCTGACCCCGTCTTAGGAACAACTAAGGCACACTAGTTCAATGGGGCACGACTCACGCCGCCTTCTGTTGTACACAGTAGGAGTAGAGGGACTCTAGAAACACAGCTAACCTGAAACCACCTGTCTTTCTCCCACGGGGCACTGAGTTTCGCTGTCTGATGATGTCTTGCGTCTCATAAAAGAATCATCAGATTCTAATATTTCCAACATGTGCATTTCTTCAAGCATTGTAAGGCAACTACTTTTCTTTAATTGTTCAACATATTCTAGCAGTGCCATATCAATTGCATTTGTTGAACGCACTTCAGTATGATGCAAAATATTTGGTGCAATGAAAGGAACAAACTAAGAGTATAAATGGTGAAAGCTGAATTGTTTTTGAGTTCTAACTACAGTATGAAGTATGCAGAATTTGTAAAATTTCAGAAAACCAACAATGGAAAAGAACTTGTTAAAGCTGCATAGTCGGAGAAGAAAATAAATATAACTCCAAGATTAAAACTTCTGCAAGCAACACTGCTTCCTGAATTCAATGTCCCCGGCTCAACGGTAACTATGCATGAAGTTATATTTTTCTATACCGGTATATATTATTATATTTATTTTGTGGTTTATTTTACGACGCCTCATTAACTGCGATGGTTATCTAACATCTGAGTGAAATGAAGATCATGTCAGCGAAATGAGTACAGGGTCCAGCGCCGAAAGATGCCCAGAATTTGCCTAACCAGATAACTTTTCTCAAGCAGGATTTGAACCCGGACCAATTTGTTTCACAGTCAGACATGCTAACCATTACTTCACTGCGGTGGACTACCACTATTGTTGTGTTGTATAGCTCGCGCAATGAACGATTACCGAAAAGCAGTGGTGGCGTTGCTGTCTGTTTTGACGTGTGTATATAGGCACGCCGAGGGGGGAGAAGTGCGTGCCGATGGAAGTACTGTCTCTTCCAAGAAGATGAACAGATGAGGATATCGCTGTGGAAATAAAGAACGTTGCAAGAGACAAATTCGAAGCTAATTAAACGCGCAACAAACGTTTACGAATGCAATAATAATACCATGCGATGCAAGACACGTATTCACATGCAATGGAACAAACTAAAGTCATAATGTAACTATCACAACGCAAGACTGATTCTATCGATGTCATTTCTCTTCCGACTGTATTCTTGAATATCATTCAAGCTATCTCGTGACCTTTCCTGTCGCTCTTCCTTATCGCAGTGTTTCATTCCAATTCCTTTCGTCGGTATTCCCTTCTTGCGAGACCTATACCTACATACAAAGTTATATCTACGTACATAATAATAATAATAATAATAATAATAATAATAATAATAATAATCTAATAACTTTAAAGAACGGCCGTATAGTAAGTTATATAATTCAGGCAATTAGTACTAACATTGTTTTATGAAAATGTCCAGTTCTGTCTCCAATGAAAGTTGGCAACCGTAAGATATATTTTACAATCCGCATTTCAGCTTGCAAACAACTACTCCCTATGTGGTCCAATACATTTTTGTAGAAACGAACATTAACTAAGAGAGGTAAGGATTTTTTCATTCCTAACTCTAAGAATGTACCGCTACATGGTTATTTATTACAGTGCCTTTCAAGATGATCATTGAGTGCAATATACATTTTTTTCTTTCCATAAAATATTCATTTCTATAGCTTCCATTTACATTTAAATTTCATTATAAGTGTTGAATTTTTATACAGAGTGTAGGGAGTAGGCCTATAAATGCCGCCCTTTCCACAGACGTCGGGGATGGTCTACAGCAGGGGTCGTCAGCACAGAGCACCCTGGGGCTAGCGTCTCTTACCAGGAGGAAAACGCAGTGCACCATGGTGCACTCGTAGCTCCTAGCAGGTATGCTGTCTATCCCTTTCTGCTGCACGACGGTGCACACGGGACGGCACCGCTTGCCCTTGCACATTTCAGCGAGTGCTGACGACCACTGGTCTACAGGATTAAAAAAATGTGCATACAACATAGGGTCAAAACTTGATAGTTTTCCCGAAAAAAAAAATATTTATTTTGTTATTTTATTTGCGTTATACTGTTTATATTGTTAGTAAAATTACGAAAACAATTACATCAGTAGGTATATCTAGCAAAGAGTTAATATTAGTTTAAACAAATATTTGTGTGTCCTATTACGTTTTCGTGAAATTAAATAAAATTGCATGCTTAAATTTGTTAATATTCTGACGTGAGAGACGTGACAATATGTTCAGCAGGCAGTACTCTGCACAGACATAAGGACCAGTCAGCTGAGTTCAAGCTGCCTGTCCATAGGTCTACTGCCGAGCGGATGACAGTTCAGTATAGGGTATTTGATAAACAACTTACAATATCATTCACAGTTTAGGAATATCATATGTTATTAATTTATGGAGAAAGTCGTCGTAATTCAAGTGAGGCAAGAAGGATGTACCGTCAACGTTTTCCTCAAAGAAGGTTCCCTTAATCGGCGAACTTTTGTAGCAGTTTCCAAACGATTATTAGAAACTAGAAGTCTCTTAACCCGTTTCGAAAATCACACAACCAGAAATTTCTTTAAAAATGATACTGCTTTACGGAAGCGAGAGAAATTAAAATGCTGCATTAGAAAAAAAAGTTCGTGTGATTTTGTGCAGAAAACCATTGTTGTTTATTCTTTAGACGTACAATTAAAAATAGAGCAGTATTGTTACATAAAATGTAAATTTACCATAATGTTCTATTAATGAGATTGAAAGTTTGTTTTTGCTGCTCGTTTTATGTAAACAACAGTATTGTCATGGTCCGCCCCTGCATTAGAACAGAGCATCTGTTTTGTACCGGTATATCTGTAGCCGCTCGAGCTGTACTATGTACTTATAAATCCCCTCCTCCCCATCCAGCAACGTTGCAAAACGTCTATTATTGTAAACTTTAATAATTAGTTAAATATTGCAATTATAAAGAACTGCAAGGTCTTTTTTTCCTTAAGACATGAATAATAAACAGTTAAAATAATGGCACTTATACCCTTACACCCTGTATAACATACCTGCATCATTCATTTGTTGAACAATTACTCTGTTCTATGTAGTGTATATACGAGTATAAAGAGTCATTTTGTATGCCAAAAGTTTACCGAAATCATGATATATATTATATTTTTACTATTTATTGCGCCATCCGACTACACCTACATATATGATACACAAGAGCATGGATGGGCAACTCGTGCTCACAAAGTGCTAAAAAGCCTTGAAAGAGAGAAAGACAGACGCAGCCAGCCGCAGCAGTTACAAGTTGTTACATATATGATACACAAGAGCATGGATGGGCAACTCGTGCTCACAAAGTGCTAAAATGCCTTGAAAGAGAGAAAGACAGACGGAGCCAGCCGCAGCAGTTACAAGTTGTTACATATATGATACACAAGAGCATGGATGGGCAACTCGTGCTCACAAAGTGCTAAAATGCCTTGAAAGAGAGAAAGACAGACGGAGCCAGCCGCAGCAATTACAAGTTGTTACATATATGATACACAAGAGCATGGATGGGCAACTCGTGCTCACAAAGTGCTAAAATGCCTTGAAAGAGAGAAAGACAGACGGATCCAGCCGCAGCAGTTACAAGTTGTTACATATATGATACACAAGAGCATGGATGGGCAATTCGTGCTCACAAAGTGCTAAAAAGCCTTGAAAGAGAGAAAGACAGACGGAGCCAGCCGCAGCAGTTACAAGTTGTTACATATATGATACACAAGAGCATGGATGGGCAACTCGTGCTCACAAAGTGCTAAAAAGCCTTGAAAGAGAGAAAGACAGACGGAGCCAGCCGCAGCAGTTACAAGTTGTTTGTAGTTTCGCTGCTAAAGCAGTTCGCTGGGCTGCTGATCCGGAGCTGTGTTCGGGCTTGGGTTGGATCCCCCTGTGGTCTTTGGTTTCTTCCGAGGTTTTCCACAGTCGTGGGACTGAAGCCGGATGATCTATGGCGAGTCTATGGCGAGTCCTTGGCATCAACCCCTTTGATTTGATTACCTGGTTGGGTTTTTCCGAGGTTTTCCCCAACCAAAAGGCAAATGCCGGGTAATATTTTGGCGAATCTTCGGACCTCACCTCATCTCACTACATCTCGCCAAACTATTGTAAAAAATTGCACGAAATTGTAAAAATTGTAGAAAATTACTAAATTGTAAAACTATAAAAATTTATAAAAATTGTAATTGTAATATTGTAAAATTTTGACTTGTTCCACATCTTAAAGCTCCATTGCTCATGTAAGATCTGTGGAATAAAATAAATGAATGAATGAGTGAATGAATGAATGAATGAATGAATGAATGAATGAATGAATGAACTGCCACGGTACGCTCTGGCGGCTCATGCAGGTGGTCGTGCTATTTACTCCATGATTTTAATTTCAGAATGACGTGTGGTACAGTAATTATAGTAGGCCTAATTTTAGACAGACTGTACCCAAGCACACATAGCAAAATTATATTATTTCTGCTTTGTAAATTAGTTTAGTACTGGAAACACAAACTGAATACAACCTCTTCAATATAAATAAACATAGCTGCAACACTTATTTATTATTGCACTATTTGTTAATATTTCTTATTATATGCCTTATATCAGGCACGTCAAAACCCAGCACATTGTGCAGTCGCGCACATTGTGCAGCTGTCTCTGTGCAACGTGCAGTTCCTATTCCCCTATCTGGAGGGAGTGAATCAGGTTGGAGGGGCGCGCGTCAGGGCTATACAGTATCTGCAGCAGCAGACCAGCATTTGTTTCAGTAACACATATCAGTACGGGTGCTGATTGAGCTGTGACTGTGAATGCGTTATGAAAAATAAAGTCAGGACTCCACAGATATAACGAAGAAGAGGAATCACGAATCTTATAACATAATTGTTATGTTTTCCTCAGCCAATAATAATTATTTTAAAATGAAAGGCTTTCATCAACCAATGTCGAGGTAAGAGCCTTGTGACAGTTTAGATCAGATGAGTAAAGTTCTCAAAATATAATATTCGCCAGCGCTTATTTCTTAATCAGTACTCTCGCGGCAAAACGAAATTGACAATAGGTTGATTTGGAGTCTGTACTAACACAGGCATCAAAGATTAGGCAACTGACGACTTTTGTTTCATAAGCTGCTATGTGATGACAATATAGTGATGAATACATGTGAGGATCTTGAGGTTGTAAGGAGCGAAGAAAGCAACTATTTGCAAGGCGGAAAAATTTTGTGGAAATATATACAATCGCAAATGTTCTATCTATATTATGTTAATATACTTACATTAATAAATCTTTAAACGTGACATAAAGAGAATGTCATCGCGTCACAGCTTGTGAACTACACTTCTAATTTATTTCAGTAACGCTCCCGATTAAGGGTGTTTGAGAATAAGGTTCTTAGGAAAATATTTGGGGCTAAGAGGGATAAAGTTACAGGAGAATGGAGAAAGTTACACAACGCAGGGCTGCACGCATTGTATTCTTCACCTGACATAATTAGGAACATTAAATCCAGACGCTTGAGATGGGCAGGGTATGTAGCACGTATGGGCGAATCCAGAAATGCATATAGTGTGTTAGTTGGGAGGCCGGCGGGAAAAAGACCTTTGGGGAGGCCGAGACGTAGATGGGAAGATACTATTAAAATGGATTTGAGGGAGGTGGAATATGTTGGTAGAGACTGGATTAATCTTGCTCAGGATAGGGCTCAATGGCGGGCTTATGTGAGGGCGGCAATGAACCTCCGGGTTCCTTAAAAGCCAATAAGTAAGTAAGTAAGTAAGTAAGTAAGTAAGTAAGTAACTCTCCCGACTTGTCGATACTTGCTCTCAAAGTTTTCCAAATAAACTATATGTGAATTTAAATTCTAAGCTTAATTTATATAATTTATTAATATTATTGTTAATTTATATTGACATACAGCAAGAAAATGATTTCAGCGTAAAAACCTCACAATGTTCTACTGCATGTAATTAATTGTAAGTATACTATTTTCTTCAACAATTGTGTACCAATGGTCCCAATAAATAATAGTGCTTGACGAACAAGAAAGAAAGATTATGGTCTATGACTTTAAAATAATTAGTACCTACTACGTAAAATGAAATACTTGTTCGTTTTTTGTTGTTTCGAAATTACTGCAATATTTTTTCTTCAAATACTATATAAAAATCATGTTAATAAATTATGCTTTACAAACCACTACTTTTTAAAGTATAACCGAGTAAGCCTAATGTTTCTTGTATTACAAGTATCAAATGTAGACACTGATAATAACTGTGTTTTTTTCCTTCTGCCAAGTGTGTTTATGATGTACAAATGCCTATTTAATCCAACACTAGAAGCGCAGAATAGATTATTGTACACCTCTCCAGCTAAAAACTGGTAAGAGCAACGCTTGAATGATGCAGTCCGCACAGACCGGCGATCCGCGCACATAAATGCACAACGAATGCCTCATTTCTGACATGCCTGTCTTATATGAAACCTAGAACGCGTGAATTTACAAGTCTTTATACATTAAAGAGTATTCCTCTGTTCTCAGAAAGGTAATAGTCTGTATTCTCAAACAATCATAATTTCAAGGAAGTATTTTTACATGTCACGGCAGATGAAATAGGCGAAACTTACTTCCAAGCTCTTTCTGTATATTGAGAGCTTTTCCACTTCTTTCTTGTGTTAAATTCTGACTCAAGCACATACAGCATATATGGAAGCAAAGAGTATATCTGTAAATTCTGACTTAGGCAGCATTACGAACAGTTCGATTCCTGGTTTCGCTGGAATCTTAGTGGCGTGCTGTTATGTAGATTTATCAATTCACGCTATAAACTTTCAGGATCTTCTATCGGCTGTAATCCGAAAGGCTTTCAGAAAAATCACGATTCCTTGTCAATTATTGTCACTGTTTCTCCAAACTTACCAGTGAATTCTGCTGTAGGTCTTGAAATAGGATCTCATATTTGTTAAGAAAATTTTCTTATCACTCTTCAAGATAGCTTATAGTCAAAGAAAGTGAAGTTGTCTACGTTTTACATGATACTGCCATATTTCAAATTTACCCATAATGCTCTTAGCTAGTCGATCATATGTCGTGCAATTCTGTAACTCGCTAACGATTTTTGATATCAGTCTCACCTTGTTGATATCCATTTTAACTTCAGCTATTCTAAATCAGATCTAGACAGTAGCCTATTTCTTTACTAAAACCTTCACTGTGTTTATTTGTAACATTAAATGTCATGCGTGAGAAAGTGTAATAGAACATAATGAAAGCTTTACCTCCCTTCATAATAAAAAAATCTCTCTCTTTCGACTCATCACTAAAGGGAAATGATCTGGGGATTATATTGTTTTTCACTTAAACGAGCTACCACTTACTGCCGACGCGAGCAAATTTGCATACAGACACTACAGTACAGACAGACTACGTTCTACCTGCACTGAAGTGTTCACACTTCGAGAGCACGAGTTGCCCACCCATGCACAAGAGATACGAAAGTATCAGGTCCATTCTTCTCCGCAGCCTTAAACATATAGTCACTGCATATCTAACTTGCGTTAAATGTGACAAAATTATTGAACTTTACTCATTGACAATTCCACGTCGGCTATTACTTGCAGTTCTTTGAACTCCCAGGTAACACTGAATCTCACATATTCCATTAATGTTTATTATGACATCTTAGTTTTAACAATATTGCTATTTTCGTTAGGTATAGCATACTGCACTATATTAATGGCATTACTAAAAATCTAGTTTTGATGGAAATACAAACAATAACTCAGCAACCGTTGGAAACAGGAACCAGTTTTATGGGAACTAATCTTGCTAGAATAACCTAAAGCAGACATCACAAAATTGTGTTTCATGAAACAGCGCCTGAACTCTGACGTAAGTTCCACGTGACAACATCCCTCTCCACACTGAACCCCTTCCTCTAGCGTTGTCCGTGCTGTCAGCAGTGGCTCATTCTTTTATCCAGTACTATCTGAATAGTGATTTGGCTTTCATAACAAATATTTCTGAACAGCTGAACAAACTATACTGCCGACTTCAAGGACGTGATCAGAACATAGTTAACATGTATGACTCTGTGAAAGTTTTTTCCATGATGATAAATGTTTGGAAAGTGCAATTGAAAGGAAATGAGTTTCACCATTTTTCTTATCTGAAGTCACTTTCACATGTTTCTGATCCAAGAAGAGATAAATTGTGATACATCCTTCAAACATTACTTTCAGAATTTAGAGGTAGGTTTTGTGATTTTAAACAAATGGAAAATGATTTCTCTCTGTTTGTAAAACCTTTTAACACACCCATTCTGAAGGTACGACCAAATTTACAATTGGACGGAGTTACGCAATAAGAGACAAACCGCCAAAAATCTATTTTCGTGATACTGATCATTGAAAGAAATCTGGTTTTTATTAGAAATGTTATGCAAGAAGTATTGTAACATTCATACTCTTACAAAAATAGCACAAATAATACTAAAAAGGGCTAACCCATTTTAATAACAAACCAGCAATTGATTTAATATTGGAAGGCAAAATAGATAGATAGATAGATAGATAGATAGATAGATAGATAGATAGATAGATAGATAGATAGATAGATAGATAGATAGATAGATAGATAGATAGATAGATAGATAGATAGATAGATAGATAGATAGATAGACAGATAGACAGACAGGCAGGCAGGCAGGCAGGCAGGCAGGCAGGCAGGCAGGCAGGCAGGCAGGCAGGCAGGCAGGCAGGCAGGCAGGCAGGCAGGCAGGCAGACAGACAGACAGACAGATAGATAGATAGATAGATAGATAGATAGATAGATAGATAGATAGATAGATAGATAGATAGATAGATAGATAGATAGATAGATAGATAGATAGATAGATAGATAGATAGACAGACAGATAGATAGATAGATAGATAGATAGATAGATAGATAGATAGATAGATAGATAGATAGATAGATAGATAGACAGACAGACAGACAGACAGACAGATAGATAGATAGACACAGACACAGACACAGACACAGAAATAAACAAATAAGTAAATAAATGAATAAACAAGTAAATACATAAATAATTAAATCAATATGTAAGTAAATAAGTAAATAAATAAATAATTAATTTATTTATTTATGCAATAAACGAATTTTGCTTATAAATAGCAGCCAAATGCAGATATCGTATTCTATATTTTTACCGAGTTAAATAATCCAGCCAAGTACAGATTTGTGCAAATATCTATTTTTTTAAATTGCCGGTTGGTCTATTGTTGCGTAACTTCGTCCAATTTGAGGTTGCTGATCTCCAAAATCACACCTTTGTGAAAAGCAATCATAAGGATTGTGTCGGTTTAATGTAGCCAATTTCAAAATACTGACTACTCTAAATATCCATATCTTAGATTATTTGCTGCCACAATCGCAGCTATGTTCGATTCTACGTATATTTATGAATATTTTTTTTTCGAAATTAAACATAATAAAATAAAAAAGGACACTCTTAACAATCTTGGTGCAAATTTGGCAGTGGCTACTTATGAGGCAACCCCTAATTTTGAGATCTTACTGATTGGAAATATTCTAATAAGAAATAAAAGAATGCAGTTGAAAATAATATAATCCTAAAATATATTCATTCCTTCCTTCTCTTGTTATTTCTTTGTTATGAACACGGAAGGTAGTGACTATGATAAACCGCCTCCGCTGTCTAACTTACTGCGATCGATGCTGCTCTCCAACTGTCTTGACTTTGTGTGTAGCGGGTAGTATTTATATTGCGTCATGAATTTGTGACGTTTTGCGATGCCTGTTCTAAAGGCTCACCTTCTCAACTCATGCACGTTCCTCATGAATTATTTTGTTTAGACTAAAAGAATTGTCTTCATCAGTTGTGCTGCAATTCACTTCAACGCGGAATATATATCATAAAAATCATATAAACCGTGTAACACATGTAGAGTACATAAATAAATAATTAGGTATACTGAATCAAAAAATGAAGAGTTCAGAACCATAGTGGGCCAAGCGCCATTTACTAAAACCGTAGAAAACAAGAGTTAAAATGAAGTTATTACCATAATTCAATGGAAACATATAACAAGTAATATAAAAAGTATACACATTAAAACTAAATGATATGTCAATCTTCATTAAACTATGGTATTCACTTAAGTTTAACCCTTGCTTTCTCCGTTTTTAATGAGTGGCGCTTGGCCCACTATGGCTCTGAACCCTTCAAATATTTCAATCTTTGCAATGGGAAGAATACAACTAATCAGTTTTGCACGCTACATTATATTGATGTGAAGTACAATTATTATTTAATTGTTTTATTTTCTTTATTTTCCATTTGGTATTACAGGGTTTTTTTGAGCATTCATTTTAAATTCAAGTAACATTACTTATATGGACACATTCTAATACACTATTATATTACAAGGTTTAAGAATGACCACCTCTCCTAAATGCAGGACACATCCACATAAAACATTGCCTGATAAAAATAATATTTATGTATGGTTGATGATAATAATAATAATAATAATAATAACAACAACAATAACAATCTCTCAATACAATCAGAGCACTTACAAATAGAAAAACAGAATAAATGAACGACTGTCGTTGCTTAAGTCATGAAAAAATGCAGTGCTTTGATAATATTAGTGATGAGTTGCAATATATTACTCGTTTACTTGTCTATATTGCTCCAGATATACTAATCTAAGGAAATATATTTATACATAAACGTACAAAGTGACACACTTAGCCCATTTATGCGTTTACTTACTATATATAAAGTACAAATTTCAATCATAAGAAAACACGATTATTCTGCAATTATTCTACAGTGTTAAACTATTTATGGGCACTTAAATATGTCATTATGTACATGTGGTACGAATATGTTCCAAGTACGTATTCTGTGACGTACAGTTTTACAGGTATAAAGTGAAGTAATGGAACTGAAAAGAGGGAGTCCTGCAAAATGTGGAATGGTGATCAACCCTATAAGTGTTCAGTTTTATTTCCTTTAATTAGTAATAAGTGAAGTTTCCAGATAATTTGAACACATGTAATAAATCAGTCCCACATGTTGGTCACTTGCATATATTTCTTTTTTTTTTTTGATGAGGTATAAATTAAATCTTGACATTACAGTAACAAGAGTGGAAGGACTGTTACACGAGATGGCAGGCTGCATATGGAACCAGGAAAAGATAAAATGCATTATTTGGTACACTATAAAGGCTTTACCAACAAGGACACATCCACAGTTATCACAGGGTATATATGCAAAGATTAAGTTGGCATGACATATCTCATGACAAAATTAATACAACACTATTTTGGATAAAACTCCTGTGAGACTCCACATAAAGCACAAAAATAACAAAACGCTCACGAATTTCAGCACTTCACCTTCGATAGAGCCATGGCCACGAAAGGCAATGGGCCTAGAAATATAAATGGACCACCACTAATTACAGTACGTAACTCATGACTGAGGTTCGGATAAAGTAGCTGTATCAAGATAGACATGCTTGGTCCGTGCGTTTTGTTTACAAGCATTAACTAGTTGTCGCATGTCCCCAGTAGTGACGACGTATATTCAGTTCCTATCGGCTGTACTGTCCACTCACTGATGTTTTAGCTAGGGCGTGGGGAGTGCTCTTTCCAACAGGTAGAGTTTAAGCTAGTGGAAGCGGGTGGTGTTTACTTAGCCTGAAGCAAGTCAATGCTCTATCCTATACAGCTTATCCTGATACAGCTACTTTATCCCAACCTTACTCATGACCTATAAATTCGTGACTAATGTTATAATTTCAGATTCATACTTTAAATTCCGAAAGACGTTAATGTGAAAATGCCACACTTAAACTTACCTACTACCCTAATCCAAGATTTTTAGGAAATATGTTATATGATATCAACTGTGGTAGGAAAATAATACAGTAGATTTTATGTGTAACTGCCAAATATGTTTTTGCTTTGATCTGTGCCTCGGCACTTGATCCTTCTCTCTCTTCGTCAAGGCATCTCATGATATAATTGGTCCGCAAGTGTTTGCTAGATACGTCTCTATAGCACAAGGATATTTCGTTTGAAGCCATATGTCACATGTCATATGATATGCCTCATACTTTTAATGTTATATATTTGGAAGTAAAATTTGAATGAAAGCTCAATCTTGAACATGCTTCCCTACAATTACAACCGACTAGCAATACTGGATGTGATTACATACTACTTAATACGATTTGCTTTAGGAAAATAGAGAAGTTGTTTTAAAAAAGGACAACTATATAATCTGATGCATGTCGTGTGTCTGGGTTCTTGATTTCATTATATAAAGTTATGTATTCTTTATTCTATGTGCATAAACAGTTTCTAACCTGCTACAGGTATCTACTCCCGAGGCCCAAGAACATTACAAAAATTGTCCGCAAGAGTCTTGCAATCAAATGTTGTTGAAGGCTTTCACAGCTGGACTTCACAGTTGTTCATTTTCTTCTTGGTTCATGTCATTAGAACATTTCTAATAATGATAACGCTAGAAATGTCTTCAGACTTGCATATAGGCTATTTGTTTACTTCAATTCTGATATGAAATACAGTGAATTTTAGTAAAAAAAACTTTCCAATTTCGTGGTGGTTAATGATTTATAAGAAGGAATTCACTTCCATCATGTAACTGTTAACAAATCGTCTCTCTATTATTCCCCACAAAACATGAAGAAAATATCCGGAGTTATGCATCCGTCCACATTCACGTGCAAGCTTGACTGCCTATAACTCTATGTGGAATGACACGATAAGTTTTGAAGACGGTGTTTATCACATAAATGGTATTAATAAGAACACTAAACCATTCGTTTCTGAGAAATTGTTAAATGATGCATAAAATTCTGAACGTATTTTCAACGAAAAGTTAGGCACTCGTAAGTTCAGTTGTGTTTAATTATTCAGTAAATTCTGAGTGTGTTGCAAATGATACGATATAAGTTCATGGAAATAACCTCCAGCATCGTAGTGGATATGATACTCGAGCGGATGCACAATATCTTGCCGTAACGTCTCACATGCACCCCTTTTCACAGCCTTGTAGGAATGCCGTCTTCCAAACTACGTTCTATATGAATCTTTCAAAATATAAACCAGTATTAATATTATTTTCCTTGTAAGAAATGTACTTTCTACTTAAAGATTTCTTGTTTACACATTTTTTATAAGTGATGAAATAAATAAGTCATCTATAGCAATAAATGAAAAAAAATCAGGTTAAATATAACAGTAGTGTTAAGTAATATTTCGGAATCCATTACTATACTGTAATAAGTTTTATCACACGCGCAGTCTAGTGAAATACTGTTTAAATGTACCAAATTAAAAAGTGAAACAAGCATGATACATAACAGGTACAGCAGAAATTGTAGCCTGATCCTATGATCAGACCATTAAAACTGTACCTTTCTTGACAGATATCAAACACTTGAAACTGTACCTTCCGCTGACGACATCACGAGTCCACCGGGAAGACTACTGCATCTCACCGACAGTCTTACGAACTAATCGAAAGCTTCGATATGAAGTCCAGGAATAATAGTCCTTTGGCAGGAATTGGATCAGGAATATAATATGTATTCTTTGTGATTATAAGAATCTAAATAAGCATGTACAATATGTCACGGAAATCGTAATAGAAAATCGGCGTGGAAAATGTAGCCCAGAAAATGGAACAATGTTCCATATCAATTACTGACGTCCCTATTTACGAAAACTAACACAGAAGTTAACAGCCTTGGACATGCTGGATCGAAAAGATACAATATGCAATTCAAGTACCATTTGGCATTTCCTAGAGAAGACAAACCTTATTAATATCTGATAATTGTGCACAAATAGCCAAATCATACACGCACGTAAGAGAAAGTCTTATGGTCATAACTCATTTAAAATTATTTTATATTCTGCCCCCTTTCAATTTCAATTCTATTATTAATATTATTATCAGAGACAAAAATTATGCCCAACAAAACTTAATATTATATATATTAGAGTGCAGTGAAAATATGAAGTTTATGGAATCAAAATGTAATACCAGGGAAAAGTTGTAGTTTGATGTCATAAAGAACAGTGCAAAATATTTTTTCTCTAGCTTAATATTTAGAGGTGCCCCAAGAGCACCATATTTTGAAATTTTCACAAAATTTGGATGTTCAGATTTTTTAGTGAGAGAACATTCTCCAAGGATTTAATCTGAACAGCATACCAGGAAAATACTTAAAAAATACATGTTAAAAGACTATGCATATTTTTGGTCCCCTGTTATTTCGTCTTGAAGAGACACAGAAACCTCAGTTTATTACAAAATTGGGCATAATCACAAAATTCTTAGGTGTAATATAATTAATGATAATTCATACTTTTTGTGTTGCAGGGTATTTAAATCAGAACACTGGCTCTAATTAATACAAGAAATCTGACCTTCTGACCTGCCCTGAATTCGGAATGCCGGAGGGGCTGAACCCATCACAATTAGGTACCCACTCTGATGACGTAATGAAATATTATCTATACGGAATATGTATTATATGTCTTTCTTGCGTTAAATTCTATCGTACCTGGTTAACATGTTTCGGTCTGTTATGGACCTACTTCAGAACTGGTTGTTGCTGGTCTTGGCGCCTTTTGGTTTGTCTCCTTTGGCAGCAAACAAAACAAAGCAAAAGGCGCCAAGACCAGCAACAACCAGTTCTGAAGTAGGTCCATAACAGACCAAAACATGTTAACCAGGTATGATAGAATTTAACACAAGAAAGGCATATAATACATATTCCGAAGTGATATAGTGTTAAAAGTTGTGTAATCAAGATGTATTATCTATAGTCAAAAATGAATTAAAACCTAACTTCAAATCAAAAGGATTTACTGTTGGAGAGATTTCAGAAAGAGTTGCTATCAAAAGTAAGGAAATCTGGGAAAAGGCATCTATTCCGACAGTCAGTCTTACAAGAATAGTAAAACTGGTTCGTGCTTACCATGATAAATGCAGAAGAATACTGTATACTGCAACCCCAATTTAGACTCTTCCAAAATAAAGTTCAAATATGTGATCTTACAGCAATTCACTAGCTATATAATGAAAACAAAATAATTAAACAAATATAGAAAAAGGCAAAGAAATTATGATTTTAAGAAACTTCAAAGTCCTTGGGATACCTCAAAAATTAAATATATAAACTACATATTTTTTACATCCCTAAGTGAAAAAAAAACAGATTTTTGCAACTATTACATTTAGAAAAAAAAATAAAAAAAAATTTCATGTATAGATTCACTCCACCCTAATATATATTTCAATAACACGTCTTCCTTGTTGATAATTTATTTGATAAAGTCGCTGGAAATAAACGATCACTCGTTGTCAATCAAGGTAAAAGTTGACATTAAAATTGTCGAAATCTAATTCTGGTTACAATTATCATCAACTATGAATAATTGCGGTGACAATGAGAACAACAAAAAAAATAATTATAGATTCCTTCGTTAGAATGAAATTTAGTTAAAACCAGATACGTGAAATAATTTTAATATTGAAAATATATCAAAATAACTGCAGTAGGACTATTCGTTTGATTTAACAGAGCAGAATGTTCCAATTGAAATTAGATTATATTAAAATATTTTAAGCTTCTATTCTGTGATAGGCATTCTTGTAAAAAACCTTTCCCTTTTGTTAAAAAAGTGTTGTATGTCATAATTATGTCGTCTTCAGACGATCCCGCTAATTATGAAGCCAGTTTTCGGTGTAGAAACCCTCGATATTGGAAAGAGAATATTTCATAAATGACTGTGGAAGTTAACAGTGATTGAAATGTGACTAACAACAGAGAAAGACCCATTTGTACAGAGTGGAAGTAATGTAACTGTGTAGATTTTAACAGATTATTCCTTGGATAGATACAACGAAAAATTCTAATATCATATTAGTCCAAAATGAATAGGCTACTTTCCTCAGGAAAAAAAAAATATATATATATATATATATATATTCTCCCCTGAAACTCAACACTGTTTTACTCGATAGTACTATTCGTACGATTCCGAATTTTACTCTCGTCATTAGAGAACCTTCAGGAATGATTTAACTCTTTGCTGCTTTTCAATAAAATGGACGGTTTTCTTACAAATTAAACAAAACGATTAATATACATCAATATTTTGTGACATCAGGAAGTGTGGCAAGCCTTTCTTCTTGACTTCAGTTCGTGTCTGTATTCTAAACGAACAGTATTTAATACGTAATGTATTTATTATTATTATTATTATTATTATTATTATTATTATTATTATTATTATTATTATTATTCAGAGACCGGAACTTTGGCAGAATGTTTTTTTAAATGTGTTAAATCTAGCTTCATTTTGAAAGTACAGTAAATATGTACGAATTATAACTTTGTGATTGAAAAGTCACAGTTTTATGTTGCCCTTTTCTGCCTTTTTTAATATAAATGCCCAATTTACAAAATAAATGCTCTTTTTTTGCCTTTATTTGATTATTTATCTATTATTTATTAATTTATTATTAAAAATTGCCTACAGATATATTTTAATTTATTTCTATAACCGCTACAAAGAAAGTGACTTCACCGAATGTATATTATTGTCTTTCAGTCAGTGCATATTGTTTTTGCAACACTCCGTGCTGCCGTGCGAATATGTATAACAGTAAGCGTTTTAATTATCCCTTGTGTTTATTTGACAAGGCAACAATGAGTGCGGGTCTAACGTTATTTCTTATTATTTTTCTTTCAGTTCTCATTGTGACGTTGTTGTAGCTAGCTAAATATTTCATATCGCAACATATCAGTACAAACAAACACAAAAATGCACTTTCCAAGGCTACTGGGAAGAAGATTTCTTTGCTTCCAACTGTAATTGCAACATCGAGTCGAAAATCTCAATTTGCATTCGACTTATGTAAAGCTTTTCTTGCTGCCGAAATCCCTTTGTGGAAAATATAAAATGTGGGTCTAGTGCAAGGTTTTTGTAATTGTGTTTTATTGGATATTTTAGCTATTTATGATGCCTTTTTGCCTGCCTATTTTAATGATTCATAATGCCTAAACTTCCGGTCTCTGATTATTATTATTATTATTATCATCATCGTCATTGCTACCTTTCTTTTTCTTGTATTATCTCAATGAGCGCTCTATAGTATTCTTTGAAACTGTTACCCTCTAGAGGACTTTAATTTAATTTGTATTATATTTGTCAATGTTTGTATTTTTTTTGTATTTGTGTGTGTTATCTGGTAGGATGGAAGAAATGACCTTATGGCCTTAATCCTGTCAGATTAAATAAATAAATAAATATAGTCGGCGTAGCTCGGTCGGTTAAGGCTCTTGCCTGCCGATCCGGAGTTGCGCTTGGGCGCGGGTTCGATTCCTGCTTGGGTTGATTACCTAGTTGGGTTTTTTCCGAGATTGTCCCCAACCGTACGGCAAATGTCAGGTAATCTATGGCGAATCCTCAGCCTCATCTCGCTATCACCAATTCCATTGACGCCAAATAACCTCGTAGTTGATGCAGCGTCGTTAAATAAATAAATAAATAAATAAGCAAATAAATAAATAAGCAAATAAATAAATAAATAAATAAATAAACGTGGAAGACCGCCTCTGTGCTCTTTCACTCGAAGTGGTAGTTCCTTTTTTCTTATAAAATTATTTAGTGGGTGTATAATTAGAATGTACCAAATTTTTCAAAGCATATGTCGACATGATTAATTTACGGAGCATCACGTTGTAAATCTCGTAACGCTCAGCGAATGTATGAAGAAATATTTACAGGTAGGAGCGTCCCAAATTTAAAGATATATAGATTCCAGTTTGTCAGCTTATATCCATGACAAAGGATGTGTAACAAGTCTATCTATTTTTCGTAATTGTGATAATAAACGACTTGATGAAATATTATCAACAAGGAGAAAGAAATGTTGTATTTTGTGGAACAAAATCTAGGTCGTAGTATCCGTAATATGGCCGTTACTTTGGCGCGTTACATTGGACTTTTCTTAGAACATTCAGAGAAGAGTTATTACGCCCCAACGTATAACGACACATGAGTTTTATCCACGTGTGTTCTCTGAATGGTTGCGTAATAAGTGTATGCAGTATCCAAATTTTCTAGGAAATGTTATGACTACAGAAGAAACTTGGTTCACGCGATACGGCACTACGATCTTCCATAATACACATCTTCCGTATTGTACTTGTGTCATGTCGATTAATACAATAAGCCAAGTCAAAACACTTTATTGTATTTATTTTATTTATTTATACTGGTGGAGGTAAGGCCACAGGGCCTTCTCTTACAATTTAGCATGTCACAAAATACAAAAGCAGTTAAATTTAACAAAAAGTGAAAAGAAAGTACCAAAACATTAACAAATTATAACAAAATTGACAATATACAAAATCAAAATAATACCAAAACAGAACAAGGTAAAATATGGATCCAAAGATTGGAATATAACATGAGCGACTGAAGTAGTACAAATAGTTAAGAAAAAAACTTAAGGAAGAATACAATAAATGGAATGCAATAAAATAATAAAAAAATAAATTTAAATAAAAGCCACAGTAAACAAATCTTATTTACATACTTGCAAATGGCTTTTTAAGAACCCGGATGATACTGCCGCCCTCACATAAGTCTTTCAACGGTCCCTATCCTGAGCAAGATTAATCCGGTCCCTAACATTATATTACGCCTCCCTCAAATCCATTTTAATATTATCCTCCCGTATACGTCTCGGCCTCCCAAAAATTCCTTTTCCCTCTTCCGACTAAGACTCTGAATGCATTTCTGTATTCATCCATACGTTCTACATGTCCTGCCCACCCTAAACGTCTGAATTGTTTCTAATTATGTTAGCTGATCAGGAAGATAGAAAGGAATTTGTTGGGTCACTGGCTGAGAAGGAAATGCCTACTGAAGAATGCACTGAAAGGAATGGTGAACGGGAGGAAAGTTCGAGGCTGAAGCAGATATCGGATGATAGACGACATTAAGATATATGGATGATATGCGGTGAGTAAGAGGAAGGCAGAAAATAAGAAAGTTGGAGAATGCTGAGTTTGCAGTAAAAACCCTGCCCTGGCCAGAACACTATGAATGAATGAATAAATTTTGTTAGATGAAGAATACAATGCGTGCAGTTCTTCGTTGTGCAATTTTCTCCATCATGATGATAAATTCACCTGGTGATTAAGGAAGTGTAGTGTTGGTGAAAAATATATATATATATACACATATGTATGTATATTATTTATATACTACTTAGAAAGCTATCACAGAGGAAAGGCTTATACCTAATTGAAGGTAATCTGAATTGAAGAAGTGCAATTTTAGTTTATTTTTTAAACTTCAACTGATCCGAATAATCTTAGAAGTCATGCTGTTGTGTGCAAAGAATAACAGATTTAAAACTTATTTCGATAGTTTTTATTGTTTAACTTCACTTAAAATTATCAAATAAATAACTTAAATACTAGAGTTTGAAAAGTTGGTGACTTAGAAGTAAAGTTTGTTTACATCCTTGGGCAGCGACACTGACGTCATTGCCATCAGAGGATGGTTGAGAAATTGATTCTGGTGGTGCGTTGTTGCCAAACTAAGTAGACTTTCAGCTTCATTTTGTAATTAATCATGCTATCATTTACAAAACACATAATAGGTTTATTATTTATATTAACGTATTCCAGAGAAGTTTTATATCATATTCTTATTGAATTTGGTATTCCCAAAAAACTAGTTCGATTAATTAAAATGTGTCTCAGCGAAACGTACAGCAGAGTCCGTATAGGTCACTTTCTGTCAGATGGGTTTCCAATTCACTGTGGGCTAAAGCAAGGAGATGCACTATCACACCTTTACTTTTTAACTTTGCTCTAGAGGATGCCATTAGGGAAGTCCTGGATAACGGAGAGGGTTTGGAATTGAATGGTTTACATCAGCTGCTTGTCTATGCGGATGACGTGAATATATTAGGAGAAAATCCACAAACGATTAGGGAAAATACGGGAATTTTACTTGAAGCAAGTAAAGAGATATGTTTGGAAGTAAATCCCGAAAAGATGAAGTATATGATTATGTCTCGTGAAGAGAATATTGTACGAAATGGAAATAAAAAAAATTGAAAGTTTATCCTTTGAAGAGGTGGAAAAATTCAAATACCTGGGAGCAACAGTAACAAATATAAATGATACTCGGGAGGAAATTAAACACAGAATAAATATGGGAAATTCGGTTGAGAAGCTTTTATCATCCAGTCCGCTGTCAAAAAATCTGAAAGCTAGAATTTATAAAACAGTTATATTACCGGTTGTTCTGTATGGTTGTGAAACTTGGACTCTCATTTTGAGAGAGGAACATAGGTTAAGGGTGTTTGAGAATAAGGTGCTCAGGAAAATATTTAGGGCTAAGAAGGATGAAGTTACAGGAGAATGGAGAAAGTTACACAACACAGAACTGCACGCATTGTATTCTTCACCTGACATAATTAGGAACATTAAAGCCAGACGTTTAAGATGGGCAGGGCATGTAGCACGTACGAGCGAATCCAGAAATGCATATAGATTGTTAGTTGGGAGGCCGGAGGGAAAAATGCCTTTGGGGAGGCCGAGACGTAGATGGGAAGATAATATTAAAATGGATTTGAGGGAGGTGGGATATGATGATAGAGACTGGATTAATCTTGCTCAGGATAGGGACCGATGGCGGGCTTATGTGGGGGCGGCAATGAACCTCCGGTTCCTTAAAAGGCTGTAAATTTATTTATTTATTTATTTATTTAAATTTAAATATACAGAATAAAGAATATAATTACAAAAGAAACAAGAGAAATAGAAATAAAATAATGCAAGCAATATAAAAAGAAGATAAATAAATAAATAAAATAAATAAATTAACGTATTCCATTGCCTGCTTCAATCTACACAGTTACATCTTTTCCACCCTGTATAGTAAGAGTATTAGATATACAGTAGTGGTAATAGTAGTAGTAGTAGTAGTAGTAGTAGTAGTAGTAGTAGTAGTAGTAGAAGTAGTAGTAGTAGTAGTAGTAGTAGTAGTAGTGCTAGAGATAGTAATAGTAGTAGTAGTAGTAGTAGTAGTAGTAATAGTAGTAGTAATTCCGTAGTCTCTATTTAGTAGGGAAATGAGGTTAAGATGTTCATGTAAAACATCCAAGACATTTGGGGCACGTGCATTTACTTGGTATTAAAAACTTCAGCATTTTTATTTTTTTCAATCTCCTTCGAAGACTCAAATAGAAGTGCACTTAAAAATAAACATTTGTTGCGAGACAGACGGACGAGGGAGAAAGCCGACCAGCCGACTGCCAGCCTCTCGTCCATATAAGGGTACGCAACACGTTGGAGCAACGATAAACGTTAAAAGAAACGACCTAGCGACGCTTTGGTATTATCAAAGAATCAAGTGTTCATACCGGGAGCAACGAGGGCGCGGGAAGCGAACATTCTGATTTATCAATAGAAGATATTCTATTCATCCACTTAATGAAAGAAAATGTATAGAAAATATCAGCTGATAGGTTCAAGGTTATTATAACTTAAATACGTACAAAATTGAATCCGTTTCTCATCCAAAAGCTAGTATAAATTCATTGTGATGTGACTGGTTCTTGTGATCACATAACTTATCACCACAGTCTAGTATATACAGTCACGAAGCTCATTACGTAGTAAATATGCATCCATAGATACAGCTCGCGCAAGAAACGATTACCGAAAACCAATGGTGGCGTTGCTGTCTGTTTTGACGTGTGTATGTAGGCACGCCGAGGGAGGAGATGTGCGAGCCGATGGAAGTACTGTCTCTACCAAGAAGATGGATAAATGAAGACATCGCTGTGAAAATAAAGATCGTAGCAGGAGAAAAATTCGAAGCTAATTAAATGCGCAACATATGTTTACGAATGAAATAATAATACTGTGCGATACAAGACACGCATTCACATGCAACGGAACAAACTGTAGTCGTAATGTAACTATCACAACGCAAGACTATTTCTATCGATGTCATTTCTCTTCCGACTGCACTCTTGAATATCATTCAAGTTATCTCGTGACCTTTCCTCTCGCCCGCTCTTCCTTATCGTAGTGTTTGATTCGCATTCCTACCGTCGGTAATCCGTACTTGCGAGACCTATAATTGCTAACCACTAGGATCGCTACTATCGCCTCATTACAGACAATGCGAAATAATACCTGCACAGTCTATTGTTTCCAGTACCCTCATAAACTCAAGCTTCGTGACTATATATACTAGATTGTGGTATCACGAATAAATACACAACTGATCAATTTGTCTGTACCCATAATAATTAATTTAACATGCTGAAATATTCATAAATTGATTAACACTCTGATATATTGATAACCACCGGCCATTATACACATTAAAGAAGACAACGGATATTTTTTTCGTTGCTTTTATCGTGTATCTTCGCTTTTATCGTTACTCCAATATGCACACCTCAGTGACAATGCATGCTTCAATTCTCTCTGATATAGCATCGCTGCTTCTTTGATCGTTTATCGTCGCTCCGACGTGTACATACCCTAACTCAGAAGAGGTTAACGTTCATCCAACCAATGCGGGTGTAGGGTGTGGCTAGCACGATGATCTTTCAAACTATTAAAGCTTTTTTTCTCTACTCACTGCAGTTGCCGAAATTCATCAGGATGGTGGGAGCGCAAGAAACATTGACCATGCTAGAACTTTTGAGACTAGGTATAATCGTCCGTCATTTCGGTTCTTTCGTTTGTGTATGCAGTTAGCAGAAGAGGACGATGTTTTCCGATCCACTAAACATTTGACATGTCGTAGCTCCTATGATAGTCAATCACTCTGTATTTTTTTGTTGTTGAAAGCTCAACGTCTAAGGAAAATGTAGAAAAAAAAATAGAAATTAAAATCATTTTTAAGAAGTGAGAAAAAAATAATAACTTTGAAGTGATCTGTTGTTGAGAATAGACGTTCGCACCATCAAAAGTTGATAACCGTCAAATAATTTTATTTTTCACTACGATGGAGGTCAAAGCGAAAGAAATGTTGAGAAAGATTCAAAATTACTTTTAAGAGTCTCGCTACTCAAAATCTTTACTAGTTTAGGAGTTATAGCGAACTAAACAAACGAGCGTTTTCGTTTCATAACCTCATAATTTAATTAAATGTCAAAACTCACGGTTAACTCGAAACTTTAGGCGATGGAAATATTTCGCAAACAGATTAGAAAGAGCTTTCATTTTCTTTTAACAGACGAAAAGTTAAGCCTTGAGTCCTCCACCAAGCGGAAACGCTTCGCCATAACTCGGAACCTATTAAAGATTTTGAGTGATAGAGCCTTGTTATTGCTATTCTTTCTCAATATTTCTGTCTCTTTGGCCTCCTCATTTAAAGTGAAAAAAAAAAAATGTTTGCCGCTCACCAACTTTTGAAGGTGTAAATGTCTATTCTGAACAGATCACTTCAAAGTTAGTATTTTTTTCTCACTTCTGAAACATGATTTTGATTTCAAATTATTTTCTATGCTTTCCATAGATATTTAGCCATTAATAAAAAAATTACAGCGCGGTTGATTAATTATCATAGGAGCTACGACATGATACATTTTTTATGGAGCTGGAAATATCGTCGTCTGCTAACTGGAAAAACCAACGAAAGAACCAAAATCTCGGAAGATTTTACCCACTAATATAGAGCCTTAGGCCACGCAACTACGGCGCGGGACCAACAAAGGACACGTAGAAGAACTTATATTGGTTTATTATTAAAGAAAAATGTAAGTTCAAACATGTAATTGCACATATTAACAGGGACGTAGCAAAATGTGTTTGATTACTTCCATTACAGATTGGTTTCCATCTGACTTCGTCTTCCTAATAAAAATTTATTCCTTCTTAAACCATCAACGTATTGATATTGAAACAGTCTTAAGAAATATCTCCAAGCACTCTTAATGAACTAATCTACTGAGGCAGCATTTTGTTGGAAGTTGGCAAAAATATACGTTCACACATTCAGCAAAAAAATTATTTGAAATAACGTAATTTTTTTGTATCTACATATGTAAGGAAATAATCGAAGATAATACAGGCTGCGTGAAAAACACCTGCCGGTTTTTGCAATGCAATAGAAATCATTCCCTGAATGTCGCTGCTGTAGTAGGTGTCCTTGTGTTGTGTACGTTTTGGAGTTTAGTTGAGATGGAACGTTGGTCTACTGTACAACGCATTGCTGCGGTAGAGTTGTTCATCAAAACAGAGTCTGTTACTGCTACGCAGCGTGGGTTTCGACTGCAGTTTGATACACGTCATGCACCTAGTCGCAATACCTTGGTATTGTGGGTACGTTAATCATGAGGCACGTTTCCACCTTAGTGGATATGTCAACAAGCAGAATTACAGATACTGGGATCCCAACAATCCTCAGGAACTGCATGAACCCACTGCACAGTGAAAAGATGCCAGTCAGATGCGGAATTTGTTTGGATTGAATCATTGGGCCTTATTTCTTCGAGGATGAGGAACGAGCAACAGTTACTAAACTCAGAGCGTTACATGAAAATGCTGGAAACTCTTCTTCCGAATTTCGTCCGTGGCCTTCGTGAGTGGTGGTTCCAGCAAAATGGAGCAACAGCTCACACAGCTAGGATCTCCTTGGCCACTCTTAGAAGATTGTCACGCAAGCAAAGAGCGACAGCATGTCGCCCAGTTGACCGCCTGGGACTACGACGCACTGCTTTCAGAATCCGTTCCACATTTGCAGGTGTACATCCGCGTCAACGTTTTTGGCGTGTGAAATAAGTAATGGGAACGTTAAGTGCGAGTTTTTTTTTCATTTACCGCAGCCAGTCTGACAACTGTGTTTGGCATATAGCTGATATGACGTGTATAGGAAGTGGTACTATTCGCAGCTCCACTAGCAACATGCTCACAAACAGGGCACTATATATCTAGGACACAAGCCGAAAACGCTGGCACCAGCTGTACGAGCCGACCGAGGTCGTCCTGGTGGCTTGGTATCCTTTATTGACCCCTCTGTACGCCATTTTCCTACCCACAATACCAAGGTATTGCGACTAGGTGCATGACGTGTATCAAACTGAAGTCGAAACCCAACTGCGTAGCAGTAACGGACTCTGTTTTGATAAACAACTCTACCGCAGCAATGCGGTGTTCAGTAGACCAACATTCCATCTCAACTAAATTCCAAGACGTACACAACACAAGGATACCCACTACAGCAGCGACATTCAATGGGTATGATTTGTATTGCATTGCAAAAACCGTATTTGTATTAATAGTGTCTGCAAGTTAACGTAAATAAGCCCCAAGTGTTAATACCCGAGGTATAGAGACAAACAAGTGCACGTATAAATTTTGTTTGACAGCATTCTTTTAACGATCGTTCTAGTAATGTAAATATCTTGCTCCGAAATGAGATAACTAAAATTACAATTCTAAAATTGATGGTAATCTAAGGGCATGCATGTTTATTGATCTTAAGTCGGGAATTATGTTAAGAGAACATCCCTCTGAGTTATAATGAATTAGTGTTTGCTATATACTGCGCACCGACAATATTTGTTACTTAAGCCTTTACCATGGTGCACTTCGTGAAGTTCGGAGACAACATAATGATTGGTATGACAATAACATAATAATAATTCAGTTGGCTTAGAACATGACTGTATTCAAAAAACGGTTCTTTCAAATTATCATACCGAAAGAAAATGAACACTATGTCCTGAAATTTTCTGTTCACTGCAAGATTGTAGTGAAGATTATTGGAAAGAAACAGAGACTGGAAGTTAGTAACAGCAACAACATTATCTACTTGCTACAGGACCCTGCAGTATGTCCTTTGAACTCAGTCTTACATCTTGTATGGATTTTTTTAAAGCTTACAAGAGGAAACAATTGTGGACATACATGTAAGTACTTCCGATACTTAAAAGCTTTCATTACTTTTTTTTTTGCATTTTTTTTTAATTTTTGCCCCTTTTTATATATTTAGGTTTTGTATTCTTGTTTTTATTTGCTTTTTTGAGCACAATTTTCAACAGTTTCTTTAATTCGGCTATCTGCCATAATGTTTTAATCGTTAAATAGAATGAAACGCAACTTGAGTTGATTCTCTTTAAATGGCACAATTCGAAGAGAATGCAACTTAAGCCACAAGTGTTAAGCTTGTGAGGATTCCATCCCTTTGAGCAGAACAGTACGAAACAGTTCAACCGCTGTCCCACGTCTTGTGCGACACCGCACTCCTTACTTTGTGCTTCATAATTAATCACGGTTAAGATACAAAAGCAGTCTGAGGATGTACTAGTGACCATTAACAGAATTGCAATAAAGGGAATCAATAAGGCAATTATTGTGCCCTCATATGTATATATAGATAACAATAAGAATTAAAAAATAGTTTGATACCTGTCTTTGATGATATGGGGATTACTTGTATATGCACTACAAACTGGTAAGTTATTCTAAGACAAGTTATTCAAAAACTTAGTTTGTTATTCATCATCGCCATCATCAAGAATGTTACAACAGGAATTTTGGATCGTGTATTCAAAGTCTTAGGTTATCATTCGTTATCCACGTCATGGTTAACCATTACAACAGAATTTTCATATTAAAAAGAAAATGAATTAGTTTTTTTTACCATCGTTGTCATCATAAAGTGTTAAAAAAAGCAATTCCAGAGTATTTATTCAAAAACCTAGAGTATTCATCTTTCTCGTCACCATCAAATTTTATAACGGGAATTCCAGATAGTTTATGCAGAAACTTTGCTTATTAGCAATCACCATCGCCATTCTTAAGTGATATAACTGCAATTTCAGATTGTTTATTTAAAAATGGGTTACTACTAGTCATTTTCATGATCGATCATTGTTATAACAGGAATTAAACATTCTTTATTCAATAGCTTCGATTATCATTAATCACTCTCGTCATCTTCAAGTTTTATAACAGGAATTTCAAATTCTTTATTCAGCTCCGCGTTTATAATTAATCATTCTCATGATTCTTAAATGTTGTAACAGATAATTCAGGCTTTTTATTAGAAAAACTTAATTTAGCCTGCTCATCCTCGTCATCAATTGCTATAACAGAAAATTCAGGTTTTATACTCGATTAATTTATTCTACAACATCCTCGTCATCAAGTGTTATAACAGAAAATTCAATTTGTTTCTTCAAAAACATAGTTTATTTTTCACCGTCATCGTCATCCTCAGTGGCTGTAATAGGAAACTGAGATTATCTAATCAATATATTTGGTTACTATTCCTCATCTTCGTCATCATCTAGTGTTATAACGGGAATTTCTGACTGTTTATTACTCTTGGATTCATCATTCTCCGACGATACTGACAGGTTCTGGGGAAGCTGATCGTCATCGCTCCCACGAGGGGGCGGTAGTTTCCTGCTCTGATCGACAGAAGACTGTGACATGGTTTGTTGACGGTGACTGCTGCTATGACGTGTCCTCACGGGATCATAACGGCTGAATTCACGGAACAAAGCATCAGACTTTTCGTCCACACTATAATCGCGGGCGTAAGTAGCACCTTGTCCCTGAAGGGCGAGGGGTGGTGTGTAGTCGCTCTCGGCAACAATGTGCGCAAGAACATGATGGCTGCTGCCCACAATAAATTCACGTCGTTTTTTGGAAGCGGTTCGACTGTTTCTTATGTGGCTTTGATCCCACGACATTGCCAAATCGACATTAGAACCAGTGGAGGAAGGTGACTGCAGTCCACCTACACCCTCATCCGGCTCATTAACAGAAGACTGCGAATGAGGATATGAGACTGAAGAGGCTCCAATGGCCACTGCTTCGTGCACTTTTTCAGTAGTGTCCTTGTATTTTGAACTTCTTTCCATGTCAGAGCTAATATGCGACAATGATTGTTGACTTCCACACGAGATCAACTGCTGACTGTCAAAAGAGCCAGACAGTTGCTTGCTGAGAGAGGCTGACTTTTGATTGCTGTAGGAGACTGATTGTTGCTTGCTGTAGCCGACGGAATGTGAGAATGGGTTCTGAATATCATACGGGAAATACTTCTGGTCGTCGTAAGAGGCTGAACGCAGTCCACAGTATGACATCAGCTGCTCACTATCGAAGGAGTCGTATTGTTGGTCCTCATATGACATAGATTGCTGGCTATGAGAGAACATCCCCTGCAATTCTTCACGGCGTAACTGCGTTTCCCCTTGGTTGTCCAACACTGTTTCACTAAGGTGATGAATTGGAAGGAGTGCTGCTGCTGCTGCTGGAATCCTTCCAGACTCTGTATAGGAATGCTGACGACTAACCGATGGGTTCTCCATGCTTCGATAACCACTATCAGCACGTAGCTGTTGGAGTCTATGAGACTGACCCTCAGCATGGACATCAGATGCTCCAGATGTGCTCTCAAAGCTGGCGCCCTATAAGTAATGCAATATATGGTTAACCCTCCTGCTACCAAGGTTTTTCACAACTTACTACTACCAAGGGGTAATACAGTTACCCCCATAAAAATCGTATACCGATCTTTTTTAAGCATTTGGAATATAAGCATTTTATGTATTATTGACTATATAAGTAGGCTTACAAAAAATGTAAAACTTTAAAATAATCATCGTATTTTTTTAAAATACGTGTGGTTCAAAAGTCCTGTTCCATTTTGTTGAAAACCTATACCAAATCAATGAACTTAGGATATATTCCTTGTGACACTGTGAGATAACGTGTACAGTAAATTTAAATTTGCTTCCCTTCCATTTCAAGACAAACTCCTCAATGCTATATAATATTGACAAGGTAGAAAACACATTTACAAGCAATGGAAGTCACAGCACTATAACATAAATTGGAAATCATTTCAATTATTTTTTTTTAATTTAAATATTAAAATACCATAAGTACAAGCATGAATATCTGAAAAACTTTATAATGAAATAAAAAATACAATATTTATAAAAGTAAATAAATAAACATATAAAACTAATAAACCGCCACCGGCGTTGCTCAGTTGACTGAGGCGCTTGCCAGGCGACCCGGAGTTGCGCTCGGCGTGGGTTCGATTCCCGCTTGGGCTGATTACTTGGTTGGGTTTTTCCGAGATTTTCTCCAACCGTAAGACGAATGTCAGGTAATCTACGGCGAATCCTCGGCCTCGTCTCGCCAAGTACTATTTCGCTATCAACAATCCCATCGACGTTAAATAACCTACCTAATAGTTGATACAGTGTCGTTAAATAACCAAGTAATAAAAATAATAGTTCACAATTTGGTTCTCTGTTGAAATTCAAATATTCGAATTCCATCTATACAACAATGAGCATCTCGAAAAAAAGGGTCCACTAATAATTATTTCTATCAAAATCACTTTTAGAAAAATCATAACACAGAGAAATGAAAAATAAAAATAATTGGGAACAAAAGATCATGGTAATACAATTAATATAAAAAATTTTATAACTGACACAATAATTTGGAGGTAGACAAACATATAAATGAAGAAAATTAAACTACAAATTGAATTTCATATCCTAGAATTTTCGTGACACAGACTACCAAGTGGGGTAATAAGATCACCCCACATGCATAATGTGCATTATAGCTTAAAGTGGAGTAATTATAAATATTATTCTTAATTTAAATAGTTACTAGACATATAACGAACAAATACGAGAAAGAAATTTGGAGAAAAATGAAAATAATATTGACTATTACACTTTTACTACGTCATACTACTTTTGACCAATAAAGCAGTACGAAAGGACGTCTTTCTACGAATCATGGCTGCTTATAGCACAATTTTATTGTTTCCCTAGCATTTATTTCATTTTATCACTACCCTAGCATTTGTTTGTTTTTATCACTACCCTAGCATTTGTTTCTTTGTTTGCCAACATTTAAAACTGAAAATTCTTTATGGTACTATAAAACATGCTTTTCGATCGTAATTTGTTTCCCGCATAGATAGTCGACTGAAAATGGCGGCTCCGTTCAAACATTTTAGTGAAGGTAACATTAGTGAAATAGAATTTAGTAAGCCAATTAATATCTGTTTTATTGTACTACAGTACTTTATATCTTCTAATCTTTATATATTTTCTCCTGTTTTATCACCTTCCTACGATTTGTTTCTTTGTTTGCCAACATTTCAAATTACAAATTCTTTACGCTAATACGTATAAAACATGCTTTGCGATCGTCATTTGTTTACAGCATAGATAGTCAACTGAAAATGGCGGCTCCGTTCAAACGTTTTGGTGAAGATAACATTAGTGAAATAGAATTTCAATAAGTCAATTAATATTTTATTGTATTAGAGTACTTTATTTCTTCTAAACTTTATATACTTTCTTGTAATCGTATAATAGGCAATTAAATCCCACTCGACTTTTGATTATCTCTAGATAAATCAAAACCTCTAGTCAGATTACCGTTGAAAATTCATCAGTGGGATAATACCATTACTCCTCTTGGTAGCAGAAGGGTTAAAAATTTATGTAATTCGACTGCTAAGGACAAATACAATGCTGTTTCATTTTCAAACAGTTACGATAAAAATTAAAGATTTTAAATAGAACTAACGAAAGAAAATACACCTTGTACACATAAGGCACTCTAAGGAAAGGTACCTACTATAAAATGTAAGTCAAATCATTGTTAAAACATGCATCCTGTACATATATGGGGGCAGAATTTTATGCTCATTTATAAAAATGAATAAGAAAAATATATTTACTATTGTGTAAATATTCAAATCGATTCTAAATACTACTCGACCAAGGCCAGTGGAGTCCTGCAGCCCGGAGCCGTGGCGCTAGTGCTCCTGCGTTCGTAGTACCGCATCGCGATAGTTCACATTACGCCCGCGGCTCCACTCGCCTCGGTCGAGTAATAATAATCTCATAGTTCATGTTGTGGTGTGGTGTTTTTCATAATTATGCCATGGTTTAGAGCGGTGACATTACAAAGGTCAAGAATCTAGTGCAAAACAGATTCCACTATTCATTCTTCACTCCTAGTACTACCTCGTGATAATAGGAGCTTTCAGCTTCTTCAGAATGCTTGAATCTAGCGCCTGCCATGGAGATGTACATCTGGCGACGTGTTGTTCTGGACAACTGCTCTTGGCTGATCCCAATGATTGCTTCATTTAAATCTGATCCTTCCAGCCCTATCCCCCCTGAAAATGAATAAGTCGGTCATCTCAACGACAACTCATTACAGCTTTCTTTTTCTAAAACAGAGATAAAATATCACTATGAATTATCGTAATAGTATTGTTACCCAGTTAGTCGTACTTATATGAAATGTAATTTATTGCTATCAGCGCAGAGTAGTGTCGTGGTACACGTATGATGCTGAGGGAAGTAAATCAATAACACTATCCAGATCGGAATAAACATTTTTACACAAGACAGATAAACAGGATGAATTAGCTTCTACTTGCAACTCATTTAGTAGGGCCGTGACATCGGTATATTTCTATTAGATTGAAGGTGAACAGACGACGCCGGACAGAATGTAGTCGAAGTGTTTCAAGTACAGGCAGCGGAAGCGAATTTCACACACACCCAACCAAACACGTTCCGTGTTTTCTATGCGATTATTGCGTATTATAAAATCAAGACAATACAATCATTGTATATAAATGTTAACATTGGAAAGGTCGAAAATGCTGGTGAGGTTGAGATTAATGTTTGTTGGAAATCATACTTAAATTGTCACAAATGTGGTAAAACATAAGTCTGAAAAGATGTATTTTATATTTAAAGTTTTGCATTACAGTTTTAGAATTCCGAAAACGTATATGGCGTACAATTTTGCTTTCCGTATATTTAACTGTCACATTAATTTATTTATCACATCTATTCCGTACCTTACTTTTCTTGCATGTTATTTTCCTGGTTTCGGTTTCTGCTGCAATAAAGAACTTTCATTTTCAAAGTTTCAAATGAAAATGACCGCCGAGTGTCGGATAGTATAACCTAGTATGCGGAAAAACTGCGTTCAACAACCGCTGAAACCAAAGGGCATATGTAAAATATTTCACATCATCCATTTCTACATCAAGTTGGTAACAATCGCACGTCTTGTCGTCTGACAAAACTCTTACAATTTTGCATAATGAATTGAAACCACCGTTTTTTTGTATTACTGTGTTCATTTTTACACACCTTTTTTCTTTGCTTATATCTCTTGCAGACCATTCACTTTTGAGATGAGATTATTTACTAACGAAATTTGCTCCACCAATTTCACACTGGTCTTTTCGAAACATTCGCCTGCAGAGAGGATAAGTCCAAAATTAGATGAAATTTATTCACACTGTTTTTTAATATTTGGTTCACCAAGAAGAGTTTGGGCTTTACTTATGGAAGCTGCATCGTTTCCGCCAAACATCTGTATGACTCGTTTTACCCTTATATAAAATGACTTATTGTCTTGACTTTATAATACGCAATAATCGTATACAAAACACGGAAATTGCTTGCTTAGTAGTGTGTCAAATTCGCTTCCCCTGCCTGTACTTGAAACACGTCCGAGTCATGTGTTCACCTTCAATCGACCTCAAACTAATACAAATATACCGATGTCACGGCCCTATTAATTAGTTACAATTCATAATCATGCATTAATTTCAAAACATAAAGACTTTTCACAGTCTACACACAAAGACACAAAGTACATTTTCATGACCTTGAAAATACAAGAGTGTTGGTGACATTTGCTATGATAGAAACACTTACTTTTTGTTTGTTCTAAAATTTATTTCCATAATGAACAAAACAGGTGAAATTGGTAAATACAGGGACAGAGATCATGTTAATACAGCCGCGGCGGCGACTGAAGCAAATCTAATTGTTATATTTAAGCTACAAAATGCATTCATATTTCTATTGATACAATTAATGTGTCAATTACATGAACCTTCAAAACAGAAATAATAATCTAATAATAATATTATTATTCTCAACAACGTAAGCGAAATACAGAGTGATTCAAAAGTCCGGAGAATTAGAAAAACTCCTTTACTATACTAGTTTCCCCCATATGAAGCGACTAAACAGGAAGTGACATCATGTTGCTGTCAGTAGAGGCTCGGTTGCCACATAGATAACTTCTATTTCCACCGTCTTATATTCTTCGTTTCCTTTTCATGTTGAAGCACTCAGGAGATTACATCCTTCTTTTAATCATGGTGTTAGTAACACTTCTACACTCGCAATAACAGCGGTAATGATACAGAGCACGAAAGCAATTACGTATAACACACGTGGCCTGGCGCCATAAGTTTGGCAACACTGTCCCGGCGAACAAGAGTATATCGCACCCAAAGAGTTTGTAATACTTACTTACGAAACTTGTTCATGATTAAAAATTTCAACTCAACTAAGAATTAATACTAACTCTCGCAGTCTTATGAGGAATAAAATCCATTTTTACGAATTCTGACTTCATAGGCTACAGTGATCTAAAGTTATAAGTATATTGTTAAACCAATAAAATGAAATATTTGAAATGTTTTCTTTCTGTTAGCATGCTAAGGACAGTATATAGTAATAAAAATAAATTAATTTTTCTAAAATTACAAAAAAAATGGTGAGTGGTAGAAAAATTCTGACTTCATTTTTGGAATGAGCAGATGACATTACATAAGAAACAGAAGAAATTGTACACTTAACAAAATCATTGTTGACCAGTGTTATCATTTTAAAAGACTCATAAGAAATATGGCAGTAAAACATGTAAAACATACTTTCTTTCGAAATTTTCTCGGGCTTCCTGCCCGAGAAATTTTCGAATTATCACGTCGCCAGGAAAGCTTCAGTAGTTATTTATAATTTCTTTCACTTTAATTGTTAGCTTTGACTTCCATCTTGTACACTCACATGTTTATATCGGGTAATTGTAAAATGGGTACAAGCTCTCGAGAAAACAAAAGTAGTTACAAGTAGAAGGAAGCACAACACTGTGATAAAAACCAACTCCTTGTCTCGCACATTTTCAAGTGTGTAATGAGCAAATCTAGATGTGAAATATAGCTGGATCATTCCATGCAACATTTTGAAGTTTGGTAAGGCACATTTCCAATTTTTTTTTTATTTTGTGGTATATGTTTACCCTTATCATGAATGTATATATGTATATATGTAATAATATGACACTCCTATCATTCATCAACCTCAGATAGCATTTAAAATCTGATTCCTAGAGTTTACAGGCTGTATGAAAAAAATATTCTAGGAAGTACTGGTAATGTTTAGAAAACAAATGAAATACAATCATGAAGGTAAAGAATAATGATATCATTACAGTTGATTTATTTATGGTTAATATTGTCTTTAGTTGTGAAAATAATTAAAACTGCAAAAACAAAATTTATATTTCCGAATTGTGCACTTATTTTTGTTTCCGTTTGAATGGCTTTATGGTATTTGGAGTATTTTTTAAGTTTCATCACGGAATCTTAAAAGCTGTGGATCCTATAAGCAGGCGTATTTAGCGCATAAGGTCTAATATTGCTTGAAATGTGGCAACACGTCAAGGTCGCACGCTAAGACACACCGCGTGATATTACGCAGCGGTGCGATGTCTGATCGGGCAGTGATTTTGTTAACCGGCATCATAGTCAAGGGCGCCCACAGGGGGTAGCCAGTGGTTGCTACCACTGAGATTTTTATTTTTATGTATTTTTATTTTTATCTACGTGTTAGATACATGTTCCCCGGTATACAATTCAACAAAAGCGAATGATTCAAACTATGAATGCATGCGCAAGATAATTTAGATTTCAGAACTGGCTATTTTTCATGTTCATTTTTCTCTCTCCTCGTCCATACATTTCCTCTAATTTTCTGACCATCTTGCTACCGTTGAGATTGGATCTTGCGGGCGCCTTTGATCATGATAGAAACTAACATCCAGCTTGGTTTTTAAGTTCCAACATGCCTAAAATGAAGGAAGAAAAGTAGTGGAACAAATTGTGGTGTCATAATCCTTTCGGATTGGAAAGACATGCTCATAATGTTGGTCAGAGAAAAGTGAATGTATCTATGTGCAAGAAACTCCCGAATTTAGTGGTAGTTAATGCAATGTACGATAATTTCCGGATGAAAAACACAACACAGATCTGCACGCATTGTATTCTAGTATTCTTCACCTAACATAATTCTGCAATGCTTGGGAAAAGTGACACAAGTAAGTTTCCACAAACATTTTTATTAATTTATTGACAACTTACGGATCATCTGCTCGCTTGGGAAAAGAGACATAAGTATTTCTCCCATTACAACAATTCGTACAGAAGAAAATCAAATCGATATAAACAAGTGTGAAGATAGTTTTTTTCCTTGTCCTGTAAAATTAACATTTTTTACTTTTGCCACTTTTCCCGAGCACTACAGAATTAGGAGCATTAAATCCAGACATTTAAGATGGATAGAGCTTGTAGCACGTATGGGCGAATCCAGAAATGTATATAAAATGTTAGTTGAGAGACCAGATGGAAAAATACCTTTGGGGAGGCCGAGATGTAGATGGGAGGATAACATTAAAATGGATTAGAGGGAAGTGGGATATGATGGTAGAGACTGGATTAATCTTGCTCAGGACAGAGACCGATGGCGGGCTTATGTGAGGGCGGCAATGATCCTCCTCGTTCTGTGAAAGCTCATAAGTAGGCCTCAGTAAGTAAGTAATTAAGTGTACCTAGTTCTGACAATGAGGCCGAAACTGACATTCCTAAATCTTCAAGTGAAGATGGGTATGTTGGAAAATCGACTAGTGACGAATCGTATTAAGGTGAATACACTGAAGAATTAAATGTTACGGCCAAAGAATGCTACCTCAGTGAGTCGAACAATAAATACATCTATTTTCAATGTTTCTGGTGAGACTAATGATGACGAAGAAATGATGACATTCAGATCTGTCATTGGAGCAATTATCAAGTAAGAGTACACCCCTTTATTTACTACAAAACAGATACAAATTATTTAAATAGAATTTGCTTTGCCGTTGTATTTGGTACATGACACTGCAGCAGTTATTCTCTTCTGGACGAAGCTGATGTCACACTTAAAAGACTTATTCACACATGTTAATAAAATATATCGGGTCATCATTTTGTTTTTACTAACATTTTTAATATTAACCTGGCTATACCTTTGGATTAACGGTTGAGAACCGCAAACACTATGTTACCCTCTTCCACGACCGGAGTTTGATGATACTAGTGTAAAATACAAAAAAAATCACTCTACTAGGTATAGGAGGGAAGAAAAGTAGTGCATCCATTTACGTAAACTAAGAATTATTACGTTTTTCAGTTTGATAATTTTCGTTAGGTTTTTATTTACACAAAATACAGTACAATATTAACAATAAGTGTTTTACTCACTAATTTAACTATCCAGGAGGACGTATTCATTATGAAATGTATAATATACTGTCTACAGCACATTAGAACACAATATGGAGAGTGCATTTAAATTGAAAAATAATGAAAATCTGAATATTTAAACAAAATTGTTGGAAATGATGGCCGTTCATTTCCATACGGGCTTCTTTTTTTTGTGCATACTATCGAAAACGTTTTTAAGCATATCTTCTGAAATAGAGTGTATTGTTTCTGGAATGTCATTCTTTAATTCTTCTATTGTTGTAGGATGTTTAACACAACTGTTTTACAGTAACCCCAAAAGGAATAATGCAAAGCATCAATCGACCAGGGGACCCATAATCCTGTGCCTCTTGAAATAATAATTCTGTACCTACTCTATAACGTACTGGGGCTACCTTACTTACGTATTGTAATCACTTCACTTCTTCTCGATTCGTACAGATAAATTTACTCAGATTGCTGTCTACTGTACGTCCAACTAGTTATGTCGCAGGGTCGTAGAATGGGAGAAAATCACGTGACAGTTACTTAACGAGGCCCATTTATTTAAATTATTTTAAACAGTTGTATAATATTAGGCCATGTATTGTGGGTCCCTATCACCATGGTATGGCGCGTCCTCAGGTTGCGGATAGAGGAGACGGCCTCCAGATATGGAAGGTAGTTGCGAATATATTGAATAAGCAGTCGTGAACAGCCGATAAGGGGTGGTCCTCCAGCTTGGGGGTTGGGCGAAGGGCTAACAACCCATCACCGTAAAAAACAGCTTGTTACGAAACCTAACAATTAGCCTCGGAATGGGACTGATTCTCCGGCACGACCACAGCAAAGGAATAAGGTTATAAGATTTGGTTCATGGAACGTAACTAGTCTTTATAGAACAGGAGGCGTAACATTAGTAGCAAAAGAACTAGCTAGATATAGAATAGACTTCGTGGGAATACAAGAGGTTAGGTTAGATGGGAATGGCATATCACAAATAGGCGAGTACTTGTTGTATTATGGGGAAGGAAACATTAATCACCAGTTAGGAACAGGATTCTTTGTATATAAAATAATAAAATCAGCAGTAAAAAGGTCGAATTTATCAGTGACAGGTTATCGTATTTAGTACTTAAGGGTAGATGGTGCGATATCATAGTTATAAATGCTCACGCCCCTACAGTAGAGAAAGACGGCCATGTAAAGGATAGCTTCTATGAGGAATTGGAACACACTTTTGATCAGTTACCTAGATATCACATGAAAGTTTTATTGGGGGATTTCAACGCTAAAGTAGGACAGGAGGATATTTTTAAACCAACAATTGGAAAAGAGAGCCTACACGTAAATAGTAATGACAATGGAGTTAGGTTGGTCAACTTTGCCACATTAAAAATTTAATTGTCAAGAGTACAACATTCCCCCATAAGGAAATACATAAATATACTTGGACTTCTCCAGACGGAATGACACACAACCAAATAGATAACATCTTGATAAATATACGAAGACATACTAGTATAGTAGACATTCGAACTTTCAGGAGGGCAGACTGTAATTCTGACCATTATTTGGTAATTGGAGAATTAAGAGAAAGACTACCTGTAGCCAAGCGAGTAGAGCAACAAGCTAATATTAGTAGATTCAGTATTTTGAAATTAAAGGGCGAGGAAACTAAGCAACGTTATCATGTTGAAATTCGAATAGGTTTGCTGCTTTAGCAACTTCCGACGAAGCTGAGAAAGAGTTAGATGCTAATAGTGTGTGGGAAAATATTAGCGATAATGTCAAAATTGCAGCTGAGCAGAGCATAGGTCATCATGAAACTAAGAAAAAGAAACCATGGTTTGATGAAGATTGTTCCATTGCAGTAGAAAGAAGGAAACAGGCAAAACTGAAATTCTTACAGGATCCAATTGAGGAGAATAGAGATAATTATTTCAATGAAAGACGGGGAGCAAATCGTACGCTTAGGAATGAAAAGAGAGATTACTTGAAGGAAAAACTTAATGAGGTAAAAACAAATAATAAGAATAAAAACATTCGAGATTTATATAAGGGTATAAAGGAATTTAAAAATGGATATCAGAGAAGAGTAAACGTGATCAAGGATGGGAATGGTGACTTGCTTGCAGACTCTCATTCAATCCTTAACAGATGGAAAAACTATTTTGGACAACTATTAAATATACATAGGCAAGTACAAATGATCGGGACGAAATTCAAATACAAACTGCTGAGCCATTTATACCGGAACCAACACTTTCTGAAATCGAAATTGCGATAGAAAATCTGAAAAAGTACAAGTCTCCAGGTATTGATCAAATTCCAGCAGAATTAATACGAGAGGGTGGAAGCGTATTATCTAGCATAATTTATAAACTTGTACTTGCAATTTGGGAAAAGGAAATTGTACCAGAACAATGGAAGGAGTCCATAATCGTACCTATTTTTAAGAAGGGGGACAAGACTAACTGTAGTAACTTTCGAGGAATATCACTTTTGTTGACGTTGTACAAAATTTTGTCGAATATCCTTTTGAGAAGATTAACTCCATATGTAGATGAAATTATTGGGGATTATCAGTGTGGTTTCAGGCGTAATAGATCGACTATTGATCAGATTTTTTTGTATTCGACAGATATTGGAGAAAAAATGGGAGTATAAGGGTACAGTACATCAGTTATTCATAGATTTCAAAAAGGCGTATGACTCGGTTAAGAGACAAGTTTTATATAATATTCTTATTGAACTTGGTATTCCCAAGAAACTAGTTCGATTAATTAAAATGTGTCTTAGTGAAACTTACAGCAGAGTCCGTATAGGCCAGTTTCTATCTGATGCTTTTCCAATTCACTGCGGGCTAAAGCAGGGAGATGCACTATCAGCTTTACTTTTTAACTTCGCTCTAGAATATGCCATTAGGAAAGTTCAGGATAACACAGAGGGTTTGGAATTGAACGGGTTACATCAGCTTCTTGTCTATGCGGATGACGTGAATATGTTAGGAGAAAATCCACAAACGATTAGGGAAAACGCGGAAATTCTACTTGAAGCAAGTAAAGAGATAGGGTTGGAAGTAAATCCCGAAAAGACTAAGTATATGATTATGTATCGTGATCAGAATATTGTACGAAATGGAACTATAAAAGTTGGAGATTTATATTTCGAAAAGGTGGAAAAATTCAAATATTTTGGAGCAACAGTAACAAATATAAATGACACTCGGGAGGAAATTAAACGCAGAATAAATATGGGAAATGCATGTTGTTATTCGGTTGAGAAGCTTTTGTCATCTAGTCTGCTGTCAAAAAATCTGAAAGTTTGAATTTATAAAACACTTATATTACCGGTTGTTTTGTATGGCTGTGAAACTTGGACTCTCACTTTGAGAGAGGAACAGAGATTGAAGGTTTTTGAAAATAAGGTTCTTAGTACAATATTTGGGGCTAAAAGGGATGAAGTTACAGAAGAATTGAGAAAGTTACACAACGCAGAGCTGCACGAATTGCATCCTTCACCTGACATAATTAGAAACAAATCCAGACGTTTGAGATGGGCAGGGCATGTAGCACGTATGGGCGAATCCAGAAATGCATATAGAGTGTTAGTTGGGAGGCCAGAGGGGAAAAGACCTTTGGGGAGGCCGAGACGTAGATGGGAAGATAATATTAAAATGGATTTGAGGGAGGTGGGATATGATGGTAAAGACTGGATTAATCTTGCTCAGGATAGGGACCAATGGCGGGCTTATGTGAGGGTGGCAATGAACCTCCGGGTTCCTTAAAAGCCAGTAAGTAAGTATAATATTAGGTAGACGTCCAATTCCTGACAGCAAATGTTTTCGAAAAGAACCAAGACAGCTCAGCCACTAGCCTTTACAGAGGGACCAGTAGAAACGGATGTCGGAAACATTGAAACGATGTAATCAAACGGATACAGTACCTGTGCGAAAATATGATTCAATAATAAATGCACTTTATTCACTGGAAAATACGACCATATTTCTGGAACGTACTATACTCACTCATTCGCTCAGTAATGTAGACTGTGACCGTAAGACGACTTTGACTGAATATGCGGCCTTGGGTGGAAGTTCACTAGTAGAAGAGGTGAGAGTGAAGTACATTAAAAAAACTCAGTTACAATAAAAATTGAATTAGAAATAAAATGTCCCTGTACTACTTCAGTGACGACGATGCAGGGCTGTACAAAACAGGAAAAATTTTGCGAACATACTTCACCATGGAGAGAATTTTCAAGTGCCAGCATAATTGCGTTTTTTTGCGACAAGCTACGGTTAAGGCCTTTCGGATCACAAGTGGAAATTCCTCTACCAAGTATGCTACTCTGCAGCGTTGGAAAAGAAAATTGTCCTTCTCTCCTGATACTCTTATCCCGGTACTGAAAATTTTAAGTGAAATTTTAAGTTGTCAGTTTTGCTATTTGATGAGGCGAATGTCTATACTGTCACTTGTTAGGATAATGGGGATGATTCGATACTGGGACCTCACAGAAATGCTCGAATTGTAATGGACAGAGGATTAACAATTGAGTGGAAGCAGTCTATCTATTATGATTTTGACAAAACATTGAACAGAATGTTACTGTTGAAATTATATCTGAAATTATTGAAGTGACAGGTTTCAGAGTAGCTGCAATTGTTTTTGATCAGAGTGACTATAACAGAAGATCGCCAGTGATCGATCGTCCACGGACGTTGGGTCAATAATAATAGAAATAATAATAATAATAATAATAATAATAATAATAATAATAATAATAACTTTATTACTTAACCTGGAAGAGGGCCAACTGTACAATATACAAGTGTATCAGATTTAAGTAATTACATACAGATACGATTCACATAATGATATCAAAAGAGGCAGTTAAGGATATACGTACGTGAACGACCACAAATATTATCAAAAAATGCAGGCTCTAAATTTATAATAAATTTATAAGAAAATGAACTCACAATTGGGTAAAAATTACAAGGTACCACAACAAGACTTATCAGAATTTAAATATCTGATAAACGTATAAAAAAGTTAGTAACAACATTTTTCAAACCAGTTTTATCAGAGTATGAAAAAAAAAAAACAAAAAAATTCTGCAGTTACATCATTTGGTAACCATAACATTGTTATGGTCTCTCTGTCATCTTTAATATTTTTCCTGCATGTAATAAACACTTATTTCTGAAAAGTAGACTACTCTCTGACATGTAGAGTTGTTTATTTTAATACAATTATTTTTTTTATTTGTCCTATATAAAATATATTAAAATTTGCATAATGTTTGTGACCTAATTTTTCTAATTAATATGTGAGGAGAAAAATTCGCTCCGGAGCCGGGGATCGAACCCGGGAGCTTGAATCTACGTACCAAGCGCTCTGACCACTGAGCTACGCCGAATTCAACCCACAGTACCGGACCGATCCCTCCTCCTTCAATGTTTCCCTTTGTGGCCTGACTCCAAGTTAGGCATATATGTTGACGTATATGTCCAATGTCAACTGTCATTATACTAGGAGCGCACTCAGCAGAGTGACTTGTTTGGCCGGGATTCCGCAGTTACGTGCACAGTAATCTTTACAAATATATGCACTGCAGCTATGAGAATATTATAGATTTTTTTTTATTAATTTGTCCTACAGAATAATATCTGTAATGTTGACAATTAATATGCGAGGAGAAAAATTCGCTCCGGCGCCGGCGTAGCTCAGTGGTCAGAGCGCTTGGTACGTAGAGCCAAGCACCCGGGTTCGATCCCCGGCGCCGGAGCGAATTTTTCTCCTCACACATTAATTGTCAATATTACAGATATTATTCTGTAGGACAAATTAATAAAAAAAATCTATAATATACTAATTTTTCTATTTTCAAAGAAATGGGCCTTGTTGTAGTCTACCTTTTGCATAAATTCATGTTAAATCAGTGTACAAAATTTCAGGGGCCATATTCATAGACATTCTTAGCGCGGGCTTCCGATGAATGGTCAGCGAACTAAAGTTTTTCGTATTCATAAACCAGTGTCAGCGATATGATATGATATGTATCCTGTACAGTAATCAGTCGATGTTATCAGTAACCTTTTTTATACTTTTATCAGATATTTAAGTTCTAATATGTCTTGCTGTGGTACCTTGTAATTTTCGACCTTGTGAGTTCATTTCCTTATAAAATTTTAGAAATTTAGAGCCTGCATTTTCTGATAATAATTGTGGTCGTTCGCGTGCATATACCCTTAAATAAAAACTCATCTAATAAAATAAAAATAAACACAGTGGAATACATATTAATGTTGTTACAACAAAATACGAATCACATAAAATCAAAAGCCGATGATTCAATAAAGTGTACACAATAAAAATAAAAATATACATATTGGAATACGTATTGGTATTAAGTTAGAAGCAACTATGATTCGCGTAATTAAACATAAACCGATAATTGAATAAAATGTATATAATAAAAACCAAACATAGTAGAATACATAGGCCTACTGGTGTTACGTGACAAATACACACGATTTACATGATGAAGTCATAAGCAGGCATTTGAATAAAAAGTATACAAAAATGAACACTGCGGTAAACATATAAGCATTAAATTAGAATAGTAAAGAATCGGTAAAACGGAGAAAAATTCTCTCCGGCACCGGGACTCGAACCAGGGTTTCCAGCTTTACGTTCTGGTGCTTTATCTACTATGGGCATTGGAAGTTCAATCCGGTATGGCTTAGTGGATAAAGCACCAACACGTAAAGCTGGAAACCTGGGTTCGAGTCCGGGTGCCGGAGAGAATTTTTCTTCGTTCTACCGATCCTTTACCATACGGAAAAGCATAATTACTGAACTAAAACTCCGTATGTATTCTGGTACACCATAGTAATATTAAATTAGAAGAAAATACTATTTACATAATAACATTACGAAGACAATTGGATTAAGTAGCCTGTACACAATAAAAATAAGAAACAAAAAATGAAAATAAACACAGTGGAATACATTGTATTAAATATTTGCAACGCGTTAGGTCTGGGAACTCATCATAAGATATTCTTCTAATTTATATTTCAAAGAAATCAAGGTTCGGCAGCCCTTGACTTCAGGCGGCAGAGAATTCCAGTGACGAGAAGTAGCAACAGTGAAAGATGATGTGTAGAGTGACATTTCTAGCGTTTTATCGTGTTGTGACCAAGTATTTAAGTTATGATAGCGAGAAAGATTGTGGAATCGAACAAATAATTAATAGGGGGCAGAATAGGAAATATAATTCATGAAAGAAAGTCTTATCTCTCTAGGAAACATCATGACAATGCAAGAGCCTAATACGTCAACAAGAATTGACGACAAAGTACAAAGAAGTAACTCATTGCAGTTTCCAATTAAGTGAAACTTCGCCCTCGAACGTGTTTTGTGAAACAAAGATTCATATTTATTTTTTAATATTCTATGGGTTATCTGAAAAATTAGAAATGGTTTCCCAAAAGTGAACAGGAAATCTTTAAGTAATGATTTTCTTAAAATGTGTTATCAATTCACAATTATTTCCGATTAATAACTTACCTGGTGATATTTCAATTGATGATCGACTACGCTTACACGCTGTCATCGTTGTAACTGTAGATGCAATGGTTTCTTCACTATCAGAAAGTTTCTGCGTGCAAAACTGTTCATCTTTTGCCAACGTAGCCCTCAGGTTCCACAGCTGTCGGTACTGGTACTGGTAAAGGCAGGAAAAACAAACAAAATATTCAGTCGACGCAAACTGTAGACTTACACATAACAGTCATTCTGATTTCACAGTTTATGAAAACTTTCTTCTTCCTTTCTAGCACCGGGATTTTGTATTCAGTTTCTTTTCTGATTACTCCAACATTGGTGTTCCTAGACAAAAATCGACATAATATGTGAAAAAAAAAGAATATTTAAATTATAACAAAATTTTCAGACATGTTTCTGAAATTTTACATCTTATTAAAATTACATATGACAAAAATTTCAAATATATTATTGAAATCGTATATCATTCTCATTACACACATGGCAATGGCACAGATCTGTGATAAATGTTCATAATCTTTAGTGACAAGAAGGTATTTTAAGTAGTGCAATATTTAGTTGTAACCAAACCAATTATTTATTTATTTTATTGGGTTATTTCACGACGCTGTATCAACATCTCGGTTATTTAGCGTCTGAATGAAATGAAGGTGATAATGCCGGTGACATGAGTCCGGGGTCCAGCACCGAAAGTTACCCAGCATTTGCTAGTATTGGGTTGAGGGAAAACCCCGGAAAAACCTCAACCAGGTAACTTGCCCCAACCGGGATTCGAACCCGGGCCACCTGGTTTCGCGGCCAGACGCGCTGACCGTTACTCCACAGGTGTGGACTCCAAACCAATTAACTAACAGAAATTGATACTAAAAAAAATCAAATACTAGCCCATATTACGCAAAGTGTGGGTGTAAATGCATTGTAAGAGAATCGCAGAAAAGTTGATTTCTACTTCCGAGATTTTTTAGCCACTTAACAAACAAGTAGCGTATAGGCTTACTATTCTTTATACAATGACCGTAGTTTAAATTTAAGTAAATAAATTTAATGAAAATAGTTTTTAATTTCATACTGTGCAAGAAACTATAACATGTATAATTTGAATGTATTGAGGACTGGCTGTGTGTAATATTTTTGTAGGCAATTTACTTACCGCAAGTTGCAGTAAATAATATGATACACTGTAGTAATAATTGAAGGGTTCAGAGTAGAGATGGGTAAAAAAAGCTGGGACAGTTTATTTGAAACTGTTTCACAAATGAAACTGTTTTGATACGAAACAGTTTCGTGATATAACCTGTTCCAACTGTTCCAAAGAGCGTTACACTGCTCCAGTGATGATTTCAACGTTCCACATGGTTCCAAGAGATAAACAGTTCAGTTTCTAAACAGTTTTCCTCTTCTTTGCTGTCTGCAAAGGCCATGTGTAGCGCGCAATCATTGACCTCCAATCGAAAGCAGATATAATATCGATGTTCCACACGGCCTTCGTACAACAGTAGCCTATGTAGGATCGCGGAATTTAATTGTACGAATCAAATTCCCTAATAAATCTGATATTAATTATTAACTGTCCATTGATGGAGAATATGTTCATGGTGCCTAACATAGTGTTAATTATTAATATACCGCGAAAAATATCTTGGGCTAATGTCATCGTTATTAAACTCTCCGAGGATTATATGCGTTATTTTTACTAAAATCGATTTATTTTGAATTGTAGTTATTTACTGTACCCTTAACAGTAACCTACGAAAACTATCTTTCGTTGTCATAATACAATGAACAGCTGATTTGAAGACGATTCAAGGGCCTTGAAACATGTTCCCGAAGCAGATGAGAGGTTGAAACAGTTGGAACACTTGGAACAGTTGGCACTGATGTTGTAAACATATTCTTATGAAACTGTTTCTTTGAAACTGTTATTTTGGAACAGTTTCGTTCATGAAACAGTTACAGTCGAAACTGTTTCTTAAAAATAACAGTTTATCCCATCTCTAGTTCAGAGCCATAGTGGGCCAAGCGCCATTTATTAAAAACGGAGAGTTAAAATTAAGTGATTACCATAATTTAACGAAACATGTAGCAAGTAAGGTAAAGTATGCACATTAAAATTAAATTATATGTCAATCTTCATTAAGTTATGGTATTTACTTAACTTTAACCCTTGCTTTCTCCGTTTTTAATAAATGGCGCTTGGCCCGCTATGGCTCTGAACCCTTCAACTGTACTATTTGTACATTTAATTTTGATTTAAAGTTTGGTTTAAATTTCATGAGGCTGCTACGGATTAGATGAGAACTGACTGTGTAATCTTCCTGTAAACAAATGAGTTAAGCTATCATAACATTGTTGTTTCTAGAGTTTATGTGTATGAACAGTCAGCGTGTAGTATAATTAAATTACAACAATGGTACGCACGAAATAACGCATCGTCGCACAGTGGGACGGATTGCGATTCTAGCCGGAACAAAATCTAATATTGATAAATTCCTTTCGAATCGTTGAAAATAGCAAAATGAAGATAAATTATTATGACATTTGATGAAATGTTTGTATGAGAATTATTATTTTAGTATAGAATGGCTATTTATTAAAAAAGAATCGTACAGTAATATAAATTTCACAAAACTAATGCAAATAAAAAATTAAAGTAAATAGAAAAAAGTAATATATGTAGTAAATTTTATGACTCATGTTACGAAATCTGAAGCACCTGTTGTATCTCCAGAAGTGTCGGATCCGCTAGCGCTAATGTCGTCCTCATCTTGAGGTTGCAGTTGAGCAGTGCTGTTTTTGGCACTCGCAGCTGGTACTTGTAGCAGTTTAATTATCTCAAATTACAATTTTGATTTTCTTGTATTTGGATGTCGATTGATCTGAGATATGATGGGATCAGAAGATACTAAGAACATGTGTAGGACATCTAAGTTTCTCTCACGAGGACACTTCCAACAAAAATTTACAAAAGTACAGGTTAGACCACCTAACCTGTACAGGTTAGACCACCTAACCTGTACTTTTGTAAATGTTTGTGCCTTGCCTCTTGAGCATCTTCAGATGACATCCCAATAGGAAGTATCGCAGTTTCTGCAATTTTTCCTACATGTATAAGTATTTTATGCACGCTGGATGGCATGTAGTACCATGGATATATCTATTGTACATATAAATGGGCTGTATCATTGGTTTACTTCTCAAACGCCTCAATATACTGTATATTGAATATCCACATGAAATGGTGCATAAAATTACAGAAAATCTGTGAATGAGGTCTTACTAATGCCGGTAATATTGGCTGTAATTAGTGGGTTTTCAAAAAAAAAAGTGCTATATTGCCATCATTTGATGTCCCAGGACCACCAGATTTCGGTTTGTCAGTAAGAAGACCTAATTGAGAGCGAAATCTAGAAATAAGCCCCAGTTTTCTAGCTTCAAAAATATCTTTGTTGTTGCTTCTGACCTGCCAAGAACAATGTTTTTTTAGAAAATAATCCTTTTTACGGTGACACTGCATCCAACATCTGTTAAAATTACTTCTAATATTTTTCAAAATATTACAAATGCACTTCTCACTATTAGAATCACATGTTTCAATACATAATTTGTTCAAACATATCTATATAGTTCATTTAAGTCGCCACTTTTATTGGCAAGTATTGGATTTTTTTTAAATTTTAGTAGGTTATTTTACGACGCTTTATCAACATCTTAGGTTATTTAGCGTCTGAATGAGATGAATGTGATAATGCCGGTGAAATGAGTCCGGGGTCCAACACCGAAAGTTACCCAGCATTTGCTCATATTGGGTTGAGGGAAAACCTCGGAAAAACCCTCAACCAGGTAACTTTCCCCCACCGGGAACCGAACCCGGGCCACCTGGTTTCGCAGCTAGACGTGCTAACCGTTACTCCACAGGTGTGGACTCAAGTATTGGAAATAGATCACGGCGCGAAATCACCGGTAGCGGTTCCCAGTCTGAAAAAAAAAATTAACCACATGCAGAGCGGTCAGTAGGAGCAAATGAAACTAGGTTAGTCTTGAAGTGCACACTTAAACCTACATTCTGACATAAAAATAAATGTGACTCTGTGTGACTCTCCTATTATTAGTCAACGTTTACTTTGAGAAATAGTTTTAAAAAATCGCATTTACCGCCGTTTAGTTAACATGCCGTTTCTAAAAATCCAAAGTTATTATGAACATAAAATTTATATAATAATTATCTACCAACCTTGTTCTTCATTTTCCATTTCAGAATCACAAAATGTTTCACTCCCAAATCACAGAAAACAAGCTTGCTTCTTACACTATTTCAGCGTGGCTGAGCAATAAAACTGGTTACGGAAGGGAATCCTCGTCAACATCATTGTGTGACGTCCGTATGTTTAGTGTCAAAGCTTCTTTCTCATAGATAAGCATTCTGTGATTCATTAGCAACAACTTGAGATAGACACGCATAAAAATGAGAACATGTGAAACTTGATTTTGTTCCGGCTAGAATCGCAATCCGTCCCACTGTGCGTCGTGCAAAAATACTTTAATAATGAAAGTAATTCCTGAAGCCTTGTTTATGAATGTAGGGATTATAACAATAAGAACGGAAATATTCACTAATGCACAATATCAGAGTTTACCGTTAATTATAAAAAAATCTCACTGATACTTATTTTTTGCGAATGTCTTGAAATGGACATTTTGTGATATCAATTTAGTATCAATGCGACCATAAAAATTATCTTAATACAAAACAAAAAGCAGGAGTTTTCTAGACAGTTTTTCGTATGCAGAGCAAACCATTCTTGGGCTCCGTGAAATAATGTTACTTTATAACACTTGTGTGGTAAAATAACTCTATCGCACTCCTCATGGCCTGCTCTGTAATTTATACCACTTGTCACAATAGAAACAGAATACTATTTCTATTAATTTTAAAGATCGAACCATGACCTAATTGTAATTTATTACAGATTCTGTTCCATGTGGATATCTTAGGTTATTTTCTTATAACTTAAAGAGGTTTTAATAAATTTCTTCTAGAAAATGTGTCTTTTTACTGCAATAAATGAAATTATATGTGCAGCTTGTGTGTGTGTGTGGCGTGAACTTTCTCGCACGCGTGTAATTTCAGTCGCCCATGACTCGTGTTAGAAACTTCACATTCCAGTGAAAAAGTTTCAATTTATACAAAAAAAATAACTATTTAGTGAAGAACAAAATTGCAACACTGATCAAGTTTCAATATGTATAATATTACAGATCATATAGGCCCTAAGAGAGTAGGAAGGTAAAAGACACTGGTGTTTTAAATTCAGCATCCAAAGGATATGAATGACTGGTATGACGCTCTGAAAAAAGAAACATGATTCTCATTTGACAGGAATATGAAAAATTATTTCCCACCGTTTGAATGAAACAAACCATTCCACTTCATAACTAACAGTTCTATAAACAGAGACAGCACAGGTTTCTCTTTGAATATAATTAATAGTAGTGAAATGTGTTGTATTAACAAACAAACACAAACCAGTAAGACAAATGTCAAGTCAAAAAATTCAGAGATTGATAATGTAGTATTATATATTCAAATCTGGAATGAAATTTCACAAATACAAGCCACTTTCTTATTGTCTAACATCATATCTAGTTCCCATCGCAATTAATAGCAATGATATGTGTGATATTAACAAACAAAGCAGTAATACTGATGTCAAGGCAACAATTCCATGAATGAAGTGTAATATTTTCTATTGAAGTCTGGAATAGAATTATACAATTATAAGCCGTTAGTGTCTACTGTCCTAAACTACTGTATAATAATGCCTATTTCTTAATTCTCTTCTCAGTTTTCTTACATTTTACCGCGTGTGACAATGATATAAAAGTGTTTGTTTTCTTCTCATACATTAATACTTTACCATAAAAATGGGATTGATCTTAGATATCTTGTAAATTATAAAAAGTATTAGACTTCATAACTAGCCATAACTCAGAGCTCTGTGGTGTTATATGTAGTCCTAACGGTAGTGATGATTGTGACAAGTTGTGGGGACGTAATAATAGGAATGATAGAGGCAGTAATAAGAGCGATGGTGGTAGTGGTAGTAGTATTAACAGTAGTAGTAGTAGTAGTAGTAGTAGTAGTAGTAGTAGTAGTAGTAGTAGTAGTAGTTATGCCCACGTGCATCAACGTCGGTTAGTGTAACCATCGGTTAAAATTGTCACCTAACCCCTGATTAAGCATTTTTACGGTGGATCAACCTCGGTTACGATTTAAATAGGAGGTTAACCACAGTAATCTCTAACCGGCCATATTCTAGCGGTTAAAGGAGATAACCAACGATTAGTAGAGCAAGTAAAGGAAAATGGCGGCCAGAGCCACAGGTGATTATTTCGAAGACGATATTATTGTACAGTACTTGAATTACTTGTATAGAGCGTGAGCGTGAACGTTCTTTAGTGGAAAGAGAAAATTATTACGAGGAATTGGGTGACAGAAAATTTCAGGAGAGATTTCGTTTATCAAAATCTACAAATGGATCACTTGAAATAACACAAGAACAGTCATATTTCTCCTATGGATCGGCTGCTTATATTACTATTCTATGCAACTGTTATTTTCTGTATTTTAAAAGGGAATACTCGAATATCTCTTTCTCTATGTCACTGGCTGAACAAAGAAAGGTTATGGACGGATCTTAGGATAGTGCACAATTCCCTGGTGTAAATGGGGTCCAAGATCGTACACACATTCCTACTAATTTACTGCATCCTTTTCCTTTATGGAGATTATATCTTTTTTGTATAGGCATAATATATTTAAATCTAGTAATTAAGTCTATCGATACTTCAACCTCACATTGGGATATATTCATTTTTGCATTCAATTTTCCATTTTGTACGATTTTAACCTAACAGTACTGAAAAACAAAGAACTGCAACTCGCAAATTTAACAGCGCTCAAAGACAAACAAATGCAACGCGAAAATGTAGGCCACGTTCATTTCGATGTAGAACGTAGTGAGCGCAGTCGTTTTTAGACGTTGACTATTATCTTTGCAGAGGTATTGATGTTTTTCTTTAGTCATTTTGTAGAAACAATGTACCATCATAGACTTTACTCTGGTTAAATCAGGTGTCAGCTAGCCATGTTTTAGTATTCGGTGATTAAGAATGGTGCACAGAAATTACATTTTAACCACGGCTACTGTTTAACCGTCGTTTCGTAATCTATGATTACTGCGTTTTTAACCGATGTTGATGCACTTCGCCATTAGTGTCGTGCATTTCATGCTCTATGTTCGGTTAAGTTTGTCGAGCGTGACAAGAAACGTAGTCTGCTTTGAAGAAGGGGTTCTGTCGTAGCTCGCTCGGACATGCGCCTTGTATGATCCGTGCCCTTGAAGTTCGCTGGGCTCTCCCCTCTCATCCCTTCATGCTTCTAGCTGAGAAAGGATTTTAGAACAATTTATTCTTGTGAAGTTTTATTTAGATGTAAGGAAGGTAATTTTTATTTAAAAATATAATTAAACATCATCAGAAATATACTGTACGTATATACAGGTAAGTCACATTAAGTTTTAAAAATACATGACAGTTGTTACTATATCAATTATCGACAGAAAATATTCTTCACATAATATTCAATTAATCACAGTTGCTCGGTAACAATATTTGTGTGACTATACGGATGATGGAAATCTGAAAGTTAGAATTTATAAAACGGTTGTATTACCGGTTGTTCTGTATGGTTGTGAAACTTGGACTCTCACTTTGAGAGAGGAACAGAGATTGAGGGTGTTTGAGAATAAGGTTCTTAGGAAAATATTTGGGGCTAAGAGGGATGAAGTTACAGGAGAATGGAGAAAGTTACACAACGCAGAGCTGAACGCATTGTATTCTTCATCTCACATAATTAGGAACATTAAACCCAGACGTTTGAGGTGGGCAGGATGTGTAGCACGTATGGGCGAATCCGGAAATGCATATAGAGTGTTAGTTGGGAGGCCGGAGGGAAAAAGACCTTTGGGGAGGCCGAGACGTAGATGGGAAGATAATATTAAAATGGATTTGAGGGAGGTGAGATATGATGGCGGGCTTATGTGAGGGCGGCAATGAACCTCCGGGTTCCTTAAAAGGCAGTAAGTAAGTAAGTAAGTAAGTATACGGATGATGCAAGTATTACAGGCACTATGTTCGATTCAAGCTAGTCGAGTATGACGATGTTCGCTCTGCAAAAAAGGCCTGTCATGTTTGTTTCACCTTGCTATAAAACTATTCGCTGTCCTCCACTCCCATCTCTTCATGTTTTAGCACAGATCTTGGGATTAGTTTTTCATATAAAATAAGAAGTTTGTAATGTCTTGGTTGCCTCTTATGTTCGAACATTGCAGGACACAACTTTAAACCGTTTAAGGATTTGAGCACACATCTTGCTATAAGATTTTTTCATATGGAATAATACGAAGTTTGCAATGTCTTGGCATCCTCTCTCATGTTTGAACATTCTACAATACTAGTCGGTACTTTGAATATATGCGTTTTTATATAATTTGTTTGATTTATTTATGCGTATATTTTTTGTGAATGTTTAGTCATATTAATAACAAGAAAAAATACCTATAGGTACTGATTACTGTGCGTAATTTCGCAGGATATGTGCCTAACATTCTTATGCAGGTAAAGCATAAGGGCACAGGGAGAGGAGAAACTAAGGAGAAAGGCACCGAACATATGTAAGGAAAGGGGAAGATTCAATAAAAGTAAAGGGAGCTTCGATTCTACAGAAACTCGGAAAACTTGAACCGAACATAACGCCCCTTACCGGTTTTCAATGGACTCGATTATTTTAGTTTACATGCTTAACTTCCACGTACTGTTGGAATACCTATGGAGTAGGGCGAAGCTTGCAGTATCTTAATATCCCCTCTCATGTTCGAACATTACACGACACTAGTAACAGTATTAGTAGTAGCAGTAGCAGTATTAGCAGCAGCAGTAGTAGTAGTGGTGGTAATAGTAGTTCTTTAGTAGGTCATTTAGGACGCTTTATCAACAGCTTAGGTCATTTAGCGTCTGAATGAGATGAAGGTGATAATGAAGGTGAAATGAGTCAGAGGTCCAACACCGAAAGTTACCCAACATTTGCTCATATTGGGCTGAGGGAAAACCCGGAAAAAACCTCAACGAGGTAACTTGCCTCGACCGGGAATCGAACCCGGGCCACCTGGTTTCGCGGCTATACGCGCTAACCGTTACTCCACAGGTGTGGACAGTAGTAGTAGTAGTAGTAGTAGTAGTAGTAGTAATAGTAATAGTAGTAGTAGTTTCGGTAGTTGCTGTAGAGCAGTACTAAGGTCCGTATGCACAGTCAACGCCAACATATTCTCAAGACTTTCTCAAGACCAAGAATAGGTCAAGACCTGTCTTAGACTTGAGACAATCCTGAGATTATCCCGAGAATAACCGCTTTGAAGACGAATGTTTTCATACATTTATGTCGTCATTGGTGATCATGTGACCAGTGATCGCGAATCAGCACTGCTTACGATCATACGTTGTTTCGTGTTCTTACACTAAATTGTAAACTAATAAGTTAAAAATAATGGAGCCACAGCATGTGCTATTATTGTTGTATATATTCTAAGAAGATATCATTAACCAATTCAATTACTTACCGGTAATGTAAATTATTAATATGTACCACAATTCAAACTATTTTCATTTTTTGATTCCCAAATAACACTTTAAGGTTATTATTAAGGACACCTAGCTGATTTGGTATTAGTTTGACCATCTACACATGTGAAAAATGAGGGACAGCAGAGCCAAAAAAAAAAGAAAAAAAGAGGGACTTCTGAGGAACACAGTACAGCATGAAATTGAGTCGTAGATAAGTTTTACTGTCCGTTTCTTATAATTACAGAAATTGTTTCATTACACAAATAACAAATCGCAACGGCCAACAACTGAGCCATCAACGGAAAACAGAAGTAGAAGAATTGGGGGAACTGATAATTCGCTCCAATCAATGCTGCCAACATTAATTTTTTGGAATATGCAGGTGGTAAATGTATAATTTAAATGGCAGCACGGGCAATATATTATCGATTATCGAAACTATCGGAAACCTGATTTAAGAAATAGACACACGAAGATGAACGATAAAACATTTTCGGAACAAATACTGTTCCGCCTGAGGCAATTAGAAAGTAAAAAATGCGGGACTTTTTCGAAAAATTGTGATTTCTTTAAGTTATACTCACTTGAGTGTCTCCAGCTGCATAAAATATTTGGGCATTCAAGAGTTCCAGAATTCTTAGAATATGAAGACCATGATCCTTCGTTCTTCAACCGGTAATAGAATAAAATTACATTTAGAACTTTGTCTTTTGTGAATCTGTAACGTTTGCAAAGCTGCTCATCGTTGTAAAGTTGTAGCAGATTTTCATTTTCTCTAAAATTTCTTCTTGGGAAACGTTATTCATGCACAATGCCATCTTAATTTTCAATAAAATCCAGAAGCTCGATAAAATCGCTATCAAAAATAGCAATAATTTTTTTCTCTCACAGCCAACTGAGATCGTCGCAAGACCGCTCATTAGCAATGATATCCTGGAACAATCTCAAGCGCATATCAATAACTTGAATATGGATTAGAATTCTGTGGTGTTTTCTCAAGACAACCTGAAGAGCGGTCTCAAACGCGACTGTGCATAGAGGCCTGCGAATCAAACTATAAAATATAAATGAAAATAAAATAAAAATGTCATAAGTCCTTTAACTCTGTCACAAATAATTTTGTGTTGATTACATAAACTGTAATGCTCCTTTGCAAAATTGAATCAAAAGTCCAGTTACACTGGTCCATCCTTTACTGTTCGGCTGATTTCCATGAAGAAATCTTGCATTATATTTTGTAGTAACTTATTTCGAGTAGAACTTAATATCAATAACAGATTGCACATTTACAATTGGTCTAATTTAATATGCATGTCGTCGTTGTTCCTGCAATAACTCCTATGTGACATATTTATCGATTTTCAGATTTTTGTTCTATTAAATAACTTAAATAGTGATACAGCAAATAATAAAATCTCCTATATGTAATTATATTTCTTCGTTTCGAAAATGTAAGAATTCACAGTCTCCTATGTACGGCTGCCATAGGAAGAATAAATGAGTTTTTTCTTCCTATTCAAAAATTGTATATTTTGCACATAGGAGTTATTGCCGGAACAACGACGATGTACATTCTTATTTTGCTGGCTCCCTGGAACTGGTCACGTCATTAATAAACATAATCTGAGCATATGTGGTAGATTATTGTGTATAGATGGTTAGTGATTTTTTTTTAGAGTTAAAACAATTACTTGAATAGGGAGAATAAAAATATTAGGCCCTAACGGTGTCCCTTGGAAGACAGACAAGAAGACTAATGTTATGAAAAAGAGTAACTGTACAGGGAGATTGTAGGGTATACAAAATATGTGCCATTAGTGTGGGTATTTTTAACGCATTAAAACGTACAGAAAGCACAAGGCTGGGCTAGGAACTTCCTGTGTAGGTCTGCACGTGGTGTGATGCAAAGCTCTTAATCCAGTTAAAAGTGATTTCGTATTCCTTCATTCCAATGTTGTGTGTCATTCATGTAACTAAGTGGTTCCTAATGTTATTACGTTACACTATACAAAGCATGCAACGAATTTATGCAGTAGATGCTAAGGTTAAAGGCATCTTGTTTTCTTTTACTTTGACGTTATCGCTTAATATTCTGTAGGTACAAAAAAATTAATCTTTGTGTAGCTTAATGTTCATTCGATATTTCATACAGGTAAGACATAGCACTTGTATCAAACTGTGATTCACGTGTATCTTCGTTATAAACAGGGTGTAAGGGGTATAAGTGCCGTCCTTTTCACAGTCGTCGGGGACAGTCTACAGGATCAAAAAATGTCCACACAACATAGGATTAAAACCTGATAGTTTTCCCAGAAAAAAAAAAGTGTTTTGTTATTTTATTTGCGTTATACTGCTTATATCATTAGTAAAATTACGAAAACAATTACATCAGTAGGTACATGTAGCAAAGAGTTAATATTAGTTTAAATAAATATTTGTGTGTTCTATTAAGTTTTCGTGAAATTAAATAAAAATTCATGATTAAATTTGTTAATATTCTGGCGTGAGAGACGTGGCAATGTTCAGCAGGCAGTACTCTGCACAGATATAAATACCAGTAAGCTGAGTTCAAGCTCCCTGTCCATAGCTCTACTGCCGAGCGGATGGCAGTTCAGTATAGGGTATTCGATAAACAACTTACAATGTCATTCACAGTTTAGGAATATCGTATGTAATTAATTTATGGAGAAAGTCGTCGTAATTCAAGTGAGGCAAAAAGGATGTACCGTCAGCGTTTTCCTCAAAGAAGGTTACCTTAATCGGCGAACTTTTGTAGCAGTTTCCCCAACGATTATTAGAAACTAGAAGTCTCTTAACCCGTTTCGACAATCACACAACCAGAAATTTGTTTAAAAATGATACTGCTTTACGGAAGCGGGAAAGATTAAAATGTTGCATTAGAAAAAAAGTTCGTGTTATTTTGTACAGAAAACCATTATTGTTTATTCTTTAGACATACAATTAAAAAAGGAGGAATATTGTTACATAAAATGTTAATTTACCATAACGTTGTATTAATGAGATTGAAAGTTTGTATTTGCTGCTCGTTTTATGTAAACAACAGTATTGTCGCTCCTGCGTTAGAACAGAGCATCTGTTTTGTAGAGGTATGTCTTCACCCGCTTGAGCTGTACTGTATACTTCTAAACGCCTTTCCTCACCACTTGAGTTGTACTGTGTACTTCTAAACTCCTCCTCCCCATCCAGCAACGTTGCAAAACGTCTATTATTGTAAACTTTAAGAATTAGTTAAATATTGCAATTAGGAAAAAAATGTAAGGATATTTTTTCTTCCTTATGACATGAATAATCATCGGTTAAAATAATGGCACTTATACCCCTTATACCCTGTATACAGAGTGATTCAAAATTGCGGCGACATAAACTCTGTTATTAGTGGAGACAGAAAAAATTGGAAAGAGGGGAAAGTTGTTAGAAATATGTAGTTTTGAATCTAATATCCTTGAATTTTCGACGTGGAATAAACCATTGAGGCTGTACACTACTCCGACACACCCGCCAACTCCAGTGCTGCCAAATTAGTGGCTTTTCCACTAGTTTAGTGGATTTTAGATAAGTATTACTTAACGGAGAAAAACAGTCAGCATGTAGAGTTCAGTGATTATTTAACTTTTCACAGTGCAAAGTAACATTTCTTTACATTGATAATATAAGGATTCGGGGAAATTTCATTCTTGCCAGGCGGTTTTCCCTGAACTTGTATTAGCAACACTGCTAATTATCGTCATCATTTCGTAATCTACCCAGTGTACTATTGCGATAATGCAAATGCACTCTTTTAGGACGAAGCATTTGGCAACAGGGTATTTTCCGTTCTCATTGAGGCTCGTAGTACCAGTTTACAATCTCAACGGTGCATTCTACGTTAGAAATTCAGGCACGTCAAATTTAAAACAGACACATTTCCAACTATTTATATATAATAATTAGAATGCTCGAAATTTAGCAACTGAAAGTTCAGAGAGATTGTTTCAACTAAGAATTTAAGTAGTTATTTATAAGAGGAAGTTAGAATGTAACAAGACTGTTGAATTACATTAATTAAATACATTATGAAGAAATTAAGCCACTTAAGTCGTCAATAGAATGAGTTAACCACACAAAATAAAGCCAGTAACGTTCAAGAATAGAAAGGGTGTTCACAGAAACTCCTCTAGGGAAAGACCACTAGGAAGACAAATATTTGGACAATTTGAAGAAAGAACTTAAATATTTATAGATATATTATAGCTGAAATATTGCTTGTCAGGACAGGGCGAAGTGGTATTACATTTTAAAAACAGCAGCCAAGAGTTTTCATGGCTCAAAATGCTTTATAATAATAACGTTATTTAGAGAAAGCCATACAAACGACAAAATTTTAAATGCATGCATTTTTGATTATGTTAATGGCTTTAAACAAGAATAGGACTATTATTTGTTTTCAATTTTGTCGATGTCCTAACGTACTCAAAAAAATTACTCCCTGTAATATTGCAGTAAACCACCATCCATACTTCGGTACCAACATGAATGAGTGTAGTGTTGGAAACTTATTAGTCAATTTAAAATATTTTATATAAATAAGTAAGTCGGATATGACTAGTATTTGAATTTGACTCAAAATATTAACCGTTGTATCTACTGCATCTCGTGCCAAACACTGGCATGTCTGTGAACACATGCTAGTGAAGAAATTTAAGGCAACATAATAAATTAAAAGAAATGTAACTACATTTGGTCTGAAGATTGTATCTTTTCTCTTACATATTTTTAACTAAAAAAACATATAAACATGGTTTACAACAATGTCTATTTCACCTGCGCTATGTATCCATTGTTGTGACAGATGTTAGAACTAAACGATTGTAATACTGTTCCTGATGAGATATTTCACATAGTTTCGCTTTCTTTTAGAACGAAAGAAGTACAGTAGAGTCTCGATTATCAGAGTTAATGTGAACCAAGACTACCTCGGAGAAGCAAAAACTCGGATAAAACGGATGGTTGCTGAAAAAATGTGTTTTGATTAGAAATTAGACAAACTCTTTACTTAAGAGACTAAATAGAATGGACAAATCAGATTAATATCAGGTTTAAAAATACAGTACGTATACATTTAAAAAAGTAACTAAGGTGCAATACTGTACAGTACCGAAGGAAACGCAACCGTTATTTACAGTATTTTTTTCGGGCTCGGATAACACGGAACCTCGGTTAATCGAAAGTCGAATAATCGAGACTCTACTGTAGACAGTTTGATAAGATATCTACGATCTATAAATAAGGATGCTGTTTATATTAGTAGCTTGAAACAAATTTTCTGCAGCAGAATAAGCAATAACAATTGCCTAAATTTCACTCACTAGCTTTAACATTCACTAAAGCAATACACAACATAGTCATACACACTCACCTGCAAGTTTTCACCTTGACTGAAGTGTCGCTGTTCTTCAGCACCCTGCAAGTAGTACTCCACCTGATGTTCCAGATTCACCTGGCCAACACACAGATATGACTGCCAACACTACTTGGCATTCTCACATGAGCATGCACCTCATATCTTTCTTCGTCTGGAGTGCAGGCCTATGACTTCACTTAGGTTACTTACAAGCTACACGTGTTGTCTAACATCTAAAAACGTGACTAGGTACAGAGATGCAGGAAAGGTAATGGTTTCAGTTTGAAATGATCCGTCATTGCGATGGTCAAAAATTTTTCTTTTCGAGATTTGGTAAGAAAATAAATCTAGACTACAAGGTTCGATAAGCCAAAAAAAAATCAGTGCAAATCCTTTCTCGATACAGGAGAAATATTTACTCACGACTGCAATTTAAATGAAATTTAAGAATATCATGTAGCATGCCGTGTTAAGCATATGCAGAAAAAAATAAAAATATTTTATCTTTTTAGTTTCGAACTTCAGTTAAAGAATTTTAAATGAGCACATTGTATTTTCATGTTACGATAGGTACCGTAATGTTACACGTCATTCTTTTATAACAGAAATAGCATTATTTATTGCAGATAAGCCTTACATGTAAGAAGATTTTATTTATTTCAAACGTTTATTGAATCCTGACTAATTCTGTTACTTAGAAAACTGTCAGATTTGCATGTTTTCTCGACAGTCAATTTTAATTTGGCTAACGCATATTAAAGTAGGCCCATTTTGAAATGAATAATATATTGATTGTTATACAATCATAAATTATTCCAACACTGAGTAAGCCTGTATTTCTTTTCTTTTTGTTTTAAGAATGATGAGAATATTGACAGTATTAAATAAATATCATGATTTAATACAATTTGGACATTTGAAAAAAAAAAGTATCCTTATTTTTACGGACAAGAGGAAGCCAAATCGATTTCAAAGAAAGAATTACACGTTACTTCTTAACATACATGTTATGCCGAAAAACTTGTAACATGTACATAACATAATCGATATCTACTCTTGTGTAATTTTAAGAATTCATTACAACATTAACTTAGTGTAGAGTAGGACATTTGGAAAGACAAGTGCTGCTGGTGTTTAAATTAAACTAAAAGTGTCTGAATTCGTAAGAACAGAACAGACTTTCAGATGGGAATGGAACTTTGAGGTATCTGCATTTTCGTGACTACATAACCATATAATTACAAAAATATGGGAAAATGGTGAAAAGGTTGTATACATACAAAATTAAGTTCTTTAAAGGGATCTGGAACGATAGGTACTGTACATTGGCTCAAAATTCTGATAATTTCTATTTGCTAAAATAGGGTTGCCAGGTCTCCCTATCTGCCAGGTTTTCCTATATTCCACACTTATTTTATACTACCCCTCGGCTCAAGTATTTATGAATGTTTATCTAATATTTCATTCATTTAAAAATGTATTAATCTCATTAAACGTACGCGATAAAGTTCCACTTCGCTCTACGCGATTGGTCTTTTCACATTGAATATACTAAGTTTATTATTATTTGCCCCACTGTTGGTAAACTTCTGTGACGTTTGTTCAGTCTTCGACAATAGATTACACCAGTCCTTCTGCTAACCTACTCTCTTTTGTCTTCCGAGCCATCTTTTCCATGTCGTAAAAAGTACGTATGCAGTGTTTATTACATTTAGAATTAAGTAATTTCATTATGGGTAGCGAAATTGACGCGTATACCAGGATCCGATGCCCTCATTGAGAGAGGGTTTTCTTTTAGGAATAATAAATAGACAAACATAAGAAACAACATTTTTATTATTTTTTTTTTGGTTTGTTTAAAGAAGCTTTATTAAATACTCGATAGGATGAGATGGTGTTTGACGAGATGAGGTCAATGATTCGCCACAGATTACCTAACATTCGCCTTAAGTTTTGGTAAAAATTCGGAAAGACAAAATAATTAGAGCAAGCGGGAATCGAACCAACGTTCGGGCGCAACTCCGCCTCAGTAAACAAACGCGCCTGCCACCTGAGCTAATAGCAGTAGCTCTCAAGATTCCTGATGAGTTCAATAAGGCTCAATTACAAATAATGACGAATTTCAATCCTTCTTGTAAGGACGTTTTAAGGTAAGTAAGAGACGATGTTAAATTGGTGAATAAATACAAGTCAAATTATATATATGCAATACATTTTGGATTTAATTTAATTTCGGGAGAGACACTACGACCCAGCATTGCGACCTTGAAGATTTATTACGCTAAACCTCAAGCTAGGCGCATTCCCAACTGATACACTGAGGTTCGCTGCGTTTCAAGGTTTCGAGCAGGCAACCACACTAGTACACAGACCAGACCCCTCCGTGCGTTACCGGCCGTCGTTGGTGTAATGTTATGAAATGATGACGGAATGGAAATCGGACGGTAACGCCTGACGCGGGAAAATGGGAGGGGGCTAGGTAATCTGAGTCCCGAGTAGTTTTTTCTTACTTCCATACAGGTAAACTGAGTCCTTAGGATCATATAGGTATAGGTAAACTGAGTCCCGGCATACCTGACAAAAATGCGTAGAGATATATTTGATTTATTATGCTGTTATAATTTTGTACGATATTCCAAAGTTAATAGTTGACAATTGTGGATAAATTCAGAAAAAAGTAGTTTCCTTGAGTAGTCTATTTCTTCGAGCTTCCCTTTTTACATCCAGAAGACGTCGAGGAATGTTTCACTGACGATCTAATGTCTACTACTACTACTTCCACCATCTCATTGGACCGACTGTTTTTTTAAATATAATAATAATAATAATAATAATAATAATAATAATAATAATAATAATAATAATCCGTAGCGTTACAGCCCACGAGGGGCCAAGACCGACCAGCCGGCTGCTGGCCTCACGGCCACATGCCGAAGCAGAGGTGGATGATCATCCAATCAGAATGGAGGTATCGTGTGGTTAGCACGATGAACCCCCCCCCCAGCCGTTATAACAGGTTTGAGTAAGCGAATTTCGCTACCTAATGTAGCTCCCCAAGTGCATCACGATGCTGGGTGGGCACCCGTCCCATACACTGGCCGAAATTTCATGAGAAAATTTCTTCTCCCATGAGGACTCGAACCAGCGCGCATTCCGTAACGCGAGTCCCAGGCAGGATCCCTTAGACCACGACGCCACGATGCGGGACATTTTAACTATAAAATGTGATAAAATGTTTAGCCGCACCAATCAATTACTACTTGTACTAAATGCCTGCCAGTCCTAAGTTAGGAAAAAGTGGGAGGTAAGATTTTGTCGTGAAGAAATTTAGCTGGAACTCAGTTTACCTATAAAAAATTTTCTTGACAGTGACTCAGTTTATCAATACATCTTACTTTGCAGGGACTCAATTTACCACATTTTTCACGAGTGGGGCTGAATTTACAGCTCCGAATGGGAGAACCCCAAGAAGAATACCAAGTGCGACCTTCGATTACTGCAATACTCTGTTCACTGACCTAAGAGTCATTTGGCGCAGAGACTGCAACGTGTTCATAATATGTGCAATATTCGCTGGACTGATCATGTAACACCAACCCTTGAAATGTCTGACTCCGTCCAGTAGGACGTAAAAAACTCTAATTTCTTTAACTACTATTTCATATACTGAATTTTGAATTTATCCACTCGTAATCTAGCTACACCGTCACAGCACACTCAGTACTGTCCATACTGTCACTGAACATCATCATACTCTTCTTTCATTGTAAGTGTTCCTCGACTTTGGAATTGTTACATGGTTATTTAACGATGCTGTATTAACTACTATGTCATTTTCCGTCGATGGAATTAGTGATGGCGAGATGAAACCTAGGATTCGCCATAGATCACTTGACATTCGCCTTACGGTTTGAAAAATCTTGGAAAGACAAAACCAGCTAATCAACCCAAACGGGAATCGAACCCACGCCTAAGCATAGCTCAGGGTTATCAGTACGCAAAGGCGCTACCATCTGATTTAACGATGATGGCTGCTTGGTATTTTCTTCACTGATCCTGACTCTTCCCCAACCGAACGTTACTGTTTGTTGTATTTTTTTAATAGGTTATTTTACGACGCAAAGGGTTTCTGAGAAAAATGTTCCTACAACACCCATGCTTTAAACTCAGATTTAGTCAATATTTTTCAGGTATACAAATTTATATAAAATCAAGTATATGATGTAGAAAGATAATCTAAAAACGAAAATATACCTGCAAATATTGTGTGTATGCTGTACAAATTGTAAATTGATATAAGCTTACAGGGTGGAAGGTAAGGTAGTACATTAATTGTA